>NC_138768.1:863595329-864067829 GCF_965119305.1 Pelophylax lessonae | reverse complement strand
TCATTGAACTCCTGGCCGACCTCAGCCTTATATCCCAAGGGCTCAAGGCTAATCCCTTCCACCAGCGTCACGCAGACACCGAATGGAAAGAGAGGGATGGCGAAATCCCCGTACTGCATCCAGCAGATGCACCGCAAGCGGGGTTTACGTCAAACCTCCCTGGGCGACATGCTGCTTTGGGTCCAGCCAGTTGTGTATTTTGAAATGTGATCGATGATCCCTCTTTTCAGGAGTGATTACGTTAATTTGACTATAACCAATGTTAAACTTATTGGCTTGTAATTGGCAGCTTTTACCTTGCTGCCCTTCTTGTGAATAGGGAAAAGTGCCTCAATGCATGCTGGGTGACTGTATTTATACATGTGGATGGAGTCTCTTTGGCTGGAGAGTGGGGTCCTGGAGGGAGGGGGGTTGCTGCCCCC
Source organism: Pelophylax lessonae (assembly GCF_965119305.1). Taxonomy (NCBI): domain Eukaryota; kingdom Metazoa; phylum Chordata; class Amphibia; order Anura; family Ranidae; genus Pelophylax; species Pelophylax lessonae. The sequence goes on along the minus strand of NC_138768.1, from coordinate 864,067,407 downwards.
TCCTCTGTACAGACTACCATGCAGCCTCAGGTAGTCGAGGGCCAGAGTCACAGAAGCTGCAACCAGATGTCCTGCAGAGATGACTGGAAGGGAGACACACCCAGAAGGATCTGTTCCTGGCTTCTGTGAGTACAGACCTAAGTCTAGGAGCCTGTTTGGTGAGGGCCATCCCTTCAATCCAGAGAAGTTAGGGGACGGGTGCCAGGTAAACGGGATACTGGTTAGTGTTCCGAAGATTTAGAGTTCATTGAGTCTGCTGCCAGAGCAAGCAAAGGACTTATTCTTCCATACAAATCCTGTATGGTTCAGCAGAGGGTCCGCTATTCAGTTCAACCAAGTGAGGCCAAGTGAGAGTTTTTCTCCTCTGTACCTAGTTAAAGTTAGAGTATCCCACTAATCTCTTCTCCTGTCCAAGTTCTACCAATAAATACAAAAAAAATAAAAAATCCCCTAGACTGGTCATTGGATCACGACGAGTGGATGAGTGTACATCTGACTGTGTGGAAATACCCAAGCAACTGGCTGCAGGATAATCAGAGGGAGACCCAGGGAAATTTATGCTCAGAAACCCCTATCAGGGTAATGCTTCATATATTAACGTGTTAACCAATTAACCTCTGGAAGATTTACCCCCCTTCACCAGATCGTTTTTTTTTTTGCTTTTTGAAACTGCATTACTGACAACTGTGCAATCATGCAACACTGTACCCAAACAATATTTATATTTATATTTTATTTATTTCCCCCCACAAATAGAGCTTTCATTTGGTGGTATTTAATCACCATTGGGTTCTTTTTCTTTATTTTTTTTTTTTTGCGCTATATACAAAAAAAGACTGAAAAGTTTGAGAAAAGAACAACAGTATTTTTCATATTGCTATAAAACATATCCAACAAAATAAATAAATAAAAAATCAAATGTCTTCATACATTTAGGACATTATGAATTTTGCTACATATTTTTGGTAGAAAAATCCCAATAAACCTATATTGATTAGTTTGCGTGAAAGTTATAGTGTCTACATACTATGGTATATATATATATATATATATATATATATATATATATATATATATATATATATATATATATATATATATATATATATATATATATATATATATATATATATATATATATATACTGGCATTTTATTTATTTATTTTTTAAATACTAGTAATGCTGACGATCAGCAAATTTTAGCGGGACTGCGATATTGCGGTGGACAATCTGACACTAACTGACACTTTTGACACTTTGTGGGAAACAGTGACACTAATACAGTGATCAGTGCTAAAATATACACTCTCATTGTACTAATGACACTGGCTGGGAAGGGGTTAAACATCAGGGGTGATCAAAGACCTAAATGTGTGCCTAAGCAGTGTTCATATGTGAACTGTGAGCTGTTTTTACTAATGGATGTGCTGGTTTTTATTTCCTGATTTGCAGAGAAACCAAAACCGGCACATCCCTACTGACAGGACAGAGCTCTGTCCTGTCTTCCTCCTGGCCGATCAGCTGGTGCTGGGGGTCATACATTGGCCGGCACCCGCTGATCAGCTTGTGCTGGGACTAATCATTGCACAGCCGGCGGAGTGCGCGCACCCCCCTACCCGGAAAAACAGAATCACGTATATATACATGATTCTTCACAGCTGGCCCACACTGTAGCAGTAAAGCTACAGTGTGCGGGCCGCAAGTGGTTAACTGTTTCGTATTGTTAAATGACGGGCAGGCAGGAGCACTCTCGTTCTGGGACGATGTTGTATGGCGTCTTCCCACTCTCGCCACGTTTGTGCGCCCATGGGGGCTTACAGGGTAGCAAATGGTGGCGTGCTCTGTCCCAGGAGCACAGCGCTTCACCAACCCTGGTAAGGAGCCAATGGCGAGGCTGTTTACACATGTGATCAGTTGTGTCCAATCACAGCTGTTCAAATGTAAACAAGGAAATCCCGGTTATCAGCTTTCTTCTCCTCACAAGAGGAGAACTGATCAGTGGCATTTCCTCACAGGGGAGATCTGCACCGATAATCAGGGCACTGTTTATTAGTGCAGCCCCATCAGTGCCCAGCAGTGATACCAATTAGTCCCTATCAGTGATGCCAATCAGTTCCCATCAGTGATGCCTGGCAGTGCTGCTTTTAAGTGCCCATCAGTGCCTGTTCATCAGTGCTGCCTATCAGTGCCGGTAATCAGTGTCCATCAGTGCCGCCAATCAGTGCTTATCAGTAGGGTTGAGCGAACACGGACTGTATTATTCGTGTTCATACCGAATAATTGGATTTTTGTTACCCGAACACGGACCCGAAAACTTAACTGTATATTCGGGTAAAAATCCGTGTTCGGTCGTTTTATTTCCGGGTTTTGCATGCATTGGCGCGCTTTTCATGGCGGGCTTTCAACAGCCAATCAACAAGCGTTTAACTGGTGTGCCTAAGCCATCCCAGCCATGCCTACAAATATATTAGTAGCTGTGATTGGCCATCTGAAGCATGTGACCAAGTCTTTATAAGTTCGAGGCAGCGCCGCTGCTGCGTCATTCTGCTGTTTAGTTCAGGGACAGAGCACACATCAACGTGCTGGCTGCTGATTAGGGACAGACAGGCAGGCAAAACTCATTTGTGTCCGCATAGAATTGAGGGACAGGTCGGAGTGTGTTAGGCAGGGCGAGTTGTAGGCATTTTAGGGCGAGGCTGCTGCTGATTTTTAGGGTCAGACAGTGTGTTCTAAAAACTACAATCGATATTGCTGTGTGGGGTGGGGTTTGCAGTCACCCGATCTACGATCTTATCAATCCTTTTAGGGAGAGAGTCTGCTGATTTTTAGGGTCAGACAGTGTGTTCTACAAACTACAATCGATATTGCTGTGTGGGGTGGGGTTTGCAGTCACCCGATCTACGATCTTATCAATCCTTTTAGGGAGAGAGTCTGCTGATTTTTAGGGTCAGACAGTGTATTCTACAAACTACAATCGATATTGCTGTGTGTGTGGGGGGGTTTGCAGTCACCCGATCTACAATCTTATCAATCCTTTTAGGGAGAGAGTCTGCTGATTTTTAGGGTCAGACAGTGTGTTCTACAAACTACAATCGATATTGCTGTGTGTGGGGGGGGTTTGCAGTCACCCGATCTACGATCTTATCAATCCTTTTAGGGAGAGGCTGGAGATAGGCAGGTGTCAGTGGTCCACATCCATTTTGCTGTGTGTGGGGTGCAGTGAACACAATCTTTTTGGGGTGCAGTGAACAAAATCTTTTTGGGGTGCAGTGAACACAATCTTTTTGGGGTGCAATGAACACAATCTTTTTGGGGTGCAGTGAACACAATCTTTTTTGCCCACTGAGGAGGAGGGAGAAAAGTATTTTTCTATCAGTCACTGTGTGCAGCGTTTTTCCTTCAGCTGTGCTGTGCTGACTCTGATCATACACTGTTGTGTTCAGTGTTCAGTTCACATGTGCTATTATTGAGTGGTTTCAAAAATCATACACTTTTTTCTATTCCACTATTCAATATACAGCCTTGGGTTAAAAAAAATTAAATTGTGGCCTGCAGCAGAGCTGAATGGTATTTGGGGTTTTTGGGGTTCATCTAATACTTCTGAAAATTTGAGGGTGCTGCCTGTTCCAAACTCCTCCTACTCCTCATCCAGCCTTTTAGAGGTACAAACAATAGTAATTGGGGCCTAGTGTGGTTTTGCACGTGTGAGATACATACACTTTTTTTGATCATATTTTCTATTCCGCTATTCAATAAAAACCTTTGGGGATCAGTTAAATTGCGGGATAGTCTGTGTTGGTACGTGTGAGATCCACCTTTCCAAGTTTTTGGGGTTCATCTCATACTTCTGAAGATTTGAGGGTGCTGCCTGTTCCATACTCCTCCTACTCCTCATCCAGCCTTTTAGGGGTACAAACAATAGTAATTGGGGCCTAGTGGGCTTCTGTACGTGTGAGATACATACACTTTTTTTGATCATATTTTCTATTCCGCTATTCAATAAAAACCTTTGGGGATGAGTTCAATTGCGGGATAGTCTGTGTTGGTACGTGTGAGATCCACCTTTCCAAGTTTTTGGGGTTCATCTTATACTTCTGAAGATTTGAGGGTGCTGCCTGTTCCATACTCCTCCTACTCCTCATCCAGCCTTTTAGGGGTACAAACAATAGTAATTGGGGCCTAGTGTGCTTCTGTACGTGTGAGATACATACACTTTTTTTGATCATATTTTCTATTCCGCTATTCAATAAAAACCTTTGGGGATCAGTTAAATTGCGGGATAGTCTGTGTTGGTATGTGTGAGATCCAACTTTCCAAGTTTTTGGGGTTCATCTCATACTTCTGAAGATTTGAGGGGGCTGCCTGTTCCATACTCCTCCTACTCCTCATCCAGCCTTTTAGGGGTACAAACAATAGTAATTGGGGCCTAGTGTGGTTTTGTACGTGTGAGATACATACACTTTTTTTGATCATATTTTCTATTCCGCTATTTAATCAAAACCTTTGGGTATAAACAATTAAATTGCGTGATAGTCTGTGTCGGTACGTGTGAGATACACCTTTCCAATTTTTTGGGCGCATCTTATACTGCCGAGGATTTGAGGGTGCTTCAGTCTGCCTCCTGCCTGTTCCGAACTCCTCCTACTCCTCATCCTGCCTTTAGGGTAGAAAAAATTGTAATCGGGGCCTAGTTTGTGTTTGTACGTGTGAGATACACCGTTTTGTAAAATTTGTCCTATTCCGCTATTCAATATACACCCTGTTTGAGTGTAAAAAATTTAATTGCGGGATAGTCTGTATCGGTACATGTGAGATACACCTTTTTAAATTTGTTTGGCGCATCTCCTTCTACCGCCGAGGATTGCAGGGCGCTTCAGTTTGCCTCCTGTTCCCAACTCCTCCTACTCCTCTTCCTCATCCTGCCTTTAGGGTACAAAAAATTGTAATCGGGGCCTAGTCTGTGTTTGTACGTGTGAGATACACCGTATTATAAAATTTTTCCTATTCCGCTATTCAATATACACCCTTTTGGAGTGTAAAAAATTAAATTACGGCATAGTCTGTATCGGTACGTGTGAGATACACCTTTTAAATTTGTTTGGCGCATCTCCTTCCCCCGCCAAGGATTGCAGGGCGCTTCAGTTTGCCTCCTGTTCCCAACTCCTCCTACTCCTCTTCCTCATCCTCCCTTTAGGGTACAAAAAATTTTAATCGGGGCCTAGTCTGTGTTTGTACGTGTGAGATACACCGTTTTATATCCTTTTTTCTATTCCGCTATTCAATATACACCCTGTTGGGGTGAAAAAAATTAAATTTGCGTCATACTTTGCATATTTGACTGTGAGATACACCCGTGCGATACTGTTGTTGTTTTGTTCCGCTATTCAATAAACACCTTTCTAGGGCAAGATCTTAAATTACAGAAATATGAGGAGACCGGCAAATAGGGGCCGTGGCCTGGGTCGTGGTGCTGCTGGTAGAGCTCCTGTTGCAAGGAGAGGACGTGGTCGATCTGTGCCAGCTACACGCACAAGTGAAACACCTTCCTCAAGTGTTAGTAGGCGACAGAACCTGCATCAGTATTTGGTAGGGCATCATACGCCTCAAGAAGTGATGAGGCCAGAACACAGAGAGGCGATAGTAGATTGGTTTGCTGCTGACAGTGCCTCCAGTTCCTTCACATTGTCTCCCACCCAGTCTACTGCAGAAAGGTCAGAGTTGGCACCTGCAGCCGATGTCCAACCGTCTTTCACCTCACCCCCTTGGAAATCAGGCAAGCAGTCTGAGCCCCAAGCCATACAGCAGTCTCTTCTTCTTTTTAAAGACTCTGTCAGCAGGGTTTCCCAGGGCCATCCACCTAGCCCTGCCCCAGAAGTGGAAGAGATTGAGTGCAGCGATGCCCAACCACTTATTTCTCAAGATGAGTACATGCAAGGACCATCGCAGCACGTCTCCGATGATGACGAAACGCAGGTGCCAACTGCTGCGGCGTTCAGCATTGTGGAGACCGACAAGGAGGGCAGGGGTGAAGACTGGGTGGCCGACAAGGAGGGCAGGGGTGAAGACTGGGTGGAAGATGATGTGGAGGACGATGAAGTCCTCGACCCCACATGGAATGAACGTCATGCAGGTGACCTGAGTAGTTTGGAGGAAGAGGCGGTGGTCGCACAGAGCCACCAGCACAGCAGAAGAGGGAGCAGGGTGCAGAAGCGGAGCGGCCGTGCCCTAGACACTACACCTGCTACTGCCCAACGCAGCAAGGGAACGAGCACACCAAAGTCAGCTCAAAGGAGTTCTCTAGCCTGGAAGTTCTTTAGAAAATGTGCTGATGACAGGACACGAGTGGTTTGCACCCTGTGCAATCAGAGCCTGAAGCGAGGCATAAACCTTCTCAACCTGAGCACAACCTGCATGATCAGGCATCTAAGTGCAAAGCACGAGCTGCAGTGGAGTAGACACCTTCAAAACCAAGAAACGTCTCTGGCTCATCCTGCTTCCTCTTCTGCTGCAGTCTCGGCCTCTCCATCCACATCTGTAGTGATACCGGCACCTGCCACCCCGCAAACAGAGGATCTGTCAGCAACACCACCACCTGGGTCACCAACCATCTCCACAATGTCCCGTGGAAGCGTTCAGCTTTCCATCTCCCAAACACTTGAGAGGAAGAGGAAGTACCCCCCTACCCACCCGCGATCCCTGGCCCTGAATGCCAGCATTTCAAAATTCTTGGCCTTTGAAATGCTGTCATTCCGTCTGGTGGAGACGCACAGTTTTAAAAACCTTATGTCGGTGGCTGTCCCACAGTACGTCGTGCCCAGCCGCCACTACTTTTCCAGGCAAGCCATCCCTTCCCTGCACAACCAAGTGGGGGAAAAAATCAGTTGTGCACTGCGCAACGCCATCTGTGGCAAGGTCCACCTAACTACCGATACGTGGACCAGTAAGCACGGTCAGGGGCATTATATCTCCCTAACGGCACACTGGGTAAATGCAGTGGTGGATGGGCCTGAGGCGGATAGCAATTTGGCGTATGTCCTTCCACCACCGAGGATTGCAGGGCGCTTAAGTTTGCCTCCTGTTCCATAACTCCTCCTACTCCGCTTCCTCATCCTCTACCGCCTCCTCATCCGGACAGCGTAACACCTTCACCACCAACTTCAGCACGGCCAGGGGTAAACGACAGCAGGCAGTTTTAAAACTTGCCTGTTTGGGGGACAAACCACACACCGCGCAGGAGTTGTGGAGTAGCATGGAACAGCAGACAAATGAGTGGTTGCTGCCAGCGAGCCTCAAGCCCGGCCTGGTGGTGTGCGATAATGGGTGAAATCTCATAGCAGCTCTGGGCCTAGCCGGTTTGACGCACATCCCTTGCCTGGCGCATGTGCTGAATTTGGTGGTGCAGAGGTTCCTTAAAAACTACCCCGATATGTCAGAGCTGCTGCAGAAAGTGCGGGCAGTCTGTGCACACTTTCGGCGTTCTCACCCTGCTGCTGCTCGCCTGTCAGCGCTGCAGCGTAACTTCGGCCTTCCCGCTCACCGCCTCATATGTGATGTGCCCACAAGGTGGAACTCCACCTTGCACGTGCTGCAAAGACTGTGCGAGCAGCAGCAGGCCATAGTGGAGTTTCAGCTGCAGCACGCACGCGTGAGTCGCTCTGCGGAACAGCACCACTTCACCACCAATAACTGGGCCTCCATGCGAGACCTGTGTGCCTTGTTGCGCTGTTGTAAGTACTCCACCAACATGGCCAGTGCCGATGACGCCGTTGTCAGCTTAACTATCCCACTTCTATGCCTCCTTGAAAAAACAATTCGGACGATGATGGAAGAGGATGTGGCACAGGATGAGGAGGAGGAGGATGAAGAGGTAACATTTCCAAGGCTTTCAGGGCAGTCATTCGCAAGGGGCTCCGAGGGTGGGTTCCTGCACACACAAGCGCCAGGGACACAATTGTCCAGCAGGGGCACAGTTCTGGAGGATGAGGAGGATGAGGAGGAGGAGCTGGAGGAGGAGATGGAAGCATGTTCACAGCAGGGTGGCACCCAGGCCAGCTCATGGCCATCACTGGTGCGTGGCTGGGGGATGCAGAGGACACGGACGATACACCTCCCACAGAGGACAGCCTTTCGTTGCCTCTGGGCAACCTGGCACACATGAGCGATTACATGCTGCAGTGTCTCCACAACGACCACCGAGTTGCCCACATCCTAACTTGTGCTGATTACTGGGTGGCCACGCTGCTGGATCCCCGTTACAAGGACAACGTACCGTCCTTAATTCACTCACTGGAGCGCGATCGCAAGATGCGCGAGTACAAGCGCACGCTGGTAGACGCCATGCTGCTGGCATTCCCACCTGACAGCGGGGCCACAGTGGAAGCACAAGGCAGAGGAGGAGGAGGAGGAAGAGGTCGCCAACGCAACCAGGGCACCGCCAGCACTTCAGAAGGCAGGGTTAGCATGGCCGAAATGTTGAAAAGCTTTGTCAGCACGCCACAACAAACAGCAGCACCAGCAGCTCATATGGAACGTCTTAGCAGGAGGCAGCATTTCACCAACATGGTGGAGCAGTATGTGTGCACACGCCTAGACGTACTGAATGAGGGGTCTGCCCCCTTCAACTTCTGGGTCTCCAAGTTGGGCACATGGCCTGAGCTTGCCCTTTACGCCTTGGAGGTGCTGGCGTGCCCTGCAGCCAGTGTATTATCTGAACGGGTATTTAGCACGGCTGGGGGCGTTATCACAGACAAGCGCAGCCGCCTGTCCAGAGACAATCTGGACAAGCTCACGTTCATTAAAATGAACCAGGCATGGACCCCACGGGACTTTTCCGTACCTTGTGCAGAATAGCGATGGATACCGACCTTACCCAGCCATTGTTCTATTTTTGCTCTTTCTCACTCTTTTGGGGTGTACCCTCATTTAAAATTTCTGAAAAGAAGCAGTGTTGGCTACCTCGTCCTCCTCAGGGCCAGATTAACGTAGGAGCTATTGGAGCTGCAGCTCCAGGCCCCTACCTTTATATAGGCCCCGGGTTGGCCATATTCACTGTTACCGCTCTTCTGTCACTTGTAAACACAGAAGTCTGGCTTCTATGCTCGCTTCCCCAGGTAGCTCCCTCAGAACCTCCCCACACAGCACGAAGGCCGGACAAGGAGGGACAGTTGCCGATGCATGGATGTGTTTATGGGCTTCAGAGACAGCATCCCATGTTGAATTAGGCATGCATGGCTGCACCCTTCCTCCTCTGGGTGCATGCCAAGGCACGGCCCTTAAGGCCCTTCAAAATCCTCAGCACCAAGCCCATGATGCTCTTAATCCGGCCCTGGTCCTCCTCCACCGCCGCTTCCACCTACCCTGCCCATAGGTGTGCGCAGCCTATTGCATTAGGGTGTGCACCCCAAAGTTTAAATACACATGCATGTGTTTGCCTACATGTACATGGCCCCGATACATTACTCTCCCTGCTGGCAAAGTGAAATAGAGCAGAGCAGGTCCGAGGGAGATCTTTCCCATCTCCTCACTGGCAAACAGAGCGATAATGCTAATGTGCCCTAGGTGATTAGGGTGTTCCCAGGCACACCTGGCACACCCTGTGCGCACGCCTATGACACCGCCACATCCACCACCACCTCAACCTCCCTCCTACTCCATATGAGCCTCGTTCTTCAGAGATGAAGAACATTGTTTTATTTTTCTGTTTTTTTTTGTTGTTTTAAGTTATTTCCCTATCCACATTTGTTTGCAGAGCACTTGCCATGCTCTTAAATATGTTTTGCTGCCATTTGCAGCACTCTAGCCCTTTCCTTTGGTGTTTTAGAGCCATTTTAGTGCCTGAAAGTTCGGTTCCCCATTGACTTCAATGGGGTTCGGTATCCGGGAAAAGTTCGGCAAAAGTCCGGGACACGGACCCGGACTTTTTTTTAAAGTTCGGCCGAACCCGCTGAACACGGACATCCAGGTGTCCGCTCAACTCTACTTATCAGTTCCGCCTATCCATGTTCCCTATCAATGCCCCTCAGTACTGCATATTATTGCCTCCCCATCATTGCCGCCTCATCAGTGCCAATCAGTGCATCCTATCAGTGCCCATCTGTGCAGCCTATCAGTGCCCACCTGTGCAGCCTATTAGTGAACATCAGTGAAAGGAGAAAAATTACTTATTTACAAACTTTTGTAACAGAAACTAAAACATTTTTTTTTTTTTTTTAAATGTTCGTTCTTTTTACATTTGTTAAGCAAAAAAAAAAAAAACCCCAGTGGTGATTAAATACCACCAAAAGAAAGTTCTACCTATCTAAAAAAAAATATAAAAAATGTGCTTGGATACAAGGTTGCATGACTGCACAATTGTCATTCAAATTGCAACAGCGCTGAAAGCTGAAAATTGGCCTGGGCAGGAAGAGGGTAAAAGTGCCCAGTAGGCAAGTGGTTAAAGAGTATATGAGATTTGAGAGATTGGATTAGGATTTACTTTACGCATGACTATATAAAAAATATTACAACCATTTATTTTTATCAAGACTGTAAAGAGTCTGACCTTCCTGCCAGGAATACCCAATGAAAGATTTAGATATAAAGTGTTTGGAAACCTTTTCAAATAACATGAGATTCCATAAACTGGATTAAGTTCTACATTAAGCATGACAAACTATATAAAAACTACTGTATATAAATATACAAAACATACTAACTGCAATTTCTTTTTATTAATTGTTTTTTATTGTGAAGAAATTAAGTTAGGATTTTGTCATTTTAGTATAACTGATGGAGACGTCTGAAGGAACCAATTTTTGGGCTTGTGGCTCCCCAGTCGGTGTATCTCCTGTATTCTCCAGGTCTCAGGTAATACTGACGTCCTCTGTAGTTGGGTTCCTCATAGAACATCCAGTAGCCATCTTGGATATTGACAGAGTGGATGTCATGATAAGGGAATCTCTCATAGACATTAGGACAATCCTCAGTGAACTCCATCATCTGACCTCTAAAATCTTCTCTCTCGTAGATCCTGATTCTGAAGGAACCTTGGTGCTGTTAAAATAAGTTACACCATAATAACACAAAAAGGAGTATTAGCAACAAATGGCAAGTAGTCATACATGTAACACTAGGCCAATCATTTCTAGAGTTATGGATTGTTTTGAATTAAGTAGGAAGGAATTCAATGTCTTCCTACATTTTTATTGCTGTACTTGAACCCAACACAAACATCTCCTTCTGGGTGTGGTCCTACCATACCAGCCATAATTCTGCTACGACTTGGACATACTGCTAATATTTTCCAAAGTACATCATTCATGTGTTCTAAAGTAATATTGGATTAGAGTCAATTAACACCAATATTATGGGGTCACCACTCTCCAAGAGTCTCCCTTGGAACAAAACAAGAATGCACAATAGAGATAGGATCCAAAATGTTTATCTCACATTAGGGACCCCCTTCCATCTAAAGACAGAGTTAGGGCTCATTTACACTTGCTATGACTTCAACACACATTAAAGCGCCTACTGCTTCAACATCCTTTTTTATGTGTTTTTGATGCTTATGTGATGCTTTGGTGGTGCTTCGATGATGCTTCGGTGGTGTCTTTTTTTAAAGTTTTATTGAAGCTTGGCAGATGCCATGTGTGTGTGTTGATATTTCATACCTACAATACCTCCAAAGCAAAGCTAAAGCTGAATTAAAGCCTCTCAAAAGCTGCAGCTGCTTCAAGCAAGCTTTGCCATAGACTTCTATGGAGGCTTTGAAGACGCTTTGAAGCTCCACTAAAGTGACGTGGGGTATCATTTTTGAAGCAAAGCCGAAGCAAATCAAGCAAAAGGTGTAAAAAGGACTGTAAGCTAACCAATTTACAGTGCCTTGGAAAAAGTATTCACACCCCTTGACATTTTCCACATTTTGTCAAGTTACAACCAAAAACATAAATGTATTATATTGGGATTTTATGTGATAGACCGACACAAAGTAGCACATAATTGTGAAGTGGAAGGAAAATGATAATTGCAGCCAATACTTTGTAGAAGCACCTTTTGCTGCAGTTGCACCTTCAAGTCTTTTTGGGGATGTCTCTACCAATTCTGCTTTGCAAAATATCTCAAGCTCTGTCAGATTGGATGGAGAGCGACTGTGAACAGCAATCTTTAAGTCTTACCACAAATTCTCAATTGGATTTAGGTCTGGACTGTGACTGGGCCATTCTAACACATGAATAAGCTTTGACTGAAACCATTCCATTGTAGCTCTGGCTGTATGTTTAGGGTCGTTGTCCTGCTGGAAGGTGAACCTCCGCCACATTCTCAAGTCTTTGCAGACTCAAACATGTTTTCTTCTAAGATTGCCCTGTATTTGGCTCCATCCATCTTCCCATCAACCCTGACCAGCTTCCCTGTCCCTGCTGAAGAAAAACATCTCCACAAACTGAAACTGCCACCACCATGTTTCACGGTGGGGATGGTGTGTTCAGGGTAATGTTCAGTGTTAGTTTTCTGCCATACATAGCATTTTGCTTTTCGGCCAAAAAAAAAGGGTGTCTGAAACCATGTTTTGAAGCAACAAGCTTTTAAGGTGGAAGAGACATCTTTCAGCTCAAGGACACACCAGATAAAGGCCCATACTATTCCTCACTTCACACTCTGCCATCTTTTTATTGCTACCTGTTCCTCCATCAAGGAGATTTACTTTCCCTATTTGTCATGGTGGCCACTGTCACCAAGATTAGAAAAGAGGGAAATCACCAAACTTTGAGTTGTCCATCAGCACCGCCCCCCTGCACTGCACCCCCCCCCTCCTTTACTGCTGCCTGTTCTCTGGTGTTTGAAAGATCCTTAATGCTGCAGAGAGCTCAGCTGCTGTCTACTACAGCATTTTCCCTTGGGTCCAGGAATGGGGTGGGCCCTTAGCAGCCTGAGTTTACAGGAAGTGGATTCAATGACCTTGGGCTTTATCCAACCTAGAAGAGGAATAGTGTTGGATTGATGAACAGTGAATCTGCAGGATTCCTTTTTATTTTACATAAATGATGGGGACCAATTATTTTATTTTTGTGGGTATTTTTAACGCAAAATAATAATAATATCCTTTGAAGCAATATGGTCTTCATTACTAACATTGTAAAGCGCTGCGTAAACCGCTGGCGCTATAGAATAATAATAATAATAATTACATGTTTTCAAGAAGAAAAAAAAATATTGAAAAAACAAAATTATTTAATAAAGAGTACGCAAAAAGGTATTGTGTTACCTGAGGGCTCAGACGCACAGATCGAATGGAGTCATTGTAGCCCATCCATTGCTGGAAGTCAGGATAGTCTCCTCTATGGAGGAAGTACTGGTGTCCTCTGTAGTTGGGGAGCTCATACAGGATCCAGTTCCCACTTTCCACACGGATGGAGTTGCAGCGTCTGAAGTATGAGGACAGGTCAGAACATTCAGAGTGACACTCGTAGGATCGGCCCTGGAAGTTCCTGTCCTCGTAGAAGATGATCTGCAAAGAAAATAATAAATTCACTGTTAAAAATGGAAGCAACTTACAGAATGTTTTACCATTATTACTTTTTGGAAAATTTTGCATTTTGGTTTTGTTTTAAGCTTTGACTGAGCTCCGTTAAAATTTCTACACACAAATGTTTCTTAGTAGGAGACCTCGAAAGGTTTTAAACATAAAACTTAAAATTGAACTTTACTCAAAATGGGAAGTTCTGCTTGTTTGTATCCCCCACCCTGCATGCAATTTAAAATTGGCACTTTTTTTTCTTGGGGGCGGGGGGGGGGGGGGAACCTGGTTTTGACAGGTACCCAATGGCACATCCGGTTGGATCACAGCAGCGATCCAAACTGAAGGTTTGCCCCCCTCCTTCCCCTGCAGACTATTACCAGTTTAGTACTTAATTGCCAGTTTCCCTTAGTTACGATTCCAGCACCTGGTCCAGAAAGCATTTGAAGAATCAGCTCAGATGAGGACAGAGCTGGATCCCTGAACTGGTAAGTGTCTTTATATTAAAAGTCCATGCAAAAATCTAAGGAGCTTCTGGCGGAGCGTGTTCCATCTTATATCCAAAGACACTGGAGTCTTCACAAACCCCAATCCGGCCCTTGTGATCTTTAATATAGGAATAGACGATCTCCCTGTACAACTCAGAAAATTAGTGTCCAGCATTCTACTGGCAGCTAGACTAGTTATCACTAGACATTGTAAGAGAGAGATGGCGTAAGTGAAGTGACGCTAACTATTAAACCCCACTATACATTCGAAAAAATGCTTGCCCTACGAAATAACTCACTAATTCCTTTCGAGAGGGCCTGGCTCCCCTGGAAACAATGGTTATCCAAAATAACTGCTGAACATTACCCTATGCAACAATGTTGGCTTTTCTTCAACTGATATCTTATAAGTATTTTTTTATTTTTTTTAGAAAAAAAATAAAAAAGCCCTGCGAGGCTACTATCCTTGTTGGAAATCTGCACACTCTCTATTTTCTGCATTACCTGCAGTTGCAGGACAATGTATTTCCAAAAACTTTAATAAAAATCATTGAAATAATAATAAAAAAAAAAAAAGTCAGCAGCTATTATTAGTATTTCTAGCTGCTGACTTTAATTTTTTTTTTTTTTTTTTTTTTGGGGGGGTAGACAATTTTCTATGTTTTATTCAAAAGTTGTTAGGCAGAAAAAAGAAAACAAATGCAGCCACTAAGTAAGTTGAAATATATTACATTTTTTGATTAGGTTTTGGATACTCTTTAATCTCCAAAAACCAACTTTTTGAAAGAAAGAAAGAAAGCAGATCTGGTTTCAATAACCACTTTTAGTCTAGCGCTGTCCCCATGCTGTAGCTCTTAGTTATCACAAGATGTCTTCAGTGTTCCAGGTTCAGTCATACCCAATAACTGTTCAATAATGGACACACCCTGACTCATATCTTATAATATGTGCTATTATTGCTATTATAATAATATTATTATTATTATTTAATATATAATATTAGCATATTATAATATGCTATTTCTGGGATGAAGGTTTTAAGAAAATAAATAAAAACTGATCATTGCAAGTGCCCCTGCCAGTCGAAAAGGGTTTGCCTCAACATTCTAAATTATACATTTGCAGGAGAGCTTGTTTTGTTGAAAAATAACAGACTTACTGGCTGGATCATTGAATGAAAATAAAGTAAAGGAAGCCCAAAACAGAAAACAATATAACAGTGTTAGTATAGTAGGTTCTCACCTTTCCCATGTTGCTGAATGTGTACTCCAATGCTGTAGTAGTGACTGGCAGTAAGAGCACAGGCTTATATACATCCCCAGCTGCTTACACCCTCACCTGCTGACACCATGCACAGTATGCACAATGAATGGATTTTCCCATTACTATGTCATTTTTGTGTATGTGTTTTCTTTACAACTATTGTCTGTTAGTTTTTGCTTGTGTTAGTGTTAAAATGGTTCACCTAACCTGAGCTCAAAGATTTGTGAACTATTCTGTCATGAGAATGGGCCTCTGTATATATATATATATATATATATATATATATATATATACACACACACACTACCGTTCAAAAGATTGGGGTCACTTAGAAATGGCCATATTTTTGAAAGAAAAGCACTGTTTTTTTTTTTTCAATGAAGATAACATTAAATTAATCAGAAATACAGTCTAGACATTGTTAATGTGGTAAATTACTATTCTAGCTGGAATTGGCTGATTTTTAATGGAATATCTACATAGGTGTACAGAGGCCTATTTCCAGCAACCATCACTCCTGTGTTCTAATGGTACATTGTGTTAGCTAATCGTGTTTAAAGGCTAATTGATGATTATAAAACACTTGTGCAATTATGTTAGCACAGCTGAAAACTGTTGTGCTGATTAGAGAAGCTATAAAACTGGCCTTCCTTAGAGCTAGTTGAGTATCTGGAGCATCAGTATTTGTGGGTTTGATTATACTCTCAAAATGGCCAGACAGAAAAATAACTTTCTTCTGAAACTCGACAGTCTATTCTTGTTCTGAGAAATGAAGGTTATTCCATGCATGAAATTGCCAAGACACTGAAGATTTCCTACAACGGTGTGTACTACTCCCTTCAGAGAACAGCACAAGTGGGCTCTATCCAGAATAGAAAGAGAAGTGGGAGACCCCGGTGCACAACTTAGCAAGAGGACAAGTACATTAGAGTCTCTAGTTTGAGAAATAGACACCTCACAGATCCTCAACTGGCAGCTTCATTAAACAGTACCCGCAAAACGCCAGTCTCAATGTCCACAGTGAAGAGGAGACTCCGGGATGATGGCCTTCTAGGCAGAGTGGCAAAGAAAAAGCCATATCTGAGACTGGCCAATAAAAGGGAAAGATTAGGATGGGCAAAAGAACACAGACATTGGACAGAGGAAGATTGGAAAAAAAAAATGTCATGGATAGTGTTGAGCGAACACGGACTGTATTGTTCGGATTGGATTTTTGCTACCCGGACACGGACCCGAAAACTTTACTGTATGTTCGGGTTTAAAATCCGTGTTCGGTAATTTTATTTCCTGTTTTGTATGTAATGGCGCGCTTTTAATGGCGGGCTTTCAACAGTCAATCAACAAGCGTTTAACTGGTGTGCCAAAGAAGCCATAACAGCCATGCCTACTAATGTATTAGTAGCTGTGATTGGCCATCTGAAGCATGTGACCCATGTCTTTATAAGCTCGAGAGACACAGCGCGGTGCGTCATTCTGCTGTAGTGTAGGGAGAGAGCACACATCATACGTGCTGGCTGCTGCTGATTAGGGATAGACAGGGAAAAATTGTGCCCGAAAACAATGCAGGGACAGGTCGGAGTGTAGGCAGGGAAAGCTATTTGAGCATTTTAGGGACAGGCTGGAGAGATTAGGCAGGGACACATAGGAGACACAGGACAGAACAATCGTCCGTTATCGATCTACATCGATTTTGCTGTGTGGGGGGTGGTGCAGTGAACGATCTTTTTGCCCTCACTTGAGCCCACTGAGGAGGAGGGAGAAAAAAATATATTTTTATCAGTCTGTTGTGTGCAGCGTTCAGCTATATTTTACTACAGATTGCTGTTCTAATCTGCTATTTAAAAATTACAAAGTTAAAGGGGAATTTTTTTTTTTCCCTTCATAGCCTGCTGCTGAGCTGACCGTGACATAAAACATAAGACACTGCTGTGTTCACATGTGCTATTGAAAAATAAATCACCAATTTTATATACTTTTTTCTATTCCACTATTCAATATACACCCTTTTGGGTTAACAGAAATTAAATTGTGGCATAGTCTGTACTAATCTGCTATTTAAAAATTACAAAGTTAAAGGGGATTTTTTTTTTTTCCCTTCATAGCCTGCTGCTGACCGTGACATAAAACATAAGACACTGCTGTGTTCACATGTGCTATTGAAAAATCACCAATTTTATATCATATTTTCTATTCCGCTATATTCAATCTACACCCTTTTGGGGTAAAAAAAAATGAAATTGCAGCATAGTCTGTATCGGTACGTGTGAGATACAACTTTCAAATTTTTTGGGCGCATCTTCCACCACCGAGGATTGCAGGGTGCTTCAGTTTGCCTCCTGTTCCAAACTCCTCCTACTCCTCATCCTGCCTTTAGGGTACAAAAAATTGTAATCGGGGCCTAGTTTGGGTTTGTACGTGTGAGATACACCTTTTTATATCATATTTTCTATTCCGCTATTCAATCTACACCCTTTTGGGGTAAAAAAAAATAAATTGCAGCATAGTCTGTACTAATCTGCTATTTAAAAATTACAAAGTTAAAGGGGATTTTTTTTTTTTCCCTTCATAGCCTGCTGCTGAGCTGACTGTGACATAAAACATAAGACACTGCTGTGTTCACATGTGCTATTGAAAAATCACCAATTTTATATACTATTTTCTATTCCGCTATTCAATATACACCCTTTTGGATCCCACAGGACTTTTCCGTACCTTGCAGAATAGAGATGGATACTGACCTTACCCAGCCATTGTTATATTTTTGATCTTTCTCACTCTTTTGGGGTGTACCATAATTTTAAATGACTAAAAAAAGCAGTGTTGGCTACCTCGTCCCCCTCCACCGCCGCTTCCACCTACACCGCCACATCCACCGCCACCTCAACCTCCCTCCTACTCCATGTGGGCCTCGTCCTTCACAGATGAAGAAAATTGTTTTAATTTTCAGTTTTTTTTTGTTGTTTTAAGTTACTTCCCTATCCACATTTGTTTGCAGAGCACTTGCCATGCTCTTAACTACATTTTGCTGCCATTTGCAGTACTCTAGCCCTTTCCATTGGTCTTTTAGAGCCATTTTAGTGCCTGAAAGTTCGGGTCCCCATTGACTTCAATGGGGTTCGGTGTCCGGGTAAAGTTCTGAAAAAGTCCGGGACATGGACCGGACTTTTTTTTCAAGTTCGGCCGAACCCGCCGAACACGGACATCCAGGTGTCCGCTCAACTTTAGTCAGGGACAGACAAATCTAAGTTTGAGGTGTTTGCGTCTCACAAATGTTCTTCTGTGCGATCCAGAACAAGTAAACAGATGCTGGAGGAATGCCTGACGCCATCTGTCAAGCATGGTGGAGGTAATGTGATGGTCTGGGGCTGCTTTGGTGCAGGTAAAGTGTGAGATTTGTTCAAGGTAAATGGGATATTGAATAGGGAAGGCTATCACTCCATTTTGCAACGCTATACCCTGTGGAGAACACTTGATTGGAGCCAATTTCCTCCTACAACAGGACAATGACCCAAAGCACACCTCCAAACTATGCAAGAACTATTTAGGGAAGATGCAGTCAGCTGGTATTCTGTCTGTAATGGAGTGGCCAGCGTAGTCACCAGATCTCAACCCTATTGAGCTGTTGTGGGAGCAGCTTTACCATATGGTACGTAAGACGTCCCCATCAAGCCAACTTGTGGGAGGTGCTCCAGGAAGCGTAGGGTGAAATTTCTTCAAATTACCTCAACAAATTGACAGCTAGAATGCCAAAGGCTGTAATTGCTGCAAATGGAGAATTCTTTGATGAAAGCAAAGTTTGAAAGACAAAATTCCTCTTTCAAATAAAACTCATTATTTCTAGCCTCGTCAATGTCTCGACTATATTTTCTATTCATTTTGCAGCTCATTTGATGAATAACATGAAATTGTCTGGGTGACCCCAAACTTTTGAACGGGCGTGTATATATATATATATATATATATATATACTGTATATATACAGTATCTCACAAAAGCGAGTACACCCCTCACATTTTTGTAAATATTTTATTATACCTTTTCATGTGACAACACTGAAGAAATTACGCTTTGCTACAATGTAAAGTAGTGAGTGTACAGCTTGTATAACAGTGTAAATGTGCTGTCCCCTCAAAATAATCCAACACACAGCCATTAATGTCTAAACCACTGGCAACAAAAGTGAGTACACCCCTAAGTGAAAATGTCCAAATTGGGCCCAATTAACAATCCCCCCCCCCCACGGAGTCATGTGACTCATTAGTGTTACAAGGTCTCAGGTGTGAATGGGGGGCTGGTGTGTTAAATTTGGCGTTATCGCTCTCACTCTCTCATACTGGTCACTGGAACTTCAAAATGGTATCTCATGGCAAAGAGCTCTCTGAGGATCTGAAAAAAATAATTGTTGATCTATATAGAGGAATCAGGACCTCTTTCATCCTGCTGGCGATCCCTCTAGTGATATAAAGATCTATATGTGAACCCTTTAATGATAACTAAAGATCTATATAGAAGAATTAAGACCTTCTTCCTACTGCTGGTGACCCCTCTAGTGATATAAAGATCTATACAGATGAATCAGGACCTCCTTCCTCCTACAGGTGAACTCTCTAGTGAAATAAAGATCAATATAGAGGAATCAGGACATGCTTCCTCCTGCTGGTGAACCCTCTAATGATAACTAAAGATCTATATAGAGGAATGAGGACCTCCTTCCTCCTGCTGGTGACCCCTTTACTGATATAAAGATCTATATAGAGGAATCAGGACCTCCTTCCGCCTGCTGGTGACCTCTCTAGTGAAATGAAGATCTATATAGAGCAGTGGTTCTCAAATCCGGTCCTCGGGACCCACTAACAGGCCAGATTTTAAGTATTACCTTGGGGGATGCAGACTAGAATACTGCAATCACTGAGAAGCAAATGAGATCACCTGTGATGTAATTTAGTTATCTTGCAAACCTGGCCTGTTGGTGGGTCCCGAGGACCGGATTTGAGAACCACTGATATAGAGGAATCAGGACATGCGTCCCCCCAGCAGGGTGATCCCTCTAGTGATAACTAAAGATCTATATAGAAGAATCAGGACCTCCTTCCTCCTGCTGGTGATCCCTCTACTGATGCATCCTAGAATTCTTTTCACTTTTCCCACTTCCTGGCCACACTGTTTGCTCGTTTTGCAATCATCTGAAATAATTACCCCCAAACCTTTTTCTTCTGTAGTGCTGGCTAACAATGTACTCTATCATGGGTTTATATTTCCCTAGGTGTATTATTTTAAATTTAGAAACATTGAACTGCAGTTTCCACTTCTTTGACCAATCTTCCAGCAATGTCAAATCATGTTCAATGTTACAGACACTGCCAGGAATATCAACCCTATTACACACATTTGTGTCATTAGCAAAAAGACATACATTGCCCAATAAATCTTTACCCGAACAGGACCCAGTACAGAGTCTTGTGGTACACCACTAGTGACTGCTCTCTGTTTCGAATGAACCCCATTTACAAGCACATACTTCTATTTATTCTTAAGCCAACTATATATCCACTGAACCACCCAAGATTTAGGTCCCGGCATGTACAACTTTTGTATTAGCTCATTATGGAGAACTGTATCAAATGCCTTGCTGAAATCAAGATATGCAATGCCCACAGAACCACCCTGGTCCAAAGCATTGGTAATATAGTCAAAAAATGTAATCAGATGAGAATGATATGATCTGCTGTAAGTAACGCCATGCTGCTTTGGGTCCAGCAAGTTGTGTATTATTAAGTGATCAATGATCCCTCTTTTCAGGAGTGATTGCATTGTGGAAAGGGAAAAGTGCCTCAAGGCATGCTGGGTGACTGTATTTATACAAAAAAAAAAAAAATATTTAGGTCATGGGACTTTGAATGAGGCAAGTCACTTATAAAAGTACACACAATTGACAATTTATTGAAAATTGGTCATTGATAAACATAACATGATTGCACAAATAGAAAGTGTAAATCAATAATAAAAAGAGCTGGCATATAGGAGATTCATACATAGAGGGAACAAAATTGTACATAATCGTATATACATAAAGAGATACATGATTGGCATATAATATAGCATAGAAAAACACAATATCTTGGCATCCGTAAGACTCAATGCATTTCGATGATCACTGTTTATTTCTTAAGGAGTTTGATGCAAAAACGATATCTAGAAATGTAGGGATGTTATATTAGAGAGAATCCCATATGTCACCGGGGGTATGGATGACTCCCAAAAAAAAGGGGAATAAAAAAGAAGAGAAAAAAAGCATTGTTACTCACAGGTTAGCTCGAGGAGAGCACCCAGCCTTTGAAGAATGTCAGGAGTATTGGGGAGATTAAATAAAAGAAAAAGGGTATTATAAAAATCTATGTATATTCAGTTCTATACAGAGAAATATTGAACAGCACAGCTTCCATCTTGTATAGAGGTGATGGAAAAAGTTCATATGTTCTTTTACAAGATGCCTTTACAGAGTCTTAAGTTCTACAGAAAATCTTTGTAAGTCTTTGGTCGTAAATAATGAGGACTTTTTACATCTCATCAGATAAGAGTCAATTAGCCAGACACCATACCGGTCACTGATGGCTTATAATTTTATCTGTATATAACAGTGAACAATAGTTGAGTGTATTCCGTTAGATTAATTGAAACTAAGTGTTAAAGATACATTATATCATATGTGAGAAAATATTAGCAATAATTATACGTGTGTGTAGCATATGCATCGTTCTAGGAGTGTATTATATACCATATTTTGGTTTTATATTCTTGCTACAGTAATAATCTTACTTAGATGAAGCTAAGTACTAATTCCACTTAAATTACCTAATTTTAGAAACATTTGTGTAGGTCTTGTTTTTGACCTCTATAGATCTTCCAATCCTAGCCTAACAGTCTGAAGTATTTGACAGGATTTTGATAATTTTAGGCCTTTCACTAGCCAGAGGTCAAAAAGATTATCAGTATAATAATAGTGCTATTATATTCTATATACTGAATCTAATAAGTAATACAATACTGCCCCCTTTGGTGACTGCTACTAAATGTAGTCTCGGGGTAAATCAGTCATTTCCAATATATATATATATATATATATATATATATATATATATATATATATATATATATATATATATATATATATATATATATATATATATTGTATTAATAATATATCCTTATTAAACGGCGTTACCAGGTCCAATCCTTACCTAAATACAGAATGGAGATATAAGATGGACATGTATATATATTATGAGAGTATGGATAGATTTTCATATTGTTGTTATGATCATTCTTAATTGAAGGAATTATTATATAATTCTAATATACAAAATACTGGATGATTAGTAGAGGTGTTGCCAATGACCTCACCAGTTAATGGATAAGTAATCCCAACCCATGGGGATAAAGTTCCTCCTTCTGGGTTCGGCTTATGGTAATTTTACTGTCCTTTTGTTCAATACAATATAAAAAGGGAACCCCAGATGAAATAGGACACACACACATTACGACAACATTCATTACACTTACAACACACACGCTACTCACATCCATACATATACTCATCTATACATACTCCATCTTGCTCCTTCCTTTACCTGAAACTTTGAAGGACGCCAAACAAAACTCCTCCCTAACCAGCCACTATTTTTGGAAGGCAGCCATCTTAAGAACTCTGGTAACGACCATTTTAAGCTAGCAGCCATTTTAAATGTGGTAAATATACCTTGCTGTTTATCTGATTATTATTTACTATTGTTTCCTTCCTTATATGTTTTATATTTCATATTTAAGGGTAACGAGATTACTGTCCCAGCCGTATGAACCATATTAGATTTTTCTCTAAAAACTGATTTTTATCAATATCAGATTTAGCGCAATATCAGCGTATTAGTCTCCCATTTTGCATAGTCTATTCTCATTCCAACTGCAGCGGAGTGACTGTTGGCTGTGCAATTCGCAGACAATTGTGGTCTAATAATATAGAACACTTATCTATGGTTTCTACTATACCTGGGGAAAAAGTAATCTTGCTTTAATTTTTAATTTTATCATTGAGCTACATATCACATTGCATTTATCGTTTTAAGTTTGTATTTTATGTAAAGTTATCTCTTTATGTTACCTCAAGTCTAATCATTTATTGTGAATACTTGTCTTGTGAATAAATATACTTATATATTCCCTACCGTAGACTGGATTCACTAAGATTGGTATATACTGTTAAAAATAAATCAATCGATTAAAAAGAACTTGTTACATATTTATTTGTGGAATTAAGTTGAGATTCTCCTACATTACAGATCTTTGCTTATTTACATAAATGGAGACACTGTTATATCAGAGTAGTATAAATATTCTGACAAGAAAAATGAAGGTGTCAAACATATGTCTAACCCGGGGCTGACATGGGAGAGGCCCATCCCAGCTGAAGGAGAACAAGCTGAGGGTGGACAAAGTTTGCAAGTTGCAATTCCCAAAAATTATAAATAGTGTAAAAAATAGTGAAGACGATTCTAGTCAACGTTAATATAGAAGAAAGTATATGAGT
Source organism: Pelophylax lessonae (assembly GCF_965119305.1). Taxonomy (NCBI): domain Eukaryota; kingdom Metazoa; phylum Chordata; class Amphibia; order Anura; family Ranidae; genus Pelophylax; species Pelophylax lessonae. Next base: position 864,043,582 of record NC_138768.1, on the reverse strand, counting down.
GTGTATCAGGAAAAAATATGTGTATCAAAAATACAAAATACTGTATATAGATATTCCCAGTGAATATTGATATTAGTGTAAGGAGTAATGGATCAAAAAGATCAACAAAAGAAAACAAGATGACCAAAGAGTGTGAGAGAAAACCCACTGTGCCAAAAACATGAAAAAGGGGAAAAACCAGGTGAATGGCTATACAAAGTCAGAAAAAAGATACCACCAATGAAAATAAAAGTGATGACAATGTATCAAAAGGAAAAAAGAAACCATCAATTAATATTGAAGGTGATAAAAAGTATCTAAAGTGATAAAGAAGTAAAACTGCTCATACAGTTCTTACAAGTACTGTTCTATGTTTCAAAAGGTCCTGAACATATCTCCAAGTGTGAAGAGCAAACTCATTGAACTCCTGACCAACCTCAGCCTTATATCCCAAGGGCTCAAGGCTAATCCCTTCCACCAGCGTCATGCAGACACCGAATGGAAAGAGAGGGATGGCGAGAACCCCGTACTGCATCCAGCAGATGCGCCGGAAGCGGATCTATGTCAAATCACCCTGGGCGACATCCTGCTTTGGGTCCAGCCAGTTGTGTATTTTTAAGTGATCAATGATCCCTATTTTCAGGAGTGATTACCTTAACTTGACTACAACAGATGTTAAACTCATTGGCTTGTAATTGGCAGCTTTTACCTTGGTGCCCTTCTTGTGGATAGGGAAAAGTGCCTCAAGGCATGCTGGGTGACTGTATTTATACATGTGCACGGAGTCTTTCTGGCTGAAGAGTGGGGTCCTGGAGGGAGGGGGGTTGCTGCCCCCTCCTCTGTACAGACTACCATGCAGCCTCAGGTAGTCGAGGGCCAGAGTCACAGAAGCTGCAACCCCGATGTCCTGCAGAGATGACTGGAAGGGAGACACACCTAGAAGGATCTGTTCCTGGCTTCTGTGAGTACAGACCTAAGTCTAGGAGCCTGTTCGGTGAGGGCCATCCCTTCAATCCAGAGAAGTTAGGGGACGGGTGCCAGGTAAACGGGATACTGGTTAGTGTTCCGAAGATTTAGAGTTCATTGAGTCTGCTGCCAGAGCAAGCAAAGGACTTATTCTTCCATTCTTCCATACAAATCCTGTATGGTTCAGCTATTCAGTTCAACCAAGTGAGGCCAAGTGAGAGTTTTTCTCCTCTGTACCTAGTTAAAGTTAGAGTATCCCACGAATCTCTTCTCCTGTCCAAGTTCTAACAATAAATAAAAAAAAAAAAAATCCCCTAGACTGGTCATTGGATCACGAGTGGATGAGTGTACATCTGACTGTGTGGAAATACCCAAGCAACTGGCTGCAGGATAATCAGAGGGAGACCCAGGGAAATTTATGCTCAGCAACCCCTATCAGGGTAATGCTTCATATATTAACATGTTAACCAATTAACCTCTGGAAGATTTACCCCCCTTCACCAGATTGTTTTTTTTTTTTTTTTTTGCTTTTTGAAACTGCATTACTGACAACTGTGCAATCATGCAACACTGTACCCAAACAAAATTTATATTTATATTTTATTTATTTCCCCCCCACAAATAGAGCTTTCATTTGGTGGTATTTAATCACCATTGGGTTTTTTTTTCTTTCTTTTTTTTGCGCTATATACAAAAAAAGACTGAAAAGTTTGAGAAAACAACAACAGTATTTTTCATATTGCTGTAAAACATATCCAACAAAATAAATAAATAAAAAATCAAATGTCTTCATACATTTAGGACATTATGAATTTTGCTACATATTTTTGGTAGAAAAATCTCAATAAACCTATATTGATTCGTTTGCGTGAAAGTTATAGTGTCTACATACTATGGTATATATATATATATATATATATATATATATATATATATATATATATATATATATATACTGGCATTTTATTTATTTATTTTTTAAATACTAGTAATGCTGGCGATCGGCGACTTTTAGCGGGACTGCGATATTGCGGTGGACAATCTGACACTAACTGACACTTTTGACACTTTGTGGGAAACAGTAACACTAATACAGTGATCAGTGCTAAAATATACACTCTCATTGTACTAATGACACTGGCTGGGAAGGGGTTAAACATCAGGGGTGATCAAAGACCTAAATGTGTGCCTAAGCAGTGTTCATATGTGAACTGTGAGCTGTTTTTACTAATGGATGTGCTGATTTTTATTCCCTGATTTGCAGGGAAACCAAAACCGGCACATCCCTGCTGACAGGACAGAACTTTGTTCTGTCTTCCTCCTGACCGATCAGCTGGTGCTAAGGGTCATACATTGGCTGGCACCCGCTGATCAGCTTGTGCTGGGACTAATCACTGCACAGCCGGCGGAGTGCGCGCACCCCCCTACCCGGAAAAAAAAAATCACGTATATATACATGATTCTTCACAGCTGGCCCGCACTGTAGCAGTAAAGCTACAGTGTGCGGGCCGCAAGTGGTTAACTGTTTCGTATTGTTAAATGACGGGCAGGCAGGAGCACTCTCGTTCTGGGACGATGTTGTATGGCGTCTTCCCACTCTCGCCACGTTTGTGCGCCCATGGGGGCTTACAGGGTAGCAAATGGTGGCGTGCTCTGTCCCAGGAGCACAGCGCTTCACCAACCCTGGTAAGGAGCCAATGGCGAGGCTCTTTACACATGTGATCAGTTGTGTCCAATCACAGCTGATCAAATGTAAACAAGGAAATCCCAGTTATCAGCTTTCTTCTCCTCACAGAGAGGAGAACTGATCAGTGGCATTTCCTCACAGGGGAGATCTGCACCGATAATCAGGGCACTGTTTATTAGTGCAGCCCCATCAGTGCCCAGCAGTGATACCAATTAGTCCCTATCAGTGATGCCAATCAGTTCCCATCAGTGATGCCTGGCAGTGCTGCTTTTAAGTGCCCATCAGTGCCTGCTCATCCGTGCTGCCTATCAGTGCCGGCAATCAGTGTCCATCAGTGCCGCCAATCAGTGCTTATCAGTTCCGCCTATCCATGTTCCCTATCAATGCCCCTCAGTACTGCATATTATTGCCTCCCCATCATTGCCACCTCATCAGTGCCAATCAGTGCATCCTATCAGTGCCCATCTGTGCAGCCTATCAGTGCCCACCTGTGCAGCCTATTAGTGAACATCAGTGAGAGGAGAAAAATTACTTATTTACAAACTTTTGTAACAGAAACTAAAACATTTTTTTTTTTTTTTTAAATGTTCGTTCTTTTTACATTTGTTTAGCAAAAAAAAACCCAGTGGTGATTAAATACCACCAAAAGAAAGTTCTACCTATCTAAAAAAAAATATAGAAAATGTGCTTGGATACAAGGTTGCATGACTGCACAATTGTCATTCAAATTACAACAGCGCTGAAAGCTGAAAATTGGCCTGGGCAGGAAGGGGGTAAAAGTGCCCAGTAGGCAAGTGGTTAAAGAGTATATGAGATTTTAGAGATTGGATTAGGATTGACTTTAAGCATGACTATATAAAAAATATTACTACCATTTATTTTTATCAAGACTGTAAAGAGTCTGACCTTCCTGCCAGGAATACCCAATGAAACGTTAGATATAAAGTGTTTGAAAACCTTTGCAAATATTTTAACATGAGATTCCATAAACTGGATTAAGTTCTACATTAAGCATGACTAACTATATAAAAACTACTGTGTATAACTATAAAAAACATACTAACTGCAATTTCTTTTCATTAATTGTTTTTTATTGTGAAGAAATTAAGTTAGGATTCTGTCATTTTAGTATAACTGATGGAGACGTCTGAAGGAACCAATTTTTGGGCTTGTGGCTCCCCAGTCGGTGTATCTCCTGTATTCTCCAGGTCTCAGGTAATACTGACGTCCTCTGTAGTTGGGTTCCTCATAGAACATCCAGTAGCCATCTTGGATATTTACAGAGTGGATGTCATGATAAGGGAATCTCTCATAGACATTAGGACAATCCTCAGTGAACTCCATCATCTGACCTCTAAAATCTTCTCTCTCGTAGATCCTGATTCTGAAGGAACCTTGGTGCTGTTAAAATAAGTTACACCATAATAACACAAAAAGGAGTATTAACAACAAATGGCAAGTGGTCATACAGGTAACACTAGGCCAATCATTTCTAGAGTCATGGATTGTTCTGAAGTAAGTAGGAAGGAATTCATTGTCTTCCTACATTATTATTGCTGTACTTGAACCCAACACAAACATCTCCTTCCGGGTGTGGTCCTACCATACCAGCCATAATTCTGCTACGACTTGGACATACTGCTAATATTTTCCAAAGTACATCATTCATGTGTTCTTAAGTAAAATTTAATTAGAGTCAATTAACACCAATATTGTGGTGTCACCACTCTCCAAGAGTCTCCCTTGGAACAAATCAAGAATGCACAATAGAGATAGGATCCAAAAAGTTTATCTCACAGTAGGGACCCCCTTCCATCTAAAGACAGAGTTAGGGCTCATTTACACTTGCTATGACTTCAACACACATTAAAGCGCCTACTGCTTCAACATGCTTTTTTATGTGTTTTTGATGCTTATGTGATGCTTTGGTGGTGCTTCGATGATGCTTCGGTGGTGTCTTTTGTTAAAGTTTTATTGAAGCTTGGCAGATGCCATGTGTGTGTGTTGATATCTCATACCTACAATACCCCCAAAGCAAAGCTAAAGCTGAATTAAAGCCTCTCAAAAGCTGCAGGTGCTTCAAGCAAGCTTTAACATAGACTTCTATGGAGGCTTTGAAGACATTTTGAAGCACCACTAAAGCGACACAGGGTATAATTTTTGAAGCAATGCCAAACCAAAGCAAGCAAAAGGTGTAAACAGAACTGTAAGCTAACCAATTTACAGTGCCTTGGAAAAAATATTCATACCCCTTGAAATTTTGCACATTTTGTCATGTTACAACCAAAAACATAAATGTATTTTATTGGGATTTTATGTGATAGACCAACACAAAGTGGCACATGAAACAAACAAAGATAAAATTCCCAGTTCAATTTGCCAACCAGTCTGCTTACCAACCAAATTGGCCTGTCTAACAGTTTGCGTCAATACAGGGGTTTAGTTAGCACACATTTGCAAACGCATGTGAAAGCTGCAGGGCCACGTCAAGGCTCCCTGTTACCTGCAGTCCTAACTCTAATGAATTTTAAAGAGTCTCCACAGTGGGAGCACATGCAAGCTAATGGATAGATAGGGGGCAGGTGAGCCTGGAGGTGGCCCATCCCTCCTGAAAGGTAATTGGGGGCATAATGGAAGCCCAGCTGATAGTATTACAGCAAAAGCACCCAGTATGTCCACTCACCAGTACACATATACAACAAAGTGGCACATAACTGTAAAGTGGAAGAAAATGATAAATGGAGTCAATACTTTGTAGAAGCACCTTTTGCTGCAATTACAGCTGCAAGTCTTTTTGGGGATGTCTCTACCAATTCTGCTTTGCAAAATAGCTCAAGCTCTGTCAGATTGGATGGAGAGCGTCTGTGAACAACAATTGTCAAGCTTTCCACAAATTCTCAATTGGATTTAGGTCTGGACTGTGACTGGGCCATTCTAACACACGAACAAGATTTGACCTAAACCATTCCATTGTAGCTCTGGCTGTATGTTTAGGTCGTTGTCCTGCTGGAAGGTGAACCTCTGCCACATTCTCAAGTCTTTTGCAGACTCAAACAGGTTTTCTTCTAAGATTGCCCTGTATTTGGCTCCATCCATCTTCCCATCAACCCTGACCAACTTCCCTGTCCCTGCTGAGGAAAAGCATCTCCACAGCATGATGCTGCCACCACCATGTTTCACGGTGGGGCTGGTGTGTTCAGGGTAATGTGCAGTGTTAGTTTTCTGCCACACATAGCATTTTGCTTTTTGGCCAAAAAAAAGGTTGTCTGAAGCCATGTTTTGAAGCAAGTGTAAACGAGCTCTTACGGTTGAAGAGACATCTTTCAGCTCAAGGACACACCAGATAAAGGCCCATACTCTTCCTCACTCCACACTCTGCCAGGTTTTTATTGCTATCTGTGCCCCCATCAAGGAGATTTATTTCTCTATTCATCATGGTGGCCACTGTCACCAAGATTAGAAATGAGGGAAAGCACAAAACTTTGAGATGTCAACAGAGCACAAATAATTGTTTCAATAGGGACACTTTCTCTGGTGACAATTGTCTAAAGAAGGGGCTTCCATTTTTAACAGCTGTTTAGAGGAAACCAACCACATAGAGAGTGCATTGTTTTTATTTGGCAACTCATAGATTTGCATTGTTAAAAAAAACAGTAAAGTACCACAGCAAGCAAAAGAGTAGAGAATGCATAATGTAACTAGCAAATGCAGCTTACTGCATGTATATATAAAACTAAAAACTATACATCAAAATAAGGATTTTTAAATAATAAGGCCTAACTATAAGCTTTGTCTCCCCCCCGCCCTCCTTTACTGCTGCCTGTTCTCTGGTGGTAGAAAGAACCCTAATGCTGCAGAGAGCTCAGCATTTCCCCTTGAGTTCAAGAATGGGGTGGGCCCTTAGCAGCCTGAGTTTACAGGAAGTGGATTCAATGACCTTGGGCATTATCCAACCTAGAGAAGGAATAGTGTTGTCTTGATGAACAGTGAATCTGTAGGATTGCTTTTTATCTTACACAAATGATGGGGACAAATACTTTTAATTTTTGTGGGGAATTTTAACGCAAATGAATAATATGCTTTGAAGCAATATGGCCTTCATTACATGTTTTTAAGAAGAAAAAAATATTGAAAAAACAAAATGAGTTGATAAAAAGTACACAGACAGGCGTTGTGTTACCTGGGGGCTCAGACGAACAGATCGAATGGAGTCATTGTAGCCCATCCATTGCTGGAAGTCAGGATACTCTCCTCTATGGAGGAAGTACTGGTATCCTCTGTAGTTGGGGAGCTCATACAGGATCCAGTTCCCACTTTCCACACGGATGGAGTTGCAGCGTCTAAAGTAGGAGGACAGATCGGGACATTCAGAGCTACACTCATAGGATCGACCTTGGAAGTTCCTGTCCTCGTAGAAGATGATCTGCAAAGAAAATCATAAATTCACTGTAAAAAATGGAAGCAACTTACAAAATGTTTTACCATTTTCACTTTTTAGAAAATTTTACATTTTGGTTTTGTTTTACGCATTGCTCTGTTAAATTTTCTACGCACAAATGTTTCTTAGTAGGAGACTTCAAAACGTTTTAAACATAAAACTTAAAATGGAATTTCATTCAAAAGGGGAAGTTCTGCTTGTTTGCATCCCCCCCACCCTGCACTTTAAATTGGCACTTTTTTTCTTGGTAGGGGAGTACCTGGTTTTGACAGGTACCCACTGATACTTCCGGTTGGATCACAGCAGCGATCCAAACTGATGTTTTGCCCCCCTCCTTCCCCTGCAGCCTATTACCAGTTTAGTACTTTATTGCCAGTTTCCCTTAGTTAAGATTACAGCACCTGGACCACAAAGCATTTGAAGAATCAGCTCAGATGAGATGATTTATATTAAAAGTCAATGCAAAAATCGAAGGAGCTTCTGGCGGAGCGTGTTCCATCTTATATCCAAAGACACTGGAGTCTTCACAAACCCCAATCAGGCCCTTGCGATCTTAAAAATAGGAATAAACAATCTCCCTTTACAACTCAGAAAATGAGTGTCCAGTATTCTACTGGCAGCTAGAATAGTAATCACTAGACATTGGAATAGAGAGATGGTGCATGTGAAGTGACGCTAACTATACAATCCCACTATACATTCGAAAAAAATGCTTGCCCTACGAAATAACTCACTAATTCCTTTTGAGAGGGCCTGGCTCCCCTGGAAACAATGGTTATCCAAAAGTAACTGCTGAACATTACCCTATGGAACAAGGTTGGCTTTTCTTCAACTGATATCTTATAAGTATGTTTTATTTATTTAGAAAAAAATAAAAATAAATAAGCCCTGCGAGGCTACAATCCTTGTTGGTAATCTACACACTCTCTATTTTCTGCATTACCTGCAGCTGCAGGACATTGTATTTCCAAAAACTTTAATAAAAATCATTGAAATTAAAAAAAAAAGTCAGCAGCTACAGTATTTCTACCTGCTGACTTTAGATTTTTTTTGGGGGGAGACTATTTTCTGTTTTATTCAAATGTTCTTAGCCAGAAAAAAAAAAGAAAACAAATGCAGCCACTAAGTAAATTGAAATATATTACATTTTTAAATAGGTTTTGGATACTCTTTAATCTCCAAAAACAACATCTGACTGTTTTTTTTTTTAAATGCCCCCCCCCCCAAGCCAATGTAAAAAAAAGAAAGAAAGCAGATCTGGTTTCAATAACCACTTTTAGTCTGGAGCTGTCCCCATGCGGTAGCTCTTAGTTATCACAAGATGTCTTCAGTGTTCCAGGTTCAGTCATACCCAATAACTGTTCAATAATGGACACACCCTGACTCATATCTTAAAATATGTGCTGTTATATTTCTTATAACAGAGTTAGTAGGTTCTTACCTTTCCCATGTTGCAGGATGTGTATTCCAATGCTTTACCAGTGACTGGCAGTAAGAGCACAGGCTTATATACACCGCCAGCTGCTTACACCCTCACCTGCTGACACCATGCACAGTATGCAGAATGAATGGATTTTCCCATTACTATGTCTTTTTTTGTGTATGTGTTTTTTTACAACTATTGTCTGTTAGTTTTTGCTTGCATTAGTGTTAAAATTGTTCACCTAACCTGAGCTCAAAGATTTGTGAACTAATCTGTCATGAGAATGGGCCTCTGTGTATAGTATAAATATGTATATATATATATATATATATATATATATATATATATACACACACACACTATCGTGTATAAGAAAAGTACTGTTTTTTTTTTGTCAATAAAGATAACAGTAAATTAATCAGAAATACAATCTAGACATTGTTAATGTGGTAAATGACTATTCTAGCTGGAATTGGCTGATTTTTAATGGAATATCTACATAGGTGTACAGAGGCCTATTTCCAGCAACTATCACTCCTGTGTTCTAATGGTACATTGTATTAGCTAATCGTGTTTAAAGGCTAATTGATGATTATAAGACCCTTGTGCAATTATGTTAGCACAGCTGAAAACTGTTGTGCTGATTAGAGAAGCTATAAAACTGGCCTTCCTTTGAGCTAGTTGAGTATCTGGAGCATCAGTATTTGTGGGTTTGATTATACTCTCAAAATGGCCAGAAAAAGAGAACTTTCTTCTGAAATTCAACAGTCTATTCTTGTTCTGAGAAATGAAGGCTATTCCATGCATGAAATTGCCAAGATACTGAAGATTTCCTACAACGGTGTGTACTACTCCCTTCAGAGAACAGCACAAGTGGGCTCTATCCAGAATAAAAAGAGAAGTGAGAGGCCCCGGTGCACAACTAAGCAAGAGGACAAGCACATTAGAGTCTCTAGTTTGAGAAATAGACACCTCACAGGTCCTCAACTGGCAGCTTCATTAAACGTTACCCGCAAAACGCCAGTCTCAATGTCCACAACGAAGAGGAGACTCCGGGATGCTGGCCTTCTAGGCAGAGTGGCAAAGAAAAAGCCATATCTGAGATTGGCCAATAAAAGGGAAAGATTAGGATGGGCAAAATAACATAGACATTGGACAGAGGAAGATTGGAAAAAAAGTGTTATGGACAGACAAATCTAAGTTTGAGGTGTTTGCATCTCACAAATGTTCTCCTGTGTGATCTAGAACAAGTGAACACATGCTGGAGGAATGCCTGGCGCCATCTTTTAAGCATGGCGGAGGTAATGTGATGGTCTGGGGCTGCTTTGGTGCTGGTAAGTTGGGAGATTTGTTCAAGGTAAAAGGGATTTTGAATAGGGAAGGCTATCACTCCATTTTGCAACGCTATGCTATACCTTGTGGAGAGCGCTTGATTGGAGCCAATTTCATCCTACAACAGGACAATGACCCAAAGCACACCTCCAAACTATGCAAGAACTATTTAGGGAAGAAGCAGTCAGCTGGAATTCTGTCTGTAATGGAGTGGCCAGCGTAGTCACCGGATCTCAACCCTATTGAGCTGTTGTGGGAGCAGCTTTACCATATGGTACGTAAGACGCCCCATCAAGCCAATCCAACTTGTGTGAGGTGCTCCAGGAAGCGTAGGGTGACATTTCTTCAGATTACCTCAACAAATTGACAGCTAGAATGCCAAAGGTCTGCAAGGCTGTAATTGCTGCAAATGGAGAATTCTTTGATGAAAGCAAAGTTTGATGGACAAAATTCCTCTTCCAAATAAAAATCATTATTTCTAACCTTCTTCAATGTCTCGACTATATTTTCTATTCATTTTGCAGCTCATTTGATGAATTAAAGTGTGAGTTTTAATGGAAAACATGAAATTGTCTGGGTGACCCCAAACTTTTGAATGGTAGTATATATATATATATATATATATATATATATATATATATATATATATATATATATACACTGTATATATACAGTATCTCACAAATGTGAGTACACCCCTCACATTTTTCTTGTGACAACACTGAAGAAATGACACTTTGCTACAATGTAAAGTAGTGAGTGTACAGCTTGTATAACAGTGTAAATTTGCTGTCCCCTCAAAATAACTCAACACACAGCCATTAACCACTTTACCACCGGAGGATTTTGCTGTCTTCCGTCCAGGCCACTTTTTGCGATTCGGCGCTGTGCGACTTAAACTGACAATTGCGCGGTCGTGCGACGCCGTACCCAAACGAAATTTACGTCCTTTTTTTCCCACAAACAGAGCTTTCTTTTGGTGGTATTTGATCACCTGTGCGATTTTTACTTTTTGCGCTATAAACAAAAAAAGAGCGTTTATTTTGAAAAAATAACAATATTTTTAACATTTTTTTATATGAAATTCCCCCCAAAAAAGATGTAAAAACCAATTTTTTAAAAAATTTTTGGCCAATTTGTTTTATGCTACATATGTTTGGTAAAAAAAATCGCAATAAGCGTATTTTGATTGGTTTGCGCAAAAGTTATTGCGTTTACTAACAAAGGGAAATATTTCTGTCATTTTTGGTGTTTTTTTTTTTAACGCGTAATGGCGGCGATCTGCGATTTTTTTTGCGGGACTGTGACATTGCGGCGGACAGATCGGACCCTTGACTGACATTTTTGACACTTTTGGGGGTACCAGTGACATTACTGCAGTAATCAGTGCTATATACATGCACTGTTACTGTAAAAATGACACTGGCAGGGAAGGGGTTAATTTTATTGGAGAGGGAGGGGTTAATGTATGCCTGGTGCTTACTGACGTGTAGGGGGGGAGGTGACTGAGTGAGTCATGGACAGATCGGATGTCCAGCTATGCTGAACAGTCCGATCTGTCACTCCCTGTCACTATGGAGATCCGCCCGCTGTGTTTACACACAGCGGGCGGATCTCCAGACTCGATCCCCGACGATCGGGTAAGAGCAGCGGCGATCGCCGCTGCTCCTCCCCTGGCCCGACTCCCGCTGTGAATTAAAACAGCGGGAGCGAGCCTCCGGCGGCGCGCAAGCGCCGCCCAGAAGGGGGAGTGTCTGACGACGTAGTACTACGTCGTCAGACGATAACGAGCCACTCTGCCGCAGTAATATTACTGTGAGCAGAGGTAAAGTGGTTAATGTATAAACCACTGGCAACAAAAGTGAGTACACCCCTAGGTGAAAATGTCCAAATTGGGCCCAATTAGCCATTTTCCCTCCCCGGTGTCATGTGACTCATTAGTGTTACAAGATCTAAGGTGTGAATGGGGAGCAGGTGTGTTAAATTTGGTGTTATCGCTCTCACTTTCTCATACTGGTCACTGGAAGTTCAACATGGCACCTCATGGCAAAGAACTCTAGGAGGATCTGAAAAAAAGAATTGTTGATCTATATAGAGGATTCAGGGAGACGTCAACCTATGACAAAACTAGTCGGATGGTTCCAGACGTGACGTAGTCACGCCTCCACTGTCAGTCGCTTTTGTACTATGATTGATGCCGGTTTTCTTCCACTTGTGTAAGTGTAACTTTTAATAAATAGCGTTTTAATTTGCAAATGGTATTATGCTATGTGCCCCTTCCTTTCTTTTTCCTCCATTATCCATACATGGGCTATGTTTATATGAGGGTTTTCCTTATGGATCATGATTTGATCTGGTGCCATTAATATGAGAGATCTGTTCCTGTGGAATCTGTGTGATCCTTCTCCCATGATACCAGCTATTTTGTGGTTTACCTATATACTCTGAAGACCTTAAGGGTCTACTAAGCAGTTTACCATACATTCTTTGCCACGGGTGATTCATATGGATTTTCACTTGGATTCTTATTGGGACTATATCATTTTTCATCACTTCTATTGAGCACATTTTTTCACTCTTTTTTATCCACGGATACACCAGAGGACTTTTTTGTTCATGTTTTTTTGCTGGGTTGTTTATTATCATTCACACTTAGAGTGTTTTATTATCATTCAGAGTATTTCAATTTTTCACTATTGCATTGATCATTATATGCACTTTTTATGTATTAGCGCTACACAATTTCTGTTACATACTATATAGAGGAATTAGAATCTCCTTCCTCCTGCTGGTGACCTCTCTAGTGAAATAAAGATCTATATAGAGGAATCAGGACATGCTTCCTCCTGCTGGTTAACCCTCTAATGATAACTAAAGATCTATATAGAAGAATTAAGACCTTCTTCCCACTGCTGGAGATCCCTCTAGTGATATAAAGATCTAAATAGAGGAATAAGAACCTCCTTCCACCTGCTGGTGACCCCTCTAGTGATATCAAGATCTATATAGAGGAATCAGGACCTCCTTCATCCTGCTGGTGATCCCTCTAATGATAACTAAAGATCTATATAGAAGAATTAAGACCTCGTTCCTCCTGCTGGTGCATTCTAGAATTCTTTTCACTTTTCTCACTTCCTGGCCACACTATTTGCTCATTTTGCAATCATCTCAAATAATTACACCCAAATCTTTTGCTTCTGTAGTGCTGGCTAACAATGTACTCTCTCATGGGTTTATATTTCCCTAGGTGTATTATTTTACATTTAGAAACATTGAACTGCAGTTTCCACTTCTTTGACCAATCTTCGAGCAATGCCAAATCATGTTCAATGTTACAGACACCTCCAGGAATATCAACCCTATTACACACCTTTGTGTCATTAGCAAAAAGACATACATTGCCCAACAAACCTTTACCCGAACATGACCCAGTACAGAGCCTTGTGGTACACCACTAGTGACTGCTCTCTGTTCCGAATGAACCCCATTTACAAGCACATTCCGGGAATTTATTCTTTAGCCAACGACATATCCACTGAACCACCCAACAGTTTGGTCCTGGCTTGTACAACTTTTGTATTAGTTCATTTTGGAGAACTGTATCAAATGCCTTGCTGAAATCAAGATATTCAATGTCCACAACACCACCCTGGTCCAAAGCATTGGTAATATAGTAAAAAAATTAAATCAGATGAGACTGATATGATCTGCCGTAAGCAACGCCATGCTGCTTTGGGTCCAGCAAGTTGTGTATTTTTAAGTGATCAATGATCCTTTTTTTCAGGAGTGAGTACATTAACTTGACTACAACCAATGTTAAACTCATTGGCTTGTAATTGGCAGATTTTACCTTGCTGCCCTTCTTGTGGAAAGGGAAAAGTGCCTCAAGGCATGCTGGGTGACTGTATTTATACAAAAAAAAATATTTAGGTCATGGGACTTTGAATGAGGCAAGTCACTTATAAAAGTACACACAATTGACAATTTATTGCAAATTGGTCATTGATAAACATAACATGATTGCACAAATAGAAAGTGTATAAACGCCATGCAGCCACAGGTAGTCGAGGGCCAGAGTCACAGAAGCTGCAACCCAGATATCCTGCAGAGCTGACTGGAATAGGGACACACCTAGAAGGATCTGTTCCTGGCTTCTGTGAGTACAGATCTAAATCTAGGAGCCTGTTCGGTGAGGGCCATCCCTTCAATCTAGAGAAGTTAGGGGACGGGGCCAGGTAAACGGGATACTGGTTAGTGTTCCGAAGGATCAGAGTTCATTGAGTCTGCTGCCAGAGCAAGCAAAGGACTTATTCTTCCATACAAATCCTGTATGGTTCAGCAGAGGGTCCTCTATTCAGTTCAACCAAGTGAGGCCAAGTGAGAGTTTTACTCCTCTGTACCTAGTTAAAGTTAGAGTATCCCACTAATCTCTTCTCCTGTCCAAGTTCTACCAATAAATACAAAAAACAAATCCCCTATACTGGTCATTGGATAACGAGTGAATGAGTGTGCACATGACTGTGTGAAAATACCCAAGCAACTGGCTGCAGGATAATTAGAGGGAGACCCAGGGAAATCTATGCTCAGCAATACCTATGGGGGAAGTGCTTCATATATTAACATGTTAACCACTTAACCTCTGGAAGATGTACCCACCTTCACCAGATCGTTTTTTTTTTTTTTTTTGCTTTCTGCCACTGCATTACTGACAATTGTGCAGTCATGCAACGCTGCACCCAAACAAAATGTATATTTATATATTATTCATTCTCCCCCACAAATAGAGCTTTCATTTGGTGGTATTTATTCACCATTGGGTTTTTTTTTGTTTTTTTTTGCGCTATATACAAAAAAAGACTGAAAAGTTTGAGAAAACAACAACAGTATTTTTCATATTGCTGTAAAACATATCCAACAAAATAAATAAATAAATAAAAAATCAAATGTCTTCATAAATTTAGGACATTATGAATTCTGCTACATATTTTTGGTAGAAAAATCTCAATAAACCCATATATATATATATATATATATATATATATATATATATATACTGGAATTGTAATTATTTATTTTTTTTAAATGCTAGTAATGCTGGTGATCAGCGACTTTTATCGGGACTGCGATATTGTGGTGGACAATCTGACACTTACTGACACTTTTGACACTTTGCGGGAACCAGTGGCACTAATACAGTAATCAGTGCTAAAATATACACTGTCATTGTACTAATGACACTGGCTGGGAAAGGGGTTAAACATCAGGGGTGATCAAGGGCTTAAATGTGTGCCTAAGCAGTGTTCATTTGTGAACTGTGAGCTGCTTTAACTAAGGGATGTGCCATTTTTTATTCCCTGCTTTGCAGGGAAACAAAAACCAGCACATCCCTGCTGACAGGACAGAGCCCTGTTCTGCCTTCCTCCTCACCGATCAGCTGGTGCTGGGGGTCATACATTGGGCGGCACCCACTGATCAGCTTGTGCTGTGACTAATCACAGCACAGCCGGTGGAGGGCGCACGCCCCCTACCCGGAAAATCAGTATCACAGCTATACACATGATTCTTCACAGCTGGCCCACTGTAATGTTCTGGTACCTTTGGTACCCTAATTACACTTTTCCTAAGTGTATGCGCCCCACCATTCTCTTTTGGTAAGGTGCGCATACACCTTTAAGACCGATGCTGTCATCACTGAGCGCCGCTGGAGCGGCTATTTCAACCTCCGGCGGTCTCACTCACATGTTCGTTCAACGCCGCATAATCTGCCTTGAAGCTCTCATGCTTGCAAGCATACCTCGCTATCGGAACCACACTGCTGATCCCTGTATCCCGCTACCGGATCATCCGCTCTTGCCGAACCTCTCCTCTAATACATTGCTACAGTGATAAGTACCCCACAGGGGAAACCTCTATAACCTTCATACTAAAGCTTACACTATCTAGCTCTGCATACTAAGGACTATTACTACATCTGCACTAACTAAGATTGCTAGCTCTTGAGCCTAATACCATCTGCTCTTGCACTGGGTTGGTCTATCCTGTATGTTCACCTGCTACTCTATCATCTGCTACCATACATGATTGCTAAACCTATCTGCATCATCTACCATCTCTACCCAACCTGTCTCTTCAGTCTATCATCACTATATTACTATACATATAAGTCACTCTAGGAACATCTTATTGAGTGTGTGTATTTACTTGCTGAATTGAGACTATCCACACATGATGAGTCTTGGGAGTTGGGATTGGTGTCTCAGCGTTTCTCTACATGACTACTGAAGTGGAATATTTCTGCAGCTGTAAATCCACATTATACATAAAACGCAGGAGCGTTACACCCACACTGTAGCAGTAAAGCTACAGTGCATGGGCTGCAAGTGGTTAACTGTTTTGTGTCGTCAAATGATGGGCAGGTGGGAGCACTTTTGTTCTGGGATGACGTTGTACGGCGCACTTGCGCACCCATGGGGGCTCACGGAGCATCGATTGGTGGTGCGCTCTGTCCCTGGAGCACAGAGCATCACCAATCCCGGTAAAGAGCCTATGGCAAGGCTCTTTACCTATGTGATCAGTTGTGTCCAATCACAGCTGATCAAATGTACACAAGGAAATGCCGGTTCTCGTCTTTCCTCTTCTCACACTGACAGAGTGTGAGGAGAGGAAAGCTGATCAGTGGCAATCCCTCACAGGGGGGATCTGCACAGATAATCAGGGCACTGATCATCAGTGCAGCCCCATCAGTGCCCAGCAGTGATACCAATCAGTCCCTAGCAGTGATGCCAATCAGTGCTGCCTTTCAGTGCCCATTGGTGTCTGCTCATCAGTGCTGCCTATCAGTGCCCATCAATGCTGCATATTAGTGCCTCCCTATCAGTGCCCCCTCATCAATGCCCATCAGTGCATCCTATCAGTGCCCACCTGTGCAGTCTATCAGTGCCCATCAGTGCAGCCTTATCAGTGCACATCAGTGATAGGCGAAAAATTACTTATTTGCAAACTTTCGTAACAGAAACTAAGAAAACTTTTTTTTTTCAAAATGTTCGGTTTTTTTACATTTTTTTTAGCAAAAAATAAAAAACCAAGTGGTGATTAAATACCACCAAAAGAAAGCTCTCTCTGCCTATCTAAAAATGATAAAAAGTGTGCTTGGGTACAACATTGCATGACTGCGCAATTGTCATTCAAAGTGCAACAGCGCTGAAAGCTGAAAATTGGCCTGGGCAGGAAGGGGGTAAAAGTGCCCAGTAGGCAAGTGGTTAAAGAGTATATGAGATTTTAGGGATTGGATTAGGATTTACTTTACGCATGACTTTATAAAAAATAAAAATAATACTACCATTTATTTTTATCAAGATTGTGAAGAGTCTGACCTTCCTGCCAGGAATACCCAATGAAAGCTTTAGATATAAAGTGTTTGAAAACCTTTGCAAATATTTTAACATGAGATTTCATAAACTGGATTAAGTTCTACATTAAGCATGACTAACTATATAAAAACTACTGTATATAAATATAAAAAAACATACTAACTGCAATTTCTTTTCATTAATTGTTTTTTATTGTGAAGAAATTAAGTTAGGATTTTGTCATTTTAGTATAACTGATGGAGACGTCTGAAGGAACCAATTTTTGGGCTTGTGGCTCCCCAGTCAGTGTATCTCCTGTACTCTCCAGGTCTCAGGTAATACTGACGTCCCCTGTAGTTGGGCTCATCATAGAACATCCAGTAGCCATCTTGGATATTGACAGAGTGGATGTCATGGTAGCGGAATCTCTCATAGACATTAGGACAATCCTCAGTGAACTCCATCATCTGACCTCTAAAATCTTCTCTCTCGTAGATCCTGATTCTGAAGGAACCTTGGTGCTGTTAAAATAAATTACACCATAATAACACAAAAAGGAGTATTAACAACAAATGGCAAGTAGTCATACATGTAACACTAGGACGATCCTTTATAGAGTTTTGGGTTGTTTTGAATTAAGTAGGAAGGAATTCAATGTCTTCCTACATTTTTATTGCTGTACTTGAACCCAACACAAACATCTCCTTCTGGGTGTGGTCCTACCATAACAGCCATAATTCTGCTGCGACTTGGGCATACTGCTAATATTTTCCAAATTACATCATTCATGTGTTCTAAAGTAGAATTGAATTAGAGTCAATTAACACCAATATTGTGGGGTCACCAGTCCAAGGGTCTCCCTTGGAACAAAACAAGAATGCACAATAGAGATAGGATCCAAAAAGTTGATCTCACAGTAGGGACCCCCTTCCATCTAAAGACAGAGTTAGGGCTCATTTACACTTGCTTTGACTTCAACACACATTAAAGCGCCTACTGCTTCAACATGCTTTTTTTATGTGTTTTTGGTACTTATGTGATTCTTTTGTGGTGCTTCAATGATGCTTCGGTGGTGTTTTTTTTTTTTTTTGTAGGTTTTATTGAAGCTTGGCAGATGCCCTGTGTGTGTTGATATCTCATACCTACAATACCTCCAAAGCAAAGCCAAAGCTGAATTAAAGCCTCTCAAAAGCTGCAGGTGCTTCAAGCAAGCTTTTCCATAGACTTCTATGGAGGCTTTGAAGATGTTTTGAAGCACCACTAAAGAGACATGGGGTATAATTTTCGAAGCAAAGTCGAAGCAAAGCAAGCGAAAGGTGTAAATAGGACTGTAAGCTAACCAATTTACAGTGCCTTGGAAAAAGTATTTATACCCCTTGGAATTCTCCACATTTTGTCATGTTACAACCAAAAACATTAATGTATTAAATTGGGATTTTATGTCATAGACCAACACAAAGTGGCACATAATTGTGAAGTGGAAGGAAAATGATAAATGGAGTCAATACTTTGTAGAACCACCTTTTGCTGCAATTATACCTGCAAGTCTTTTTGGGGATGTCTCTACCAATTCTGCTTTGCAAAATAGCTCAAGCTCTGTCAGATTGGATGGAGAGCATCTGTGAACAGCAATCTTCAAGTCTTGCCACAAATTCTCAACTGGATTTAGGTCTGGACTGTGACTGGGTCATTCTAACACATGAATAAGCTTTGACCTAAACCATTCCATTGTAGCTTTGGCTGTATGTTTAGGGTCGTTGTCCTGCTGGAAGGTGAACCTCCGCCACATTCTCAAGTCTTTTGCAGACTCAAACAGGTTTTCTTCTAAGATTGCCCTGTATTTGGCTCCATCCATCTTCCCATCAACCCTGACCAGCTTCCCTGTCCCTGCTGAAGAAAATCATCTCCACATATATACCACATATCTGTGCCTCCATCAAGGAGATTTACTTTTTCTATTTGTCATGGTGGCCACTGTCAGCAAGATTAGAAATGAGGGAAAGCACCAAACTTTGAGTTGTCCATCAGCACTGCCCCCCCCCTGCACTGCAACCCCCCCCCCTCCTTATTGCTGCCTGTTCTCTGGTGTTGGTAAGATCCTTAAAGCTGCAGAGAGCTCAGTTGCTGTCTACTACAGCATTTTCCCTTGGGTCCAGGAATGGGGTGGGTCCTTAGAAGCCTAAGCTTACAGGAAATGGATTCAATGACCTTGAGCGTTATCCAACCTAGAAGAGGAATAGTGTTGGATTGATAAACAGTGAATCTGCAGGATTCCTTTTTATTTTACACAAATGATGGGGACCAATTATTTTATTTTTGTGGGTATTTTTAACGCAAAATAATAATAATATCCTTTGAAGCAATATGGTCTTCATTACTAACATTGTAAAGCGCTGCGTAAACTGCTGGCGCTATATAAATCCTGAATAATAATAATAATAATTACATGTTTTCAAGAAGAAAAAAAAATATTGAAAAAACAAAATTATTTAATAAAGAGTACACAAAAAGGCAATGTGTTACCTGGGGGCTCAGACGCACAGATCTAATGGAGTCATTGTAGCCCATCCAGTGCTGGAAGTCAGGATACTCTCCTCTATGGAGGAAGTACTGGTGTCCTCTGTAGTTGGGGAGCTCATACAGGATCCAGTTCCCACTTTCCACACGGATGGAGTTGCAGCGTCTGAAGTAGGAGGACAGATCAGGACATTCAGAGCTACACTCATAGGATCGACCCTGGAAGTTCCTGTCCTCGTAGAAGATGATCTGCAAAGAAAATAATAAATTCACTGTTAAAAATGGAAGCAACTTACAGAATGTTTTACTATTTTTACTTTTTGGAAAATTTTGCATTTTGGTTTAGTCTTACGCATTGCTCCATTAAACTTTCTACGCACAAATGTTTCTTAGTAGGAGACTTCAAAACGTTTTAAACATAAAACTTAAAATGGAATTTCACTCAAAAGGGGAAGTTCTGCTTGTTTGCGTCCCCCCCCCCCACCCTGCACTTTAAATTGGCACTTTTTTTCTTGGGGGAGGGGGGGGAGTACCTGGTTTTGACAGGTACCCACTGACACTTCCGGTTGGATCACAACAGCGATCCAAACTGAAGTTTTGCCCCTTCCTTCCCCTGCAGCCTATTACCAGTTTAGTACTTTATTGCCAGTTTCCCTTAGTTAAAATTCCGGCACCTGGTCTAGAAAGCATTTGAAGAATCAGTTTAGAGGAGGACAGCACTGGATCCCTGAACTGGTAAGTGTCTTTATATTAATAGTCAATGCAAGAAACTAAGGAACTTCTGGCAGAGTGTGTTCCATCTTATATCCAAAGACACTGGAGTCTTCACAAACCCCAATCCGGCCCTTGCGATCTTAAATATAGGAATAGACGATTTCCCTTTACAACTCAGAAAATGACTGTCCAGTATTCTACTGGCAGCTAGACTAGTTATCACTAGACATTTAAAAACCTTTGAAAACTCCAATAAAATTTTGTTCAAAAAAAAAAAAAAAAGGAAGAGAGAGATGGCGCCTGCTCTGTCAGCAGTGAAGCTAACGATACAATCCCACTATACATTCGAAAAAAATTCTTGCCCTACGAAATAACTCACTAATTCCTTTCGAGAGGGCCTGGCTCCCCTGGAAACAATGGTTATCCAAAATTAACTGCTGAACATTACCCTATGCAACAATGTTGGCTTTTCTTCAACTGATATCTTATGAAGTTCTGTGAAGTATTTTAATTTTTTTAGAAAAAAAAATAAAAAATAAATAAGCCCTGCGAGGCTACAATCCTTGTTGGTAATCTACATACTGTTTATTTTCTGCATTACCTGCAGCTACATTGTATTTCCAAAAACTTTAATAAAAATCATTGAAATAAAAAAAAAGTCAGCAGCTACTATTTCTAGGTGCTGACTTTGTTTTTTTTTTCTTTTTTTTTTTTTTTTTTTTTGGGGGGGGGGGGACTATTTTCTATGTTTTATTCAAATGTTGTTAGCCAAAAAAAAAAGAAAACAAATGCAGCCACTAAGTAAATTGAAATATATTACACTTGATTAGGTTTTGGATACTCTTTAATCTCCAAAAACAACATCTGACTATTTTTTTAAATGCCCCCCCAGCCAATGTAAAAAAAAGAAAGCAGATCTGTTTTCAATAACCACTTTTAGTCTAGAGCTGTCCCCATGCGGTAGCTCTTAGTTATCACAAGATGTCTACAGTGTTCCAGGTTCAGTCATACCCAATAACTGTTCAATAATGGACACACCCTGACTCATATCTTAAAATATGTGCTGTTATATTTCTTATAACAGTGTTAGTAGGTTCTTACCTTTCCCATGTTGCAGGATGTGTATTCCAATGTTGTAGTAGTGACTGGCAGTAAGAGCACAGGCTTATATACACCGCCAACTGCTTACACCCTCACCTGCTGACACCATGCACAGTATGCACAATGAATAGATTTTCCCATTACTATGTCTTTTTTGTGTATGTGTTTTTTTACAACTATTGTCTGTTAGTTTTTGCTTGCATTAGTGTTAAAATTGTTCACCTAACCTGAGCTCAAAGATTTGTGAACGAATCTGTCATGAGAATGGGCCTCTGTATATATATATATATATATATATACAGTGGGTACGGAAAGTATTCAGATCCCCTTAAATTTTTCACTCTTTGTTATATTGCAGCCATTTGCTAAAATCATTTAAGTTCATTCTTCTTCCTCATGAATGTACACATAGCACCCCATACTGACAGAAAAACACAGAATTGTTGACATTGTTGCAGATTTATTAAAAAAGAAAAACTGAAATATCACATGGTCCTAAGTATTCAGACCCTTTGCTGTGACACTCATATATTTAACTCAGGTGCTTTCCATTTCTTCTGATCATCCTTGAGATGGTTCTACACCTTCATGTGAGTCCAGCTGTGTTTGATTATACTGATTGGACTTGATTAGGAAAGCCACACACCTGTCTATATAAGACCTTCCAGATCACAATGCATGTCAGAGCAAATGAGAATCATGAGGTCAAAGGAACTGCCTGAAGAGCTCAGAGACAGAATTGTGGCAAGGCACAGATCTGGCCAAGGTTACAAAAAGATTTCTGTTGCACTTAAGGTTCCTAAGAGCACAGTGGCCTCCATAATCCTCAAATGGAAGACGTTTGGGACGACCAGAACCCTTCCTAGAGCTGGCCGTCCGGCCAAACTGAGCTATCGGGGGAGAAGAGCCTTGGTGAGAACTATTTAGGGAAGAAGCTATTTAGGGAAGAAGAACTATTTAGGGAAGAAGCAGTTAGCTGGAATTCTGTCTGTAATGGAGTGGCCAGCGTAGTCACCGGATCTCAACCCTATTGAGCTGTTGTGGGAGCAGCTTTACCATATGGTACGTAAGACGTCCCCATCAAGCCAATCCAACTTGTGTGAGGTGCTCCAGGAAGCGTAGGGTGACATTTCTTCAGATTACCTCAACAAATTGACAGCTAGAATGTCAGAGGTCAGCGAGGCTGTAATTGCTGCAAATGGAGAATTCTTTGATGAAAGCAAAGTTTGATGGACAAAATTCCTCTTCCAAATAAAAATCATTATTTCTAACCTTCTTCAATGTCTCGACTATATTTTCTATTCACTTTGCAGCTCATTTGATGAATTAAAGTGTGAGTTTTAATGGAAAACATGAAATTGTCTGGGTGACCCCAAACTTTTGAATGGTAGCGTATATATATACTGTATATATATATATATATATATATATATATATATATATACACTGTATATATACAGTATCTCACAAATGTGAGTACACCCCTCACATTTTTCTTGTGACAGCACTGAAGAAATGACACTTTGCTACAATGTAAAGTAGTGAGTGTACAGCTTGTATAACAGTGTAAATTTGCTGTCCCCTCAAAATAACTCAACACACAGCCATTAATGTATAAACCACTGGCAACAAAAGTGAGTACACCCCTAGGTGAAAATGTCCAAATTGGGCCCAATTAGCCATTTTCTCTCCCCGTGTCATGTGACTCATTAGTGTTACAAGATCTAAGGTGTGAATGGGGAGCAGGTGTGTTAAATTTGGTTTTATCGCTCTCACTTTCTCATACTGGTAACTGGAAGTTCAGCATGGCACCTCATGGCAAAGAACTCTAGGAGGATCTGAAAAAAGAATTGTTGATCTATATAGAGGAATCAGGGAGACGTCAACCTATGACGAAACTAGTTGGATGGTTCCAGACGTGACGTAGTCACGCCCCCACTGTCGGTCGCTTTTGTACTATGATTGATACCGGTTTTCTTCCACTTCTGTAAGTGTAACTTTTAATAAATAGCGTTTTAATTTGCAAACGGTATTACGCTATGTGCCCCTTCCTTTCTTTTTCCTCCATTATCCATACATGGGCTATGTTTATATGAGGGTTTTCCTTATGGATCATGATTGGATCTGGTGCCATTAATATGAGAGATCTGTTCCTGTGGAATCTGTGTGATCCTTCTCCCATGATACCAGCTATTTTGTGGTTTACCTATATGCTCTGAAGACCTTAAGGGTCTACTAAGCAGTTTACCATACATTCTTTCCCACGGGTGATTCATATGGATTTTCACTTGGATTCTTATTGGGACTATATCATTTTTCATCACTTCTATTGAGCACATTTTTCACTCTTTTTCATCCACGGATATTTACAAGTTCATGTTTTTTTGGGTTGTTTATTATCATTCACACTTAGAGTGTTTTATTATCATTCAGAGTATTTCAATTTTTCACTATTGCATTGATCATTATATGAACTTTTTATGTATTAGCGCTACACAATTTCTGTTACATACTATATAGAGGAATTAGAATCTCCTTCCTCCTGCTGGTGACCTCTCTAGTGAAATAAAGATCTATATAGAGGAATCAGGACATGCTTCCTCCTGCTGGTGAACCCTCTAATGATAACTAAAGATCTATATAGAAGAATTAAGACCTTCTTCCCACTGCTGGAGATCCCTCTAGTGATATAAAGATCTAAATAGAGGAATCAGAACCTCCTTCCACCTGCTAGTGATCCCTCTAGTGATAACTAAAGATCTATGTAGAAGAATTAAGACCTCCTTCCTGCTGCTGGTGATCCCTCTAGTGATAACTAAAGATCTATGTAGAAGAATTAAGACCTCCTTCCACCTGCTGGTGACCCCTCTAATGATATCAAGATCTATATAGAGGAATCAGGACATGCTTCCTCCTGCTGGTGATCCCTCTAGTGATAACTAAAGATCTATGTAGAAGAATTAAGACCTCCTTCCTGCTGCTGGTGATCCCTCTACTGATGCATCCTAGAATTCGTTTTGCTTTTCCCACTTCCTGGCCACACTGTTTGCTCATTTTGCAATCATATGAAATAATTACCCCCAAATCTTTTTCTTCTGTAGTGCTGGCTAACAATGTACTCTATCGTGGGTTTATATTTCCCTATGTGTATTATTTCACATTTAGAAACATTGAACTGCAGTTTCCACTTCTTTGACCAATCTTCCAGCAATGTCAAATCATGTTCAAGGTTACAGACACCTCCAGGAATATCAACCCTATTACACACCTTTGTGTCATTAGGCAAAAAGACATACATTGCCCAATAAACCTTTACCCGAACAGGACCCAGTACAGAGCCTTGTGGTACACCACTAGTGACTGCTCTCTGTTCCGAATAAACCCCATTTACAAGCACATTCTGGTATTTATTCTTTAGCCAACTACATATCCACTGAACCACCCAAGAGTTTGGTCCTGGCTTGTACAACTTTTGTATTATTTCATTATGGAGAACTGTATCAAATGCCTTGCTGAAATCAAGATATTCAATGTCCACAGCACCACCCTGGTCCAAAGCATTGGTAATATAGTCAAAAAATTTAATCACATGAGACGGATATGATCTGCCGTAAGTAATGCCATGCTGCTTTGGGTCCAGCAAGTTGTGTATTTTTAAGTGATCAATGATCCCTCTTTTTTTGGAGTGATTCCATTAACTTGACTACAAACGATGTTAAACTCATTGGCTTATAATTGGCAGATTTTACCTTGCTGCCCTTCTTGTGGAAAGGGAAAACTGCCTCAAGGCATGCTGGGTGACTGTATTTATACCAAAAAAAATATTTAGGTCATGGGACTTTGAATGAGGCAAGTCACTTATAAAAGTACACACAATTGACAATTTATTGAAAATTGGTTATTGATAAACATAACATGATTGCACAAATAGAAAGTGTATAAAGTAAATCAATATGCAATTATGACAGGTACATATGTTAAAAAGAGCTGGCATATAGGAGATTCATACATAGAGGGAACAAAATTGTACATAATCGTATATACATAAAGAGATGCATGATTGGCATATAATATAGCTGTAATGTTCCGGTACCTTTGGTACCCTAAATTACACTTTCCACAAGTGTATGCGCCCTACCATTTACTTTTGGAAAGGTGCGCATACACCTTTAAGACTGGAGCTGTCATCACTCAGCGCCGGACTAGATGGCTATTTAAGGCGTCGGTTCTCACTCACATGTGTTCGTTCAAACACCCTTACCTGGATGCTAACCTTGCTTGAAGCTTCCATGCTTGCAAGCTTACCTCGCTGACGGAACCTCGCCGCGCTGATCCCTGCATCCCGCTACTGGATCATCCGCCTCTCCTGAACCACCCTTCGGCTGTATCGCTAATAGTGCTAAGTACCCCGCAGGGGATTTCTCTATAAACTTATAGTAAGCTTACACTATCTAGCTCTGCATAGTAAAGACTGTTTATCACATCTGCATAACTAGATTGCTAGCTCTTGAGACTACTGCTACTTTTCTGCACTGGGTTGATCTCTTTTGTATGTCCACCTGCTATTCTATCATCTGCTATCATACAACATTGCTAAACCTTCCTGCATCCATCTGCTACTGTCTCACCTTCAAGTGTCTATCACCTACCACCTCCACTCAACCTATCCCTCAACCTTCATCATTGTGTTACCACATACATAAAGTCACTCTAGGAACCAGCTTGCTAATTGTGTGTATTTACTGGCTGAAATAAGACCTTCCACACATGATGAGTCATTGAGGTTGGGAATGGTATCTCAGCATATCTCTTACATGACTACTGACGTGGAACTATTTCTGCAGCTGAAAATCCACACCATATAAAAACGCAGGAGCGTTACAGATTGAACGAACCCCAAATGGATTCAGCAGAAATAACCACTCAGGTGACACAATTAAAACAGCAAGTATCTGCGTTAATACACGCACTTGCTGAATTAAAAGAAGACAATCAGGCTCTGTCGCAGCAGGTAATTAGACTGACACAACTTACCTCTGCTCAGTCCCCTGAACCCAAGATAAATCCCCCTTTGGTATTTACAGGCGATCGCAAAAAAATTCGCGAATTTAAAAACGCATGTGAGTTACTTTTTTTGTTAAAACCTCGTACCTACCTTACTGATCACATTAAGGTTTGTACTATTATTTCTTACCTATCAAACGATCCTCGAGCCTGGGCAGATTCTCTTTTTGAGAAAAACGACCAGCTTCTCAACTCCTATGCCTTGTTCCTGGCAGAGCTCACTAGCCTATATGATGACCCCAATAGGCAGAGTACTGCTGATCTTCAGTTAAGATCCTTGAAACAAGGAAGGAGGCCTGTAGAAGACTTTGTCGCAGAGTTCAAGGGATGGACCCTTGATTCAGAATGGAATGATGCATCTCTGAAAACCCAATTTAGGCTTGGCCTATCAGAAGCCGTTAAGGACGAGCTCGCCCGAGCGGATCTGCCAAAAACCCTGGATGCACTAATACAACTCAGTATTACCATAGATAGAAGACTACGAGAAAGAAAGGCTGAGAAAATGGGAATGCCATTATCCGTTTCCTCTCGGAGTCTGGCCGCTCCTATGGAGATAGGAACCATACGCCCACCGCTATCAACTATGGAAAAAGCCAAAAGACGAAATGAAAATCTCTGCTTGTACTGTGCATCCCCGGATCACAAGATAAACGTCTGTCCCCTAGTCAATAAAAAGAAGGGTGAGTGTTCACATGTCTCCCTAGGAGGATTGACAACTTCATTCACTAACCCCTACATTTCTGTTTTTTTGACATTACAGTGGGACCAGAACAGGATTACTACTAAGGCCATGATTGACACAGGATCTTGTGGAAATTATATGGATATATGTTTTGCTGCTTTAAATAAAATTCCTATTATTTCTAAACTCAAACCTGTCTCAGTAAGTCTTATTACCGGTGTTCCGTTATCCTCTGGTCCGATCACCGATCAGACACAAGCACTTCTAGTCACTATTAACGAGTCTCATAGGGAGACTTCTACCTTTGATTTAATACCATCACCCCACTTTCCCATTGTGTTGGGACTTCCCTGGTTGCACACACACCAACCAACCTTAGATTGGAAGAAACGGTCCTTGACCTTCCTTTCTTGTTATTGCGAGGAAACGTGTAACCTCCCGTTTTCCGGGAAGATTCTGTCTGTGGTGACAGATGAGATTGCACCACTATGTTATCAGGATCTTTCTGAGGTTTTTCTTGAGAAAAATGCTCAAGCACTACCTCCTCATCGAGACTATGATTGTAGCATTGATCTACTCCCAAATAGCAAATTGCCGTTCGGTCATGTTTATCCTCTTTCACAGGATGAACTTGCCCATCTCAAAACCTATTTGGATGAGAACTTGGAAAAAGGTTTTATTAGACCTTCCACTTCTTCCACAGCAGCAGGACTCTTTTTTGTTCGCAATAAAGATTCAAGTCTCAGACCTATCATCGACTACAGGAAATTAAATGCTATCACAATAAAAGATCGCTATCCTCTACCGCTTATCCCTGAGCTCATTGAGCAGGTGCGTGGAGCTACCTATTTTTCAAAATTAGATCTGAAAGGAGCATACAATCTCATTTGAATCCGTGATGGACACGAGTGGAAGACTGCATTCAGAACTAGATACGGATTGTTCGAATATCTTGTGATGCCATTCGGCCTATGCAATGCCCCTGCAGTTTTCCAACGATTTATAAACGATATTTTTAAAGACTTACTAGATGTCTGTGTTGTGGTATATCTGGACGATATACTTATATATTCACGGACCCTGTCTGAACACATAAGACATGTAAGACTTGTATTATCGAGATTGCTTGCACATAATCTTTATGTGAAGCTGAAGAAATGCTTGTTCCATAAAGATGAGGTACTCTTTCTAGGCTACATCATATCCAAAACAGGAATAGAGATGGACATGAGTAAAATATCCTGCATTCAGGATTGGCCTACACCAACTACACGCAAGGCGCTACAGCGATTCCTGGGATTTTCAAATTTCTACAGGAAGTTCATAAAAAACTTTTCTGCTATTGTGAGACCCCTCACACAGCTCACTAGCATAAAAATACCATTTAAATGGTCAGAAGAAGCAAATAAGGCTTTCCACTTGTTAAAGACAAGGTTTACTTCCGCTCCCATATTACGCCATCCAGACCCATCCCTCCAATACATTCTGGAGGTAGATGCGTCAAACATGGCAGTAGGAGCAATACTCTCCCAACGACCTACCCACACTTCACCACTTCATCCAGTCGCCTTTTTTTCTAAATCCCTAAGCAGTCCCGAGATAAATTACCCCGTGGGTGAAAAGGAACTGCTTGCTATAAAATTGGCTCTGGAGAATTGGCGACATTTACTCGAAGGCACCCAACTACCAATAATTATATACACGGACCATAAAAACCTCCAATATCTTCAGACTAGCAAAACTCTCTCGCATCGACAGGTACGATGGTCACTATTCTTTCTAAGGTTTAACTTCCTAGTGACCTACACACCTGCAGATAAGAACAAAAAGGCGGATGCACTATCACGACTAACTGAAGAAAACTACTTTGAAATCCCTTCCGTTCCTATAATACCTCACAAACGCATTATTGGAGTTGTCCGTTCCTTAAAGGAAGAGGTTCTGCATGGTATAAGTTTGGATTCACCCCCACCACAACTAAATACTGATGCAGAGGGCTTCCTCTACTACAACGACAAACTTTACATACCACCTACCCTACGCACCAAGATCTTGGAATTATCGCATGATGTGCCTATGGAAGGACATATGGGTATGACAAAGACTTTCAATTTGATTTCTCGACAATTCTGGTGGCCTGACATGAAAACATCTATACAAAAATTCGTCTCTTCATGCAATGTCTGTGCCAGGTCCAAAATTGACACTACGAGACCATCCGGTCTACTATGCAGTCTACCAATACCCCAAACTCCATGGGAGGTTTTGTCATTGGACTTCATCGTAGAATTGCCTCCTTCCAAAGGATTTAATACCATCTTGGTGTCAGTGGACCATCTGACAAAGATGGCACATTTCATTGCTATTCGCAGACTACCTTCGTCCAAACAAACGGCAGAACTCCTGATGAAACATGTCTTCAGATTACATGGTATCCCAAAAACTCTTCTGTCTGACCGTGGATCCCAATTTATTTCTAAATTCTGGCAAGAACTATGTCACATACTACGGATTGAGCGGAAGCTCACTTCTCCTTACCATCGGCAGACCAACGGACAGACTGAAAGAGTCAACCAATGCATCGAGCAGTATTTACGTTGTTACACTTCTTACCAACAGGATGATTGGTTGGATCTTCTCCCCCTGGCAGAATTTGCCTACAACAACGCAACTCACAGTACAACCAAGCAGAGTCCGTTCTACTTGAACTATGGGTTCCATCCCTCTATTCTCCCTCCACGCATCCTTCCTTCAAATAACCCAGTAGCCTCAGACTATCTTACCCAAATAAAGGATTCTCTGGGTTTACTAAATACTACCATTGCACATGCTCACAGTCAACAAAAGAAGTACTATGATCTTCGTAGAAGACCTTCTCCACAGTATACTATCGAGGACCTCGTTTGGCTCTCAACAAAAAACTTGAGACTGAAGATCCCTAGCAAAAAGCTTGGACCTCTGTTCTTGGGACCTTTCCCAATCAAGAAACTTATTGGAAAAGCTGCAGTGCAGCTTACATTGCCAATGGACCTAAAAATCCATCCCATTTTCCATGTGTCGCTACTAAAACCCCATGTTCCGGACCAAGGAATAAGGCCTAATATTCCACCTCCCCCTCCTGTACAAGTTGAAGGTGGAGAAGAATACGAGATAAAAGAGATTCTGGATTCTTGTATCTACAAAAGAAGACTTCAGTACTTGGTTAGATGGAAGAACTATGGGCCCCAAGACGACACCTGGCTAAACACCTCTGACATACATGCCCCTAGATTAATCCGCAATTTTCATGCGAGATACCCAGACAAACCAGCTCCAGAGGCCTTCAGGAGCAGGCCTTAAGGGGGGGGTATTGTAATGTTCCGGTACCTTTGGTACCCTAAATTACACTTTCCACAAGTGTATGCGCCCTACCATTTACTTTTGGAAAGGTGCGCATACACCTTTAAGACTGGAGCTGTCATCACTCAGCGCCGGACTAGATGGCTATTTAAGGCGTCGGTTCTCACTCACATGTGTTCGTTCAAACACCCTTACCTGGATGCTAACCTTGCTTGAAGCTTCCATGCTTGCAAGCTTACTTCGCTGACGGAACCTCGCCGCGCTGATCCCTGCATCCCGCTACTGGATCATCCGCCTCTCCTGAACCACCCTTCGGCTGTATCGCTAATAGTGCTAAGTACCCCGCAGGGGATTTCTCTATAAACTTATAGTAAGCTTACACTATCTAGCTCTGCATAGTAAAGACTGTTTATCACATCTGCATAACTAGATTGCTAGCTCTTGAGACTACTGCTACTTTTCTGCACTGGGTTGATCTCTTTTGTATGTCCACCTGCTATTCTATCATCTGCTATCATACAACATTGCTAAACCTTCCTGCATCCATCTGCTACTGTCTCACCTTCAAGTGTCTATCACCTACCACCTCCACTCAACCTATCCCTCAACCTTCATCATTGTGTTACCACATACATAAAGTCACTCTAGGAACCAGCTTGCTAATTGTGTGTATTTACTGGCTGAAATAAGACCTTCCACACATGATGAGTCATTGAGGTTGGGAATGGTATCTCATCATATCTCTTACATGACTACTGACGTGGAACTATTTCTGCAGCTGAAAATCCACACCATATAAAAACGCAGGAGCGTTACAATAGCATAGCAAACACAATATCTTGGCATCCGTAAGACTCAATGCATTTCGTGGATCACAATTCACTTCTTCAGGAGTTTGATGCAAAAAAGATATCTAGAAATATAAGGATGTTATATAAGAGAGAATCCCATATGTCACCGGGGGTATGGATGACTCCCAAAAAAAAAGGTGGAATAAAAAAGAAGAGAAAAAAAGTATTGTTACTCACAGGTTAGCTCGAGGAGAGCACCCAGCCTTTGGAGAAAAAAGAAGGTGTCAAACATATGTCTAACCTGAGGTGGGAGAGGTCCATCCCAGCTGAAGGGGGACAAGCTGAGGGTGGGCCAGGTTGGCAAGTTACAATTTCCGAAAAATATAAATAGTATAAAAAATGGTGAAGACGATTCTAGTCCACGTTAATATAGAAGAAAGTATATGGGTGTGTATCAGGAAAAAATATATGTATCAAAAATACAATATACTGTATATAGATATTACAAGTGAATATTGATATTAGTGTAAGAAATAAGGGATCAAAAAGATCAACAAAAGAAAACAAGATGACCATAGAGTATGAAAGAAAACCCAATGTGCCAAAAACATGAAAAAGGGGAAAAAAACAGGTGAATGGTTATACAAAGTCAGAAAAAATAAACCACCAATGGAAATAACAGTGATGAAAATGTATCAAAAGGAAAAAAGAAACCATCAATGAAAATTGAAGGTGATAAAAAGTATCTAAAGTGATAAAGAAGTAAAACCGCTCATACAGGTCTTACAAGTGCTGTTCTATGTTCCAAAAGGTCCTGAACATATCTCCAAGTGGGAAGAGCAAACTCACTGAACTCCTGGCCGACCTCAGCCTTATATTCCAAG
Source organism: Pelophylax lessonae (assembly GCF_965119305.1). Taxonomy (NCBI): domain Eukaryota; kingdom Metazoa; phylum Chordata; class Amphibia; order Anura; family Ranidae; genus Pelophylax; species Pelophylax lessonae. The sequence continues at coordinate 864,011,316 of NC_138768.1, read as the reverse complement.
GGCTCAAGGCTAATCCCTTCCACCAGCGTCATGCAGACACCAAATGAGAGGGATGGCAAAAACTCTGTACTGCATCCAGCAGATGCGCCGGAAGTGGATCTACGTCAAACCTCCCTGGGCGACATGCTGCTTTGGGTCCAGCCAGTTGTGGATTTTTAAGTGATCAATGTTCCCTCTTTTCAGGAGTGATTACATTAACTTGACTATAACCAATGTTAAACTCATTGACTTGTAATTGGCAGCTTTTACCTTGCTGCCCTTCTTGTGGATAGGGAAAAGTGCCTCAAGGCATGCTGGGTGACTGTATTTATACATGTGCATGGAGTCTCTTTGGCTGGAGAGTGGGGTCCTGGAGAGAGGGGGGGTCGCTACCCCCTCCTCTGTACAGACTGCCATGCGGCCTCAGGTAGTCGAGGGCCAGAGCCACAGAAGCTGCAACCCCGATATCCTGCAGAGATGACTGGGAAGGAGACACATCTGTTCCTGGCTTCTGTGAGTACAGACCTAAGTCTAGGGTCCTGTTCGGTGAGGTCCATCCCTTCAATCTAGAGAAGTTAGGGGACGGGTGCCAGGTAAAGGGGATACTGGTTAAGAGTTCATTGAGTATGCTGCCAGAGCAAGCAAAGGACTTATTCTTCCATACAAATCCTGTATGGTTCAGCAGAGGGTCCACTATTCAGTTCAACTAAGTGAGGCCAAGTGAGAGTTTTCCTCCTCTGTACATAGTTAAAGTTAGAGTATCCCACTAATCTCTTCTACTGTCCAAGTTCTACCAATAAATACAAAAACAAATCCCCTAGACTGGTCATTGGATAACGAGTGGATGAGTATACATCTGACTGTGTGGAAATACTCAAGCAACTGGCTGCAGGATAATCAGAGTGAGACCCAGAGAAATTTATGCTCAGCAACCCCTATGGGGGCAGTGATTCATATATTAACATGTTGTTAACCACTTAACCTCCGGAGATTTACCCCCCTTCACCAGATCGTTTTTTTTTTTTTTGCTTTTTGCCACTGCATTACTAACAATTGGGCGGTCATGCAATGCTGTACCAAAAAAAAATTATATTTATATTTTATTTATTTTCCCCCACAAATAGAGCTTTCATTTGGTGGTATTTAATCACAACTGGGTTTTTTATTTATTTATTTATTTATTTTTTGCGCTATATACAAAAAAAAAAAGACTGAAAATTTTGAGAAAACAACAACAGTATTTTTCATATTTCTGTAAAACATATTCAACAAAATAAATAAATAAATAAAAAATCAATTGTCTTCATACATTTAGGACATTATGAATTATGCTACATATTTTTGGTAAAAAAAATCTCAATAAACCTATATTGATTTGTTTGCATGAAAGTTATAGTGTCTACATACTATGGTATATATATACTGGAATTTTATTTATTTATTTATTTTTTAAATACTAGTAATGCTGGCGATCAGCGACTTTTAGTGGGACTGCGATATTGCGGTGGACAATATGACACGGGCTGACACTTTGTGGGAACCAGTGACACTAATACATTGATCGGTGCTAAAATATACACTGTCATTGTACTAATGACACTGGCTAGGAAGGGGTTAAAAATCAGGGGTGATCAACGGCTTTAATCTGTGCCTAAGCAGTGTTCATTTGTGAACTGTGAGTTGCTTTAACTAAGGGATGTGCCATTTTTTATTCCCTGCTTTGCAGGGAAACAAATACCGGCACACCGCTGCTGACAGGACAGAGCTCTGTCCTGTCTTCCTCCTCATCAATCAGTTGGTGCTGGGGGTCATACATTGGCCAGCACCCACTGATCAGCTTGTCCTATAACTAATCACAGCACAGCCGGCAGGGTACGTGCGCCCCTAACCGGAAAAGCAGAATCACGTATATATATATGTGATTCTTCACAGCCGGCCCACACTGTAGCAGTAAAGCTACAGTGCACGGGCCGCAAGAGGTTATCTGCTTGTCAAATGATGGGCAGGTGGGGGCACTCTCATTCTGGGACAATGTCGTAAGGCATCTTCCCACTCTCGACGTGCTTGCTCGCCCATAGGGGCTCACGGCGCAGCGATTGGTGGAGCGCTCTGTCCTTGAGCACAGCGCATCACCAATCCCGGTAAGGAGCCAATGGCGATGCCAGTCAGTGCCCATCAGTGATGCCTTGCAATGCTGCTTTTCAGTGCCCATCAGTGCCTGCTCATCAGTGCTGCCTATCAGTGCCCATAAGTGCCATCCATCAGTGCCGCCAATCGGTGCTTATCAGTCCCGCCTATCCATGTTGCTTATCACTGCCCATCAATGCTGCATATTAGTGCCTCCCCATCAGTGCCACCTCATCAGTAAAATCATTGTAACAGAAATTAAGAAAACTTTTTTTTTTTTCAAAATGTTCGGTCTTTTTACATTTGTTTAGCAAAAAATAAAAAACCCAATGGTGATTAAATACCCCCAAAAGAAAGATCTCTCTACCTATCTAAAAAAATTATAAAAATCGTGCTTGGGTACAACGTTGCATGACAACACAATTGTCATTCAAAGTGCGACAGGGATGAAAGCTGAAAATTGGCCTGGGCAGGAAGGGGGTAAAAGTGCCCAGTATAACTGGTTAACGACCGCCTGCCACAGTTTTACTGCGGTAGGCAGCTGCTCCCAGGCAAATCGCCGTACATGTAGGGAGGCTAGGGGGCAAGTGAGTCGCCGGCAGCGTGCTCCCGCCCCCGCTTGTCAGCGGGGAAGCCAATGCAGCGGGCAGACGGCTCCGATCACTCCCCGCTGAGGGAGAAGGACGGTCGGCTGTTGTAAACACAGCTGACCGTTCTTCTTCCTGGAATGATCACAGAGATCATGTGATCCTTCTATATAGGATCACATGTCTCTATGGTCATTTCAGAAGCCACACCCCCCAACAGTTAGAATCACTCCCCTAGGCTCACATTTAATCCCTTGATCACCCATAATGTTAACCCCTTCCCTGTCAGTGTCATTATTACAGTAACAGTGCATATTTTTAGCACTGATTACTGTAGTAATGTCACTGGTCCCCCCAAAGTATCAAAAATGTCAGTCAGGGGTCTGATATGTTCGCTGCAATGTCACAGTCCTGCAAAAAATCGCAGATCGCCGCCATTACTAGTAACAAGAAAAAAAAATGACATAAATCTTTAGTTAGTAGACGTGATAACTTTTGCGCCAACCAATCAAAATACGCTTATTGTGATTTTTTTTTACCAAAAATATGTAGCAGAAAACTAATTGGCCTAAAATGTTAAAAATTTTAGATTTTTACATTTTTTTTTAAGAATGTCATATACCAGAATGTGAAAAATATTATTATTATTTTTTATTTTTTCCAAATTGTTGCTCTTTATTGTTTATAGCACAAAAATATGAAACTCACACAGGTGATCAAATACCACCAAAACAAAGCTCTATTTGCTGGAAAAAAAGGACGTAAATTTTATTTGGGTACAGCATCGCACTAACGTACAATTGTCCGTTAACGTTACGCAGTGCCGAATCGCAAAATAGGGCCTGGTCAGGAAGGGGGCAAATCCTTCCGGTCTTGAAGTGGTTAAAGAGTATATGAGATTTTAGAGATTGGATTAGGATTTACTTTAAGCATGACTATATAAAAAATATTACTACCATTTATTTTTATCAAGATTATTGTGAAGAGTCTGACCTTCCTGCCAGGAATACCCAATGAAAGCTTTAGATATAAAGTGTTTGAAAACCTTTTCAAATATTTTACACATGAGATTCCATAAACTGGATTAAGTTCTACATTAAGCATGACTAACTATATAAAAACTACTGTATATAAATATAAAAAAAATACTAACTGCAATTTCTTTTCATTAATTGTTATTTATTGTGAAGAAATTAAGTTAGGATTTTGTCATTTTAGTATAACTGATGGAGACGTCTGAAGGAACCAATTTTTGGGCTTGTGGCTCCCCAGTCAGTGTATCTCCTGTACTCTCCAGGTCTCAGGTAATACTGACGTCCTTTGTAGTTGGGCTCATCATAGAACATCCAGTAGCCATCTTGGATATTGACAGAGTGGATGTCATGGTAGCGGAATCTCTCATAGACATGAGGACAATCCTCAGTGAACTCCATCATCTGACCTCTGAAATCTTCTCTCTCGTAGATCCTGATTCTGAAGGAACCTTGGTGCTGTTAAAATAAGTTACACCATAATAACACAAAAAGGAGTATTAACAACAAATGGCAAGTAGTCATACATGTAACACTAGGACGATCCTTTATAGAGTTTTGGGTTGTTTTGAATTAAGTAGGAAGGATTTCAATGTCTTCCTACATTTTTATTGCTGTACTTGAACCCAACACAAACATCTCCTTCCGGGTGTGGTCCTACCATAACAGCCATAATTCTGCTGCGACTTGGGCATACTGCTAATATTTTCCAAAGTACATCATTCATGTGTTCTAAAGTAGAATTGAATTAGAATCAATTAACACCAATATTGTGGGGTCACCACTCTCCAAGGGTCTCCCTTGGAACAAAACAAGAATGCACAATAGAGATAGGATCCAAAAAGTTGATCTCACAGTAGGGACCCCCTTCCATCTAAATACAGAGTTAGGGCTCATTTACACTTGCTTTGACTTCAACACATATTAAAGCGCCTACTGCTTCAACATGCTTTTTTTATGTGTTTTTGGTGCTTATGTGATGCTTTTGTGGTACTTCGATGATGCTTCGGTGGTGGTTTTTTTTTTTTTTTTGTAGGTTTTATTGAAGCTTGGCAGATGCCATGTGTGTGTGTTGATATCTCATACCTACAATACCTCCAAAGCAAAGCCAAAGCTGAATTAAAGCCTCTCAAAAGCTGCAGGTGCTTCAAGCAAGCTTTTCCATAGACTTCTATGGAGGCTTTGAAGATGTTTTGAAGCACCACTAAAGCGACATGGGGTCTAATTTTTGAAGCAAAGTCGAAGCAAAGCAAGCGAAAGGTGTAAATAGGACTGTAAGATAACCAATTTACAGTGCCTTGGAAAAAGTATTTATACCCCTTGGAATTCTCCACATTTTGTCATGTTACAACCAAAAACATTAATGTATTATATTGGGATTGTATGTGCTAGACCAACACAAAGTGGCACATAATTGTGAAGTGGAAGGAAAATGATAAATGGAGTCAATACTTTGTAGAACCAACTTTTGCTGCAATTACAGCTGCAAGTCTTTTTGGGGATGTCTCTACCAATTCTGCTTTGCAAAATAGCTCAAGCTCTGTCAGATTGGATGGAGAGCATCTGTGAACAGCAATCTTCAAGTCTTGCCACAAATTCTCAACTGGATTTAGGTCTGGACTGTGACTGGGTCATTCTAACACATGAATAAGCTTTGACCTAAACCATCCCATTGTAGCTCTGGCTGTATGTTTAGGGTCGTTGTCCTGCTGGAAGGTGAACCTCCGCCACATTCTCAGGTCTTTTGCAGACTCAAACAGGTTTTCTTCTAAGATTGCCCTGTATTTGGCTCCATCCATCTTCCCATCAACCCTGACCAGCTTCCCTGTCCCTGCTGAAGAAAATCATCTCCACATATATACCACATATCTGTGCCTCCATCAAGGAGATTTACTTTTTCTATTTGTCATGGTGGCCACTGTCAGCAAGATTAGAAATGAGGGAAAGCACCAAATTTTGAGTTGTCCATCAGCACTGCCCCCCCCCCCCCTGCACTGCACCCCCCCCTCCTTATTGCTGCCTGTTCTCTGGTGTTGGGAAGATCCTTAAAGCTGCAGAGAGCTCAGCTGCTGTCTACTACAGCATTTTCCCTTGGGTCCAGGAATGGGGTGGGTCCTTAGAAGCCTAAGCTTACAGGAAATGGATTCAATGACCTTGAGCGTTATCCAACCTAGAAGAGGAATAGTGTTGGATTGATGAACAGTGAATCTGCAGGATTCCTTTTTCTTTTACACAAAAGATGGGGACCAATTATTTTATTTTTGTGTGTTTTTTTTAACGCAAAATAATAATAATATCCTTTGAAGCAATATGGTCTTCATTACTAACATTGTAAAGCGCTGCGTAAACTGCTGGTGCTATATAAATCCTGAATAATAATAATAATAATTACATGTTTTCAAGAAGAAAAAAAAATATTGAAAAAACAAAATTATTTAATAAAGAGTACACAAAAAGGCAATGTGTTACCTGAGGGCTCAGACGCACAGATCGAATGGAGTCATTGTAGCCCATCCATTGCTGGAAGTCAGGATACTCTCCTCTATGGAGGAAGTACTGGTGTCCTCTGTAGTTGGGGAGCTCATACAGGATCCAGTTCCCACTTTCCACACGGATGGAGTTGCAGCGTCTGAAGTAGGAGGACAGATCGGGACATTCAGAGCTACACTCATAGGATCGACCCTGGAAGTTCCTGTCCTCGTAGAAGATGATCTGCAAAGAAAATAATAAATTCACTCCTCAGAGGAGGACAGAGCTGGATCCCTGAACTGGTAAGTGTCTTTATATTAATAGTCCATGCAAAAAATCTAAGGAACTTCTGGCAGAGCGTGTTCCATCTTATATCCAAAGACACTGGGCTCTTCACAAACCCCAATCCGGCCCTTGCGATCTTAAATATAGGAATAGACGATTTCCCTTTACAACTCAGAAAATGACTGTCCAGTATTCTACTGGCAGCTAGACTAGTTATCGCTAGACATTTAAAAACCTTTGAAAACTCCAATAAAATTTTGTTCAAAAAAAAAAAAAAAGGAAGGGAGAGATGGCGCCTGCTCTGTCAGCAGTGAAGCTAACGATACAATCCCACTATACATTCGAAAAAAATTCTTGCCCTACGAAATAACTCACTAATTCCTTTCGAGAGGGCCTGGCTCCCTGGAAACAATGGTTATCCAAAATTAACTGCTGAACATTACCCTATGCAACAATGTTGGCTTTTCTTCAACTGATATCTTATGAAGTTCTGTGAAGTATTTTAATTTTTTTAGAAAAAAAAATAAAAAATAAATAAGCCCTGCGAGGCTACAATCCTTGTTGGTAATCTACATACTGTTTATTTTCTGCATTACCTGCAGCTACATTGTATTTCCAAAAACTTTAATAAAAATCATTGAAATAAAAAAAAAGTCAGCAGCTACTATTTCTAGGTGCTGACTTTGTTTTTTTTTTCTTTTTTTTTTTTTTTTTTTTTGGGGGGGGGGGGGGGGACTATTTTCTATGTTTTATTCAAATGTTGTTAGCCAAAAAAAAAAGAAAACAAATGCAGCCACTAAGTAAATTGAAATATATTACACTTGATTAGGTTTTGGATACTCTTTAATCTCCAAAAACAACATCTGACTATTTTTTTAAATGCCCCCCCAGCCAATGTAAAAAAAAGAAAGCAGATCTGTTTTCAATAACCACTTTTAGTCTAGAGCTGTCCCCATGCGGTAGCTCTTAGTTATCACAAGATGTCTACAGTGTTCCAGGTTCAGTCATACCCAATAACTGTTCAATAATGGACACACCCTGACTCATATCTTATAATATGTGCTGTTATATTTCTTATAACAGTGTTAGTAGGTTCTTACCTTTCCCATGTTGCAGGATGTGTATTCCAATGTTGTAGTAGTGACTGGCAGTAAGAGCACAGGCTTATATACACCGCCAACTGCTTACACCCTCACCTGCTGACACCATGCACAGTATGCACAATGAATAGATTTTCCCATTACTATGTCTTTTTTGTGTATGTGTTTTTTTACAACTATTGTCTGTTAGTTTTTGCTTGCATTAGTGTTAAAATTGTTCACCTAACCTGAGCTCAAAGATTTGTGAACGAATCTGTCATGAGAATGGGCCTCTGTATATATATATATATATATATACAGTGGGTACGGAAAGTATTCAGATCCCCTTAAATTTTTCACTCTTTGTTATATTGCAGCCATTTGCTAAAATCATTTAAGTTCATTCTTCTTCCTCATGAATGTACACATAGCACCCCATACTGACAGAAAAACACAGAATTGTTGACATTGTTGCAGATTTATTAAAAAAGAAAAACTGAAATATCACATGGTCCTAAGTATTCAGACCCTTTGCTGTGACACTCATATATTTAACTCAGGTGCTTTCCATTTCTTCTGATCATCCTTGAGATGGTTCTACACCTTCATGTGAGTCCAGCTGTGTTTGATTATACTGATTGGACTTGATTAGGAAAGCCACACACCTGTCTATATAAGACCTTCCAGATCACAATGCATGTCAGAGCAAATGAGAATCATGAGGTCAAAGGAACTGCCTGAAGAGCTCAGAGACAGAATTGTGGCAAGGCACAGATCTGGCCAAGGTTACAAAAAGATTTCTGTTGCACTTAAGGTTCCTAAGAGCACAGTGGCCTCCATAATCCTCAAATGGAAGACGTTTGGGACGACCAGAACCCTTCCTAGAGCTGGCCGTCCGGCCAAACTGAGCTATCGGGGGATAAGAGCCTTGGTGAGAACTATTTAGGGAAGAAGCTATTTAGGGAAGAAGAACTATTTAGGGAAGAAGCAGTTAGCTGGAATTCTGTCTGTAATGGAGTGGCCAGCGTAGTCACCGGATCTCAACCCTATTGAGCTGTTGTGGGAGCAGCTTTACCATATGGTACGTAAGACGTCCCCATCAAGCCAATCCAACTTGTGTGAGGTGCTCCAGGAAGCGTAGGGTGACATTTCTTCAGATTACCTCAACAAATTGACAGCTAGAATGCCAGAGGTCAGCGAGGCTGTAATTGCTGCAAATGGAGAATTCTTTGATGAAAGCAAAGTTTGATGGACAAAATTCCTCTTCCAAATAAAAATCATTATTTCTAACCTTCTTCAATGTCTCGACTATATTTTCTATTCATTTTGCAGCTCATTTGATGAATTAAAGTGTGAGTTTTAATGGAAAACATGAAATTGTCTGGGTGACCCCAAACTTTTGAATGGTAGCGTATATATATATATATATATATATATATATATATATATATATATATACACTGTATATATACAGTATCTCACAAATGTGAGTACACCCCTCACATTTTTCTTGTGACAGCACTGAAGAAATGACACTTTGCTACAATGTAAAGTAGTGAGTGTACAGCTTGTATAACAGTGTAAATTTGCTGTCCCCTCAAAATAACTCAACACACAGCCATTAATGTATAAACCACTGGCAACAAAAGTGAGTACACCCCTAGGTGAAAATGTCCAAATTGGGCCCAATTAGCCATTTTCCCTCCCCGGTGTCATGTGACTCATTAGTGTTACAAGATCTAAGGTGTGAATGGGGAGCAGGTGTGTTAAATTTGGTTTTATCGCTCTCACTTTCTCATACTGGTCACTGGAAGTTCAACATGGCACCTCATGGCAAAGAACTCTAGGAGGATCTGAAAAAAAGAATTGTTGATCTATATAGAGGAATCAGGGAGACGTCAACCTATGACGAAACTAGTCGGATGGTTCCAGACGTGACGTAGTCACGCCCCCACTGTCGGTCGCTTTTGTACTATGATTGATGCCGGTTTTCTTCCACTTCTGTAAGTGTAACTTTTAATAAATAGCGTTTTAATTTGCAAACGGTATTACGCTATGTGCCCCTTCCTTTCTTTTTCCTCCATTATCCATACATGGGCTATGTTTATATGAGGGTTTTCCTTATGGATCATGATTTGATCTGTTGCCATTAATATGAGAGATCTGTTCCTGTGGAATCTGTGTGATCCTTCTCCCATGATACCAGCTATTTTGTGGTTTACCTATATGCTCTGAAGACCTTAAGGGTCTACTAAGCAGTTTACCATACATTCTTTCCCACGGGTGATTCATATGGATTTTCACTTGGATTCTTATTGGGACTATATGATTTTTCATCACTTCTATTGAGCACATTTTTCACTCTTTTTTATCCACGGATATTTACACCAGAGGACTTTTTTGTTCATGTTTTTTTGCTGGGTTGTTTATTATCATTCACACTTAGAGTGTTTTATTATCATTCAGAGTATTTCAATTTTTCACTATTGCATTGATCATTATATGCACTTTTTATGTATTAGCGCTACACAATTTCTGTTACATACTATATAGAGGAATTAGAATCTCCTTCCTCCTGCTGGTGACCTCTCTAGTGAAATGAAGATCTATATAGAGGAATCAGGACATGCGTCCCCCTGCTGGTGAACCCTTTAATGATAACTAAAGATCTATATAGAAGAATTAAGACCTTCTTCCTACTGCTGGTTACCCCTCTAGTGATATAAAGATCTATACAGATGAATCAGGACCTCCTTCCTCCTACATGTGAACTCTCTAGTGAAATAAAGATCTATATAGAGGAATCAGGACATCCTTCCTCCTGCTGGTGATCCCTCTAGTGATATAAAGATCTAAATAGAGGAATCAGAACCTCCTTCCACCTGCTGGTGACCTCTCTAGTGAAATAAAGATCTATATAGAGGAATCAGGACATGCTTCCTCCTGCTGGTGATCCCTCTAGTGATAACTAAAGATCTATATAGAGGAATCAGAACCTCCTTCCTCCTGTTGGTGAACCCTCTACTGATGCATCCTAGAATTCTTTTCACTTTTCTCACTTCCTGGCCACACTGTTTGCTCATTTTGCAATCATCTCAAATAATTAACCCCAAATCTTTTTCTTCTGTAGTCCTAGCTAACAATGTACTCTCTCATGGGTTTATATTTGCCTAGGTGTATTATTTTACATTTAGAAACATTGAACTGCAGTTTCCACTTCTTTGACCAATCTTCGAGCAATGCCAAATCATGTTCAATGTTACAGACACCTCCAGGAATATCAACCCTACTATACACATTTGTGTCAATAGCAAAAAGACATACATTGACCAATAAACCTTTACCCGAACAGGACCCAGTACAGAGCCTTGTGGTACACCACTAGTGACTGCTCTCTGTTCAGAATAAACCCCATTTACAAGCACATTCTGGTATTTATTCTTTAGCCAACGACATATCCACTGAACCACCCAAGAGTTAGGTCCTGGCTTGTACAACTTTTGTATTAGTTCATTATGGAGAACTGTATCAAATGCCTTGCTGAAATCAAGATATTCAATGTCCACAACACCACCCTGGTCCAAAGCATTGGTAATATAGTCAAAAAATGAAATCAGATGAGACTGATATGATCTGCCGTAAGTAATGCCATGCTGCATTGGGTCCAGCAAGTTGTGTATTTTTAAGTGATCAATGATCCCTCTTTTTTTGGAATGATTCCATTAGCTTAACTACAACCGATGTTAAACTCATTGGCTTGTAATTGGCAGATTTTACGTTGCTGCCCTTCTTGTGGATAGGAAAAAGTGCCTCAAGGCATGCTGGGTGACTGTATTTATACCAAAAGGTCATGGAACTTTGAATGAGGCAAGTCACTTATAAAAGTACACACAATTGACAATTTATTGAAAATTGGTCATTGATAAACATAACATGATTGCACAAATAGAAAGTGTATAAAGTAAATCAATATGCAATTATGACAGGTACATATGTTAAAAAGAGCTGGCATATAGGAGATTCATACATAGAGGGAACAAAATTGTACATAATCGTATATACATAAAGAGATGCATGATTGGCATATAATATAGCATAGCAAACACAATATCTTGGCATCCATAAGACTAAATGCATTTCGTGGATCACTGTTCACTTCTTCAGGAGTTTGATGCAAAAAAGATATCTAGAAATATAAGGATGTTATATTAGAGAGAAATCCCATATGTCACCGGGGTATGGATGACTCCCAAAAAAAAAGGTGGAATAAAAAAGAAGAGAAAAAAAGTATTGTTACTCATAGGTTTGCTCGAGGAGAGCACCCAGCCTTTGGAGAAAAAAGAAGGTGTCAAACATATGTCTAACCTGAGGTGCGAGAGGTCCATCCCAGCTGAAGGGGGACAAGCTGAGGGTGGGCCAGGTTGGCAAGTTGCAATTTCCGAAAAATATAAATAGTGTAAAAAATGGTGAAGACGATTCTAGTCCACGTTAATATAGAAGAAAGTATATGGGTGTGTATCAGGAAAAAATATATGTATCAAAAATACAATATACTGTATATAGATATTACAAGTGAATATTGATATTAGTGTAAGAAGTAAGGGATCAAAAAGATCAACAAAAGAAAACAAGATGACCAAAGAGTGTGAGAGAAAACCCAATGTGCCAAAAACATGAAAAAGGGGAAAAAAACAGGTGAATTGTTATACAAGGTTAGAAAAAATAAACCACCAATGGAAATAACAGTGATGAAAATGTATCAAAAGGAAAAAAGAAACCATCAATGAAAATTGAAGGTGATAAAAAGTATCTAAAGTGATAAAGAAGTAAAACCGCTCATACAGGTCTTACAAGTGCTGTTCTATGTTCCAAAAGGTCCTGAACATATCTCCAAGTGGGAAGAGCAAACTCATTGAACTCCTGGCCGACCTCAGCCTTATATCCCAAGGGCTCAAGGCTAATCCCTTCCACCAGTGTCATGCAGACACCAAATGAGAGGGATGGCAAAAACTCTGTACTGCATCCAGCAGATGCGCCGGAAGTGGATCTACGTCAAACCTCCCTGGGCGACATGCTGCTTTGGGTCCAGCCAGTTGTGTATTTTTAAGTGATCAATGATCCCTCTTTTCAGGAGTGATTACATTAACTTGACTATAACCAATGTTAAACTCATTGACTTGTAATTGGCAGCTTTTACCTTGCTGCCCTTCTTGTGGATAGGGAAAAGTGCCTCAAGGCATGCTGGGTGACTGTATTTATACATGTGCATGGAGTCTCTTTGGCTGGAGAGTGGGGTCCTGGAGAGAGGGGGGGTCGCTACCCCCTCCTCTGTACAGACTGCCATGCGGCCTCAGGTAGTCGAGGGCCAGAGCCACAGAAGCTGCAACCCCGATATCCTGCAGAGATGACTGGGAAGGAGACACATCTGTTCCTGGCTTCGGTGAGTACAGACCTAAGTCTAGGGTCCTGTTCGGTGAGGTCCATCCCTTCAATCTAGAGAAGTTAGGGGACGGGTGCCAGGTAAAGGGGATACTGGTTCAGAGTTCATTGAGTATGCTGTCAGAGCAAGCAAATGACTTATTCTTCCATACAAATCCTGTATGGTTCAGCAGAGGGTCCGCTATTCAGTTCAACCAAATGAGGCCAAGTGAGAGTTTTCCTCCTCTGTGCATAGTTAAAGTTAGAGTATCCCTCTAATCTCTTCTCCTGTCCAAAAAAATAAATGCAAAAAAACAAACAAATCCCCTAGACTGGTCATTGGATAACGAGTGGATGAGTGTGCATCTGACTGTGTGGAGACCCAGGGAAATCTATGCTCAGCAACCCCTATGGGGGCAGTGCTGTGCTTCATATATTAACATGTTAATCAATTAACCTCTGGAAGATTTACCCCCTTTCACCAGATCGTTTTTTTTGCTTTTTGAAACTGCATTACTGACAATTGTGCAATCATGCAACACTGTACCCAAACAAAATTTGTATTTATATTTTATTTATTTCCCCCCACAAATAGAGATTTCATTTGGTGGTATTTAATCACCATTGGGTTTTTTATTTTTTTGCGCTATATACAAAAAAAGACTGAAAAGTTTGAGAAAACAACAACAGTATTTTTCATATTGCTGTAAAACATATCCAACAAAATAAATAAATAAATAAAAAATCAAATGTCTTCATACATTTAGGACATTATGAATTCTGCTACATATTTTTGGTAGAAAAATCTCAATAAACCTATACTGATTTGTTTGCGTGAAAGTTATAGTGTCTACATACTATGGTATATATATATATATATATATATATATATATATATATATATATACTGGAATTGTATTTATTTAAATACTAGTAATGCTGGCGATCAGTGACTTTTAGCGGGACTGCGATATTGCGGTGGACAGTCTGACACTTACTTACACTTTTGACACTTTGCGAGAACCAGTGGCACTAATACAGTGATCAGTGCTAAAATATACACAAAATGTATATTTATATTTTATTTATTTTCCCCCACAAATAGAGCTTTCATTTGGTGGTATTTAATCACCACTGGGTTTTTATTTTATTTTTTGCGCTATATACAAAAAAAGACTTAAAAGTTTGAGAAAACAATAACAGTATTTTTCATATTGCTGTAAGGGCTCTTTCACACGGCCGCTCCGTGTGTCCGCAAATCATCCTATTTTTTTGCGGATGATTTGCGGACATAATGTAAGTGAATGGCACTGCGGATGTCAGCGGAATACCATCCGCTGACATCCGATTTTCCTCCTTTCAGTTCTGTTCCGTTTTTACGAATGGAACAGAACCCTATTTTTCCATCCGTGTAAAAAACGGAAAGGAAGGAAAATCGGATGTCTTCATACATTTAGGACATTATGAATTCTGCTACATATTTTTGGTAAAAAATTCTCAATAAACCTATTTTGATTTGTTTTCGTGAAAGTTATAGTATCTACATACTATGGTATATATATATATATATATATATATATATATATATATATATATATATATATACTGGAATTGTATTTATTTTTTTATTTTTTTAAATACTAGTAATGCTGGCGATCAGCGACTTTTAGCGGGACTGCAATATTGTGGTATACAATCTGACACTAACTGACACTTTCAAAAAGGGGCAATGATCTGATTCCCCCCAAGCACGCCTCCATCCCAAAATATATAGAAACAACAAGAGATTGGCCCACGGGACTTTGAATGAGGTGGGTGCTAGTGGCTGGAGATAGAATAAATAGCACAATAAATATGTAAAACAATGTATATTTTTATTGCATTGTATAAACAAGTAATACGAATAATAGTAACATGTACATAACATAGCATAGCTCAATGGCAATGTATACAACATGAACCATATTGAAACGTATATAGGCAAATATCCTGGTGTCGCCACTGAGTTTCAAAGGTAACGGTCTGCTGTTTTCACACGGGAATCCATTTTTCCAACAAGGTTCATTAGCCTTCATACTCAAATACATTGATCTCTGAAGAAGGGAGATGTAGCTCCTGAAACGCGTCAGATCATTATGTATCAGACTCTAGCATCATGGAACTTCAATATCATATTCAGGTTACCTTTGAAACTCAGTGGCGACACCAGGATATTTGCCTATATACGTTTCAATATGGTTCATGTTGTATACATTGTCATTACGGCCATTGAGCTATGCTATGTTATGTACATGTTACTATTATTCGTATTACTTGTTTATACAATGCAATAAAAATATACATTGTTTTACATATTTATTGTGCCATTTATTCTATCTCCAGCCACTAGCACCCACCTCATTCAAAGTCCCGCGGGCCAATCTCTTGTTGTTTCTAACTGACACTTTTGACACTTTGTGGGAACCAGTGACACTAATACAGTGATCAGTGCTAAAATATACACTGTCATTGTACTAATGACACTGGCTGAGGAGGGGTTAAACATCAGGGGTGATCAAAGGCCTAAATGTGTGCCTAAGCAGTGTTCATATGTGAACTGTGAGCTGATTTTACTAAGGGATGTGCTGGTTTTTATTCCCTGCTTTGCAGGGAAAAAAAAAGCGGCACATCCCTGCTGACAGGACAGAGCTCTATCCTGTCTTCCTCCTCACTGATCAGCTGGTGCTTGGGGTCATACATTGATCAGCTTTTGCTGTGACTAATCACAGCACAGTCGGTGGGGTGTGTGCGCCCCCTACCCAGAAAAGCAGAATCACGTATATATACGTGATTCTTCACAGCCAGCCCACACTGTAGCAGTAAAGCTACAGTTCACGAGCCGCAAGTAGTTACCTGTTTCGTGTTGTCAAAAGATGGGCAGGTGGGAGCACTCTCGTTGTGGGATGACGTTGTATGGCGTCTTCCCATTCTCGCCGCTCTTGCGTGCCCATGGGGGCTCGTGCTGCATCGATTGGTGGTGCGCTCTGTCCCTGGAGCACAGCGCATCACCAATCCCGGTAAGGAGCCAATGGCGAGGCTCTTTACCCATGTGATCAGCTGTTTCCGATCACAGCTGTTTAAATGTAAACAAGGAAATGCTGGTTATCGGATTTCTTCTCCTCACAAAGAGGAGAGCTGATTAGCGGCATTTCCTCACAGGGGAGATCTGCATTGATAATCAGGGCACTGTTTATTAGTGCAGCCCCATCAGTGCCCAGGAGTGATACCAATCAGTCCCTATCAGTGATGCCAATCAGTGCCCATCAGTGATGCCTGGCAGTGCTGCTTTTAAGTGCCCATCAGTGCTTGCTCATGAGTGCTGCCTATCAGTGCCCATTAGTGCCACCCCTCAGTGCCGCCAATCAGTGACCATCAGTGCCACCAATCAGTGCTTATCAGTTCCGCTTATCCATGTTGTCTATCTGTGCCCATCAGTACCGCATATTGGTGCCTCCCCATCAGTGCCGCCTCATCAGTGCCCATCAGTGCTCTCTATCAGTGCCCACCCGTGCAGCCTCATCAGTGAACATCAGTGAGAGGAGAAAAATTACTTATTTACAAACTTTTGTAACAGAAACTAAGAATTTTTTACAATTGCTTAGCAAAAAATAAAAAAACCCAGCGGTGATTAAATACCACCAAAAGAAATCTCTCTCTACCTATCTAAAAAAAATGATAAAAATTGTGCTTGGGTACAACGTTGCATCATGACTGCGCAATTGTCATTCAAAGTGGGACAGCGCTGAAAGCTAAGAATTGGCCTGGGCAGGAAGGAGGTAAAAGTGCCCAGTAGGCAAGTGGTTAAAGAGTATATGAGATTTTAGAGATTGGATTAGGATTTACTTTACGCATGACTATATAAAAAAATATTACTACCATTTATTTTTATCAAGACTGTGAAGAGTCTGACCTTCCTGCCAGGAATACCCAATGAAAGCTTTAGATATAGAGTGTTTGAAAACCTTTTCACATTTTTTAACATGAGATTCCATAAACTGGATTAAGTTCTACATTAAGCATGACTAACTATATAAAAACTACTGTATATAAATATAAAAAAACATACTAACTGCAATTTCTTTTTAGTAATTGTTATTTATTGTGAAGAAATTAAGTTAGGATTTTGTCATTTTAGTATAACTGATGGAGACGTCTGAAGGAACCAATTTTTGGGCTTGTGGCTCCCCAGTCAGTGTATCTCCTGTACTCTCCAGGTCTCAGGTAATACTGACTTCCCCTGTAGTTGGGTTCCTCATAGAACATCCAGTAGCCATCTTGGACATGGACAGAGTGGATGTCATTGTAGCGGAATCTCTCATAGACATTAGGACAATCCTCAGTGAACTCCATCATCTGACCTCTGAAATCTTCTCTCTCGTAGATCCTGATTCTGAAGGAACCTTGGTGCTGTTAAAATAAATTACACCATAATAACACAAAAAGGAGTATTAGCAACAAATGGCAAGTAGTCATAAATGTAACACTAGGGCGATCATTTCTAGAGTTTTGGATTGTTTTGATTTAAGTAGTAGGGAATTCAATGTCTTCCCACATTATTATTGCTGTACTTGAACCCAACACAAACATCTCCTTCTGGGTGTGTTTCTACCATACCAGCCATAATTCTGCTGCGACTTGGGCATACTGCTAATATTTTCCAAAGTACATCATTCATGTGTTCTTAAGTAAAACTGAATTAGAATTGAATTAGAATAGAGTCAATTAACACCAATATTGTGGTGTCACCACTCTCCAAGAGTATCCCTTGGAACAAAACAAGAATGCACAATAGAGATAGGATCCAAAAAGTTTATCTCACAGTAGGGACCCCCTTCCATCTAAAGACAGAGTTAGGGCTCATTTACACTTGCTTTGACTTCAACACACATTAAAGCGCCTACTGCTTCAACATGCTTTTTTTATTTGTTTTTGGTGCTTATGTGATGCTTTGGTGGTGCTTCGACGATGCTTCGGTGGTGTCTTTTTTTAAAGTTTTATTGAAGCTTGGCAGATGCCCTGTGTGTGTGTTGATATCTCATACCTACAATACCTCCAAAGCAAAGCTAAAGCTGAATTAAAGCCTCTCCAAAGCTGCAGGTGCTTCAAGATGCCTCCATAGACTTCTATGGATGCTTTGAAGACGTTTTGAAGCACCACTAAAGCAACATGGGGTATAATTTTTGAAGCAAAGTCGAAGCAAAGCAAGTGAAAGGTGTAAATAGGACTGTAAGCTAACCAATTTACAGTGCCTTGAAAAAGTATTCATACCCCTTGAAATTTTCCACATTTTGTCATGTTACAACCAAAAACATAAATGTATTATATTGGGATTTTATGTGATAGACCGACACAAAGTGGCACATAATTGTGAAGTGGAAGGAAAATGATAATTGCAGTCAATACTTTGTAGAACCACCTTTTGCTGCAGTTGCATCTGCAAGTCTTTTTGGGGATGTCTCTACCAATTCTGCTTTGCAAAATAGCTCAAGTTCTGTCAGATTGGATGGGAAGCGTCTGTGAACAGCAATCTTCAAGTCTTGCCACAAATTCTCAATTGGATTTAAGTCTGGACTGTGACTGGGCCATTCTAACACACGAATAAGCTTTGACCTAAACCATTCCATTTTAGCTCTGGCTGCATGTTTAGGGTCATTGTCCTGCTGGAAGGTGAACCTCCGCCACATTCTCAGGTCTTTTGCAGACTCAAACAGGTTTTCTTCTAAGATTGTCCTGTTTTGGGCTCCATCCATCTTCCCATCAACTCTGACCAGCTTCCCTGTACCTGCTGAAGAAAAGCATCTCCACAACATGATGCTGCAACCACCATGTTTCACGGTGGGGATGGTGTGATCAGGGTGATGTGCAGTGTTAGTTTACTGCCATACATAGCATTTTGCTTTTTGGCCAAAAAAAAAGGGGTGTCTGAAACCATGTTTTGAAGCAACAATCACTTAAGGTGGAAGAGACATCTTTCAGCTCAAGGACACACCAGATAAAGGCCCATACCCTTTCTCCCTCCACACCCTGCCAGGTTTTTATTGCTATCTGTGCCTCCATCAAGGAAATGTACTTTCTCTATTTGTCCTGGTGGCCACTGTCACCAAGATTAGAAATGAGGGAAAGCACAAAATTTTTAGTTGCCCCCCCCCCCCCCCTTATTGCTGCCTTTTCTCTGGTGGTGGAAAGATCCTTAATGCTCAGCTGCTGTCTACAGCATTTTCCCTTGAGTCCAGGAATGGGGTGGGCCCTTAGCATCCTGAGTTTACAGGAAGGGGATTCAATGACCTTGGGCGTTATCCAACCTAGAAGAGGAATAGTGTTGGATTGATGAACAGTGAATCTGCAGGATTCCTTTTTATTTTACACAAATGATGGGGACCAATTCTTTTATTTTTGTGGGTATTTTTAACGCAAAATAATAATATCCTTTGAAGCAATATGGCCTTCATTACATGTTTTCAAGAAGAAAAAAAAATATTGAAAAAACTAAATTATTTAATAATGAGTACACAAAAAGGCATTGTGTTACCTGAGGGCTCAGACGCACAGATCGAATGGAGTCATTGTAGCCCATCCATTGCTGGAAGTCAGGATACTCTCCTCTATGGAGGAAGTACTGGTGTCCTCTGTAGTTGGGGAGCTCATACAGGATCCAGTTCCCACTTTCCACACGGATGGAGTTGCAGCGTCTGAAGTATGAGGACAGATCGGGACATTCAGAGTGACACTCGTAAGAGCGACCCTGGAAGTTCCTGTCCTCGTAGAAAATGATCTGCAAAGAAAATAATAAATTCACTTTTGAAAATGGAAGCAACTTACAGAATGTTTTATTATTTTTACTTTTTGGAAAATTTTGCATTTTGGTTTTGTTTTACGCATTGCTCCGTTAAAATTTCTACACACAAATGTTTCTTAGTAAGAGACCTCGAAAGGTCTTAAACATAAAACTTAAAATTGAACTTTACTCAAAACGGGAAGTTCTGCTTGTTTGTATCCCCCACCCTGCATGCACTTTAAAATTGGCACTTTTTTTCTTGAGGGCGGGGGGGAGTACCTGGTTTTGACAGGTACCCACTGGCACTTCCGGTTGGATCACAGCAGAGATCCAAACTGATGTTTTACCTACCTCCTTCCCCTGCAGCCTATTACCAGTTTAGTACTTTATTGCCAGTTTCCCTTAGTTACGATTAGGGTTGAGCGAACACCTAGATGTCCGTGTTCGACGGGTTCGGCCGAACTTTAAAAAAAAGTCCGGGTCCGTGTCCCGGACTTTTACCGAACTTTTCCCGGACGCCGAACCCCATTGAAGTCAATGGGGACCCGAACTTTAAGGCACTAAAATGGCTCTAAAACACCAAAGGAAAGGGCTAGAGTGCTGCAAATGGCAGCAAAACGTAATTAAGAGCATGGCAAGTGCTCTGCAAACAAATGTGGATAGGGAAATAACTTAAAACAACAAAAAAAAACAGAAAAATAAAACAATGTTCTTCTTCATCTCTGAAGGACGAGGCCCATATGGAGTAGGAGGGAGGTTAAGGTGGTGGTGGATGTGGCGGTGACATAGGCGTGCGCACAGGGTGTGCTGGGTGTGCCTGGGCACACCCTAATCACCTAGGGCACATAGCATTGCCAGTGAGGAGATGGGAAAGATCTCCCTGGGACCTGCTCTGCTCTATTTCTCCTTGCCTACAGGTACATGGCCCCGATACATTACTCTCCCTGCTGGCAAACACATGCATGTGTATTTCAACTTTGGGGTGCACACCTTAATGCAATAGGCTGCGCACACCTATGGGCGGTGTAGGTGGAAGCGGCGGTGGAGGAGGACCAGGGCCGGATTAACAGCATCATGGGCTTGGTGCTGAGGATTTTGAAGGGCCTTAGGGCCGTGCCTTGCCATGCACCCAGAGGAGGAAGGGTGCAGCCATGCATGCCTAATTCAACATGGGATGCTGTCTCTGAAGCCCATAAACACATCCATGCATCGCCAACTGTCCCTCCTTGTCCGGCCTTCACGCTGTGTGGGGAGGTTCTGAGGGTGCTGCCTGGGGAAGCGAGCATAGAAGCCAGACTTCTGTGTTTACAAGTGACAGAAGAGCGGTAACAGTGAATATGGCCAACCCGGGGCCTATATAAAAGGTAGGGGCCTGGAGCTGCAGCTCCAATAGCCCCTACATTAATCTGGCCCTGAGGAGGAGGACGAGGTAGCCAACACTGCTTCTTTTCACAAATTTTAAATGAGGGTACACCCCAAAAGAGTGAGAAAGAGCAAAAATGGAACAATGGGTGGGTAAGGTCGGTATCCATTGCTATTCTGCATAAGGTACGGAAAAGTCCCGTGGGATCCATGCCTGGTTCATTTTAATGAACGTGAGCTTGTCCACATTGTCTCTGGACAGGCGGCTGCGCTTGTCTGTTATAACGCCCCCAGCCGTGCTAAATACCCGTTCAGATAATACACTGGCTGCAGGGCACGCCAGCACCTCCAAGGCGTAAAGGGCAAGCTCAGGCCATGTGCCCAATTTGGAGACCCAGAAGTTGAAGGGGGCAGACCCGTCATTCACTACATGTAGGCGTGTGCACACATACTGCTCCACCATGTTGGTAAAATGCTGCCTCCTGCTAAGACGTTCCATCTGAGCTGCTGGTGCTGCTGTTTGTTGTGGCGTGCTGACAAAGCTTTTCCACATTTCGGCCATGCTAACCCTGCCTTCTGAGGTGCTGGCGGTGCCCTGGTTGCGTTGGCGACCTCCTCCTCCTCCTCCTCTGCCTTGTGCTTCCACTGTGGCCCCGCTGTCAGATGGGAATGCCAGCAGCATGGCGTCTACCAGCGTGCGCTTGTACTCGCGCATCTTGCGATCGCGCTCCAGTGAGTGAATTAAGGACGGTACGTTGTCCTTGTAACGGGGATCCAGCAGCGTGGCCACCCAGTAATCAGCACAAGTTAGAATGTGGGCAACTCGGCGGTCGTTGTGGAGACACTGCAGCATGTAATCGCTCATGTGTGCCAGGCTGCCCAGAGGCAACGAAAGGCTGTCCTCTGTGGGAGGTGTATGGTCCATGTCCTCTGTATCCCCCCAGCCACGCACCAGTGATGGCCATGAGCTGGCCTGGGTGCCACCCTGCTGTGAACATGGTTCCATCTCCTCCTCCAGCTCCTCCTCCTCCTCATCCTCCTCATCCTCCAGAACTGTGCCCCTGCTGGACAATTGCGTCCCTGGCGTTTGCGTGTGCAGGAACCCACCCTCGGAGCCCCTTGCGAATGACTGCCCTGAAAGCCTTGGAAATGTTACCTCTTCATCCTCCTCCTCCTCCTCATCCTGTGCCACATCCTCTTCCATCATCGCCCGAATTGTTTTTTCAAGGAGGCATAGAAGTGGGATAGTTAAGCTGAGAACGGCGTCATTGCCACTGGCCATGTTGGTGGAGTACTCAAAACAGCGCAACAAGGCACACAGGTCTCGCATGGAGGCCCAGTTAAATTAAATAGCGGAATAGAAAATATGATCCAAAAAAAGTGTATGTATATCACACGTACACAACCACACTAGGCCCCAATTACTATTGTTTGTACCCCTAAAAGGCTAGATGAGGAGTAGGGGGAGTATGGAACAGGCAGCACCCTCAAACCTTCAGAAGTATGAGATGAACCCCAACAACTTGGAAAGGTGGATCTCTCTCACACGTACCGACACAGACTATCCCGCAATTCAATTGATCCTCAAAGGTTTTTATTGAATAGCGGAATAGGAAATATGATCAAAAAAAGTGTATGTATCTCGCACGTACACAACCACACTAGGCCCCAATTACTATTGTTTGTACCCCTAAAAGGCTAGATGAGGAGTAGGGGGGGTATGGAACAGGCAGCACCCTCAAACCTTCAGAAGTATGAGATGAACCCCAACAACTTGGAAAGGTGGATCTCTCTCACACGTACCGACACAGACTATCCCGCAATTCAATTGATCCTCAAAGGTTTTTATTGAATAGCGGAATAGGAAATATGATCAAAAAAAGTGTATGTATCTCGCACGTACACAACCACACTAGGCCCCAATTACTATTGTTTGTACCCCTAAAAGGCTAGGAGTAGGGGGAGTATGGAACAGGCAGCACCCTCAAACCTTCAGAAGTATGAGATGAACCCCAACAACTTGGAAAGGTGGATCTCTCTCACACGTACCAACACAGACTATCCCCCAATTTAACTGATCCCCAGAGGTTTTTGATTAAATAGCGGAATAGAAAATATGATCCCAAAAAAGTGTATGTATATCACACGTACACAACCACACTAGGCCCCAATTACTATTGTTTGTACCCCTAAAAGGCTAGGAGTAGGGGGAGTATGGAACAGGCAGCACCCTCAAACCTTCAGAAGTATGAGATGAACCTCAACAACTTGGAAAGGTGGATCTCTCTCACACGTACCAACACAGACTATCCCCCAATTTAACTGATCCCCAAAGGTTTTTGATTAAATAGCGGAATAGAAAATATGATCCCAAAAAAGTGTATGTATATCACACGTACACAACCACACTAGGCCCCAATTACTATTGTTTGTACCCCTAAAAGGCTAGGAGTAGGGGGAGTATGGAACAGGCAGCACCCTCAAACCTTCAGAAGTATGAGATGAACCCCAACAACTTGGAAAGGTGGATCTCTCTCACACGTACCAACACAGACTATCCCCCAATTTAACTGATCCCCAAAGGTTTTTGATTAAATAGCGGAATAGAAAATATGATCCCAAAAAAGTGTATGTATATCACACGTACACAACCACACTAGGCCCCAATTACTATTGTTTGTACCCCTAAAAGGCTAGGAGTAGGGGGAGTATGGAACAGGCAGCACCCTCAAACCTTCAGAAGTATGAGATGAACCCCAACAACTTGGAAAGGTGGATCTCTCTCACATGTACCAACACAGACTATCCCCCAATTTAACTGATCCCCAGAGGTTTTTGATTAAATAGCGGAATAGAAAATATGATCCCAAAAAAGTGTATGTATATCACACGTACACAACCACACTAGGCCCCAATTACTATTGTTTGTACCCCTAAAAGGCTAGGAGTAGGGGGAGTATGGAACAGGCAGCACCCTCAAACCTTCAGAAGTATGAGATGAACCCCAACAACTTGGAAAGGTGGATCTCTCTCACACGTACCAACACAGACTATCCCCCAATTTAACTGATCCCCAAAGGTTTTTGATTAAATAGCGGAATAGAAAATATGATCCCAAAAAAGTGTATGTATATCACACGTACACAACCACACTAGGCCCCAATTACTATTGTTTGTACCCCTAAAAGGCTAGGAGTAGGGGGAGTATGGAACAGGCAGCACCCTCAAACCTTCAGAAGTATGAGATGAACCCCAACAACTTGGAAAGGTGGATCTCTCTCACACGTACCAACACAGACTATCCCCCAATTTAACTGATCCCCAAAGGTTTTTGATTAAATAGCGGAATAGAAAATATGATCCCAAAAAAGTGTATGTATATCACACGTACACAACCACACTAGGCCCCAATTACTATTGTTTGTACCCCTAAAAGGCTAGATGAGGAGTAGGGGGAGTATGGAACAGGCAGCACCCTCAAACCTTCAGTATGAGATTGTGTTCACTGTACCCCACAAAGATTGAGTTCACTGCACCCCACAATGATTGTGTTCACTGCACCCCACAAAGATTGTGTTCACTGCACCTCACAAAGATTGTGTTCACTGTACCCCCCAAAGATTGTGTTCACTGCACCCCACAAAGATTCTGTTCACTGTACCCCACAAAGATTGTGTTCACTGCACCCCAAAAAGATTGTGTTCACTGCACCCCAAAAAGGATGTTGTTCACTGCACCCCAAAAAGGATGTTGTTCACTCCACCCCAAAAAGATTGTGTTCACTGCACCCCACAAAGATTGTGTTCACTGCACCCCAAAAAGATTGTGTTCACTGCACCCCAAAAATGATTTTGTTCACTGCACCCCAAAAAGGATTTTGTTCACTGCACCCCAAAAAGGATGTTGTTCACTCCACCCCAAAAAGATTGTGTTCACTGCACCCCAAAAAGATTGTGTTCACTGCACCCCACAAAGGATTTTGTTCACTGCACCCCAAAAAGATTGTGTTCACTGCACCCCAAAAAGGATGTTGTTCACTGCACCCCAAAAAGGATTTTGTTCACTGCACCCCAAAAAGATTGTGTTCACTGCACCCCACAAAGGATTTTGTTCACTGCACCCCACAAAGATTGTGTTCACTGCACACCAAAAAGGATTGTGTTCACTGCACCCCAAAAAGATTTTGTTCACTGCACCCCAAAAAGATTGTGTTCACTGCAGCCCAAAAAGATTGTGTTCACTGCAGCCCAAAAAGATTGTGTTCACTGCAGCCCAAAAAGATTGTGTTCACTGCAGCCCAAAAAGATTGTGTTCACTGCAGCCCAAAAAGATTGTGTTCACTGCAGCTCACACACAGAAAAATGGATGTGGATCACTGACACCTGCCTATCTCCAATCCCACACCACACAGCAATATCGATTGTAGTTTGTAGAACACAGTTTCCCTAAAATTCAGCAGACTCTGTCCCTAACAGGATTGAGAAGAGATCGTAGATCAGGATTGAGTGCAGACCCCACCCCCCACACAGCAATATCGATTGTAGTTTGTAGAAGACACTGACCCTATATAATTCAGCAGACTCTATCCCTAAAATGCCTACAACTCGCCCTGCCTAAACACTCCGACCTGTCCCTCAATTCTATCCGGACACAAATGGTTTTTTCCTGCCTATCTTTCCCTAATCAGCAGCCAGCACGTTGATGTGTGCTCTGTCCCTGAATCTAAGCAGCATAATGACGCCGCTGCGGCTGCCTCGAACTTATAAAGACTTGGTCACATGCTTCAGACGGCCAATCACAGCTACTGAGACATTTGCAGGCATGGCTGGGATGGCTTAAGGCACACCAGTTAAACGATTGTTGATTGGCTGTTGAAAGCCCGCCATGAAAAGAGCGCCAAAGCATGCAAAACCCGGAAATAAAACGACCGAACACGGATTTTTACCCGAACATACAGTAAAGTGTCCGTGTCCGTGTTCGGGTACAAAAAATCCAATTATTCGGTACGAACACGAATAATACAGTCCGTGTTCGCTCAACACTAGTTACGATTCCAGCACCTGGTCCAGAAAGCATTTGAAGAATCAGCTCAGATGAGGACAGAGCTGGATCCCTTAACTGGTAAGTGTCTTCATATTAAAAGTCCATGCAAAAATCTAAGGAGCTTCTGGCAGAGCGTGTTCCATCTTATATCCAAAGTCACTGGGCTCTTCACAAACCCCAATCAGGCCCTTGCGATCTTAAATATATGAATAGACGATTTCCCCTTACAACTCAGAAAATTTGTGTCCAGTATTCTACTGGCAGCTAGACTAGTTATCACTAGACATTGTAAGAGAGAGATGGCGCAAGTGAAGTGACGCTAACTATACAATCCCACTATACATTCGAAAAAATGCATGCCCTACGAAATAACCAGTGTTGGGTTAGTTACTCAAAAAATGTAACTAGTTACTAGTTACTAGTTACTTCTGTAAATTGTAACGAGATTACTTTACTAGTTACTGCATTTGAAAAGCAACTTCACTACTTATTACTTTACATTCCTCTTTCTTAATTGACCGTGTAGAACAGGCATGTCCAACCTGCGGCCCCGGGGCCGCATGCGGCCCAGAGCCCCAGGCAATGCGGCCCACTGCCCCCTGACAATTTTTTTTTTTTTTGATGGGGAAGAAGGAATTCAGGTTGGGTCATGGCCACAGTGGCTTCCAACTAACTGTAGGCAGAGGCTGCCTCGGAAAGGATCATCCTCTAGTTGTGATAAGGGGGGGGGGGGGCGGCAGCACGGGAAGGGCGCGGTGGCGTTTTATTACTTATATACCTTAACTATAGTATATATTTTATATGCGGCCCTAGAAAATTTCTCTAAACTCAATGTGGCCCAGAGAAGCCAAAAGGTTGGACACCCATGGTGTAGAAGAAGATACATGACACTCTTTCTGCATAGAGTTTATTGTATAAACACAGGCTTTGGGAAACATGAGAACAAAACCTGAAAAAACAGAATAAAACATAAAGTGCAACAAAAAGTCATAAACTTCATCCCTCTCTATTCTTCCAAATAACGATTGTATCGCACGGCTTGGGTAACGCAGGAAAGCGCGTTCCTATAGCCTAGTAAAGTAGTGTAGTTACCTCCTATAGCCTAGTAACGTAGTGTACTTACCTCCTATAGTCTAGTAAAGTAGTGTAGTTACCTCCTATAGCCTAGTAAAGTAGTGTAGTTACCTCCTATAGCCTAGTAAAGTAGTGTAGTTACCTCCTATAGCCTAGTAAAGTAGTGTAGTTACCTCCTATAGCCTAGTAATGTAGTGTAGTTACCTCCTATAGCCTAGTAAAGTAGTGTACTTACCTCCTATAGTCTAGTAAAGTAGTGTAGTTGCCTCCTATAGCCTAGTAAAGTAGTGTAGTTACCAATATTAGTATTGTAACTAGTTACATTACTTCGTTACCAAAAAAAGTAATGTAGTTACTGTAATCAGTTACTTTGTAACTAGTTACCCCCAACACTGGAAATAACTCACTAATTCCTTTTGAGAGGGCCTGGCTCCCCTGGAAACAATGTTATCCAAAAGCAACTGCTGAACATTACCCTATGCAACAATGTTGGCTTTTCTTCAACTGATATCTTATAAAGTTCTGTGAAGTATTTTTATTTTTTTTAGAAAAATAAAAAATAAATAAGCCCTGCTAGGCTGCAATCCTTGTTGGTAATCTACATACTGTTTATTTTCTGCATTACCTGCAGTTGCAGGACACTGTATTTCCAAAAACTTTAATAAAAATCATTGAAATAATAAAAAAACTATTATTAGTATTTCTAGCTGCTGACTTTATTATTATTTTTTTTTTTTGGGGGGGGGAGACTATTTTCTATGTTTTATTCAAATGTTCTTAGCCAGAACAAAGAAAACAAATGCAGCCACTAAGTAAATTGAAATATATTACATTTTCGATTAAGTTGTGGATACTCTTTAATCTCCAAAAACCAACTGTGAAAAAGAAAGAAAGAAAGAAAGAAAGAGAGAAAGAAAGAAAGAAAGAAAGAGAGAGAAAGAAAGAAAGAAAGAAAGAAAGAAAGAAAGAAAGAAAGAAAGAAAGAAAGAAAGAAAGAAAGAAAGAAAGAAAGAAAGAAAGAAAGAAAGAAAGAAAGAGAAAGAAAGAAAGAAAGAAAGCAGATCTGGTTTCAATACCCGCTTTTAGTCTGGAGCTGTCCCCATGCGGTAGCTCTTAGTTATCACAAGATGTCTTCAGTGTTCCAGGTTCAGTCATACCCAATAACTGTTCAATAATGGACACACCCTGACTCATATCTTATAATATGTGCTGTTATATTTCTTATAACAGTGTTAGTAGGTTCTTACCTTTCCCATGTTGCTGGATGTGTATTCCAATGCTGTAGTAGTGACTGGCAGTAACAGCACAGGCTTATATACACCGCCAACTGCTTACACCCTCACCTGCTGACACCATGCACAGTATGCACAATGAATGGATTTTCCCATTACTATGTCTTTTTTGTCTATGTGTTTTCTTTACAACTATTGTGTGTTCGTTTTTGCTTGGTTCGTGTTAAAATTGTTCACCTAACCAGAGCTCAAAGATTTGTGAGGTAATCTGTCATGAGAATGTGCCTCTTTGTATGTGTCTATCACTATACTATTGAACTCATGTCTACTCATGTCTACTGCAGACTTCAAGGCTTACAATTATCAAATCTGGTCAATCTGTTACTTAATACATTTTCTGACCCTCTGATCTGTAGAGGATGAAATTCAGGATTTATATATATATATATATATATATATATATATATATACTGTATATATATATATATATATATACACACTGTATATATACAGTATCTCACATAAGTGAGAACACCCCTTACATTTTTGTTAATCTTTTCATGTGACAACACTGAAGAAATTACACTTTGCTACAATGTAAAGTAGTGAGTGTACAGCTTGTATAACAGTGTAAATTTGCTCTTCCCTCAAATTAACTCAACACACAGCCATTAATGACTAAACCGCTGGCAACAAAAGTGAGTACACCCCTAATTTAAAATGTCCAAATTTGGCCCAATTGGGCATTTCCCTCCCCAGTGTCATGTGACTCGTTAGTGTTACAAGGTCTCAGGTGTGAATGGGGAGCAGGTGCGTTAAATTTGGTGTTATCGCTCTCACTCTCTCATACTGGCAACTTGAAGTTCAACATGGCGATCATGGCAAAGAACTCTCTGAGGATCGGAAAAAAAGAATTATTGCTCTACATTAAGATGGCCTAGGCTATAAGAAGATTGCCAAGACCCTGAAACTGAGCTGCAGCACAGTGGTAAAGACCATACAGCGATTTAATAGGACAGATTGCACTCAGAACAGGCCTCACCATGGTAAACCAAAAAAGTTGGTCTGTATGGCGGTCAACCCAGAAGGAAGTCTCTTCTAAAGATAATGCACAAGAAAGCCCACAAACAGTTTGCTGAAGACAAGCAGACTAAGGACATGGATTACTGGAACCATGTCCTGTGGTCTGATGAGACCAAGATAAACTTATTTCGTTCAGATGATGTCAAGCGTGTGTGGGGGCAACCAGGTGGAATGTACAAAAACAAGTGTGCCTTGCCTACAGTCAAGCATGATGGTGAGAGTGCCATGGTCTTGGGCTGCATGACTGGTCCTGACACTGGGGAGCTACAGTTCATTGAGGGGACCAAAAATGCCAACATGTACTGCAGGGGCTGACTGGCAACTTTCGGCCCAGGGGGCAAGTACAAACCAGAGGCCCATGGTGCTGCGACTCAGCCCCTCTCCCACTCACCCTCTTCCCGGCCTCCTCCTGACCCCCATTCCATACTGAAGCTCCGCTCCAGGTACTCTACTCACCGGCCAAATCTTGGTTCCTGACCTGGCCAGTGGAAGCTGGTTGGGGGGAGCTGGGAAACCTTGGTCTGGGGTGGCGGGGGGGAGGGTCTCCAGTGGGAAATGGAACCAGCCTCTGCTCAGACACAGTTTACACCATCCATGCTTGGGAGGGAGGCCTACACTCTGTCCTTGTCTTCATTCCACACTCAGTAGGTCAGTGGCAGGGATTTTTTATTTCCGTTCACCAGGAATCCTCTAGGCATGTCTGTGGCAGAAGCAGTGCAGCCTTTTTATGGACTGTGAATGGAAAAAAGGTGCGCGAACCAATGTGACTGGGTGTAAAAGCAGCGCTGTGAATAATTATGAATACAAAAAAGTGAGTAACATATGAAATAAGTTACAAAAGTGCGCTAATATAAAACAAGAGAACAAAAATGTCCATAAGTGTGAAATCAAAATGAATCAACAGTTTGAAATAAAGTCTTTTTCATCCAGAAGAAAGTATTCCCAAAAAGATATTCCAGGAAAACCAACTGATGAATGATGGGTGTTGAGGAGTGAGTGATAAGGGGTGGGTGAATTAACCTCTTCCCAACAAACAATCCATGAACGTGACTTGGACCAAAAATTACAATTTTGTGATGACACCCGGTGATGTGCGTGGACTCTTACCACATTTGAGAGAGTTTGGAGCGTATACTGTGGTACAGAGGAATCCAATTGGTCAGCCAGATGGAATGGGATCTCAAATGGGATGGATGGATCATCAACTTCCCGGGCTTCACAATGGCTGGAAGACTTTCTGATGATGCGAACGATCGCGAAATGCATTGTGGTCTTACCTTGATCGTCTGACCTACGACGTCACTTCCTGTTAGTGGTGGAACGCAAGGCGGAACACACGCCGCTATTAGAAGACACCACCAGCTATTGTGAAGCCCTGGGAGGATCCTGATCGAGGAGCAACTCCAGGGGCATTCATATAAAAAACCAGAGCCTTCTTATAAGTGCTTGGAAAGCACTTTTTAATGTTGAAGGAAATTATCAATATATTGACCTAACCTAGCTGAAACAGAATCAATCCCGTTCACAATTGGGCGACCCGGGGGATTCTCTAGGAAGGAGCCGTGACGTCACCTGCTGTCTCACGGAGGAGTACGAAGGTTCAATTCAGGTGTGGTCTCCCTGTTGCCATCCTCACCCCTGGAAGCCTATTGGATTCCTCGGTACCCCAGTATACGCTCCAACCTCTCTCAAATGTGGTAAGAGTCCACGCACATCACCCTTTATGGGGCATCAGAGCAGCCCGGGAGGCAATTGCCCCCCGGCACCCTGGCCCAGTCCTCCCCTGATATACTTTAACATACTGAAGCAGAGCATGATCGCTTCCCTTCGGAGACTGGTCCGCAGGGCAGTATTCCAATATTATAACGGCCCCAAACACACCTCCAAGATGACCACTGCCTTGCTAAAGAAGTTGAGGGTAAAGGTGATTGACTGGTCAAGCATGTCTCCAGACCTAAACCCTATTGAGCATTTGTGGGGCATCCTCAAATGGAAGGTGGAGGAGCACAAGGTCTCTAACATCCACCTGCTCCGTATTGTTGTCATGGAGGAGTGGAAGAGGACTCCAGTGGCAACCTGTGAAGTTCTGGTGAACTCCATGCCTAAGAGGGTCTAGGCAGTGCTGGAAAATAATGGAGGCCACACAAAATATTGACACTTTGGGCCCAATTTGGACATTTTCACTTAGGGGTGTACTCATTTTTGTTGCCAGCGGTTTAGACATTAATGGCTGTGTGTTGAGTTAGTTTGAGGGGACAGCAAATTTCCACTGTTATACAAGCTGTACACTCACTACTTTACATTGTAGCAAAGTGTCATTTCTTCAGTGTTGTCACATAAAAAGATGTAATAAAATATTTACAAAAATGTGAGGGGTGTACTCATTTTTGTGAGATACTGTGTGTGTGTATATATATATATATATATATATATATATATATATATATTGCTTTATTATTATTATTTAGGATTTATAAAATGCTAACAGTTTGTGCAATACTTTACAAAATAAAGGGAGACAGTTCAATTACAATGCTGTCCCAGAGAAGAGGTTAGGAGAACCCTGCCTATGGGAGCTTACCTTCTAAATGGGAACAGCAAGAAAAATAAAAGGTACTAACTATGCGGTAGTAAGTAGTTTGAGAATTATAATTTCAGTTATTAGGTATAGGTGGGATAGGCTTCCCTGAAGAGATGAGGTTTTAGGGATAACCTAAACACAGAGCAGGAGATAACAACACAGGTTGAGATAGAGATTTCCAGAGAATGGGAGAGGCTCTAAAGAAGCCCTGGATGTGGGCATGGGAGGAAGTTAAAAGGGGACTAGAGAGCAGGGGGTATTGGGAGAAGTAGAGAGGAGGGTTTGGTGATATTTTGAGATGAGGTTGATGATGTAGCTCAAGGCAGTGGTGGATGGCTTTGTATGTTGTTGTTATTATCTTGATTTTTTGTTTTGGGCAATTGGAAGCCATTTCGATAACTGGCAGAGTGGGTCAGCAGACATTAAGGTGCATAAATCTGGTAGCATTGTTAATGATAGTCTGAAGCAAGGATAGCTTGTGGAAAGGCAGGCCAATGAGGAAAGAATTGCAATAGTCCAGGAAAGAGATAAACAATGAATTAGCAATTCAGCAGTAGTGATGGACAAACATTGGCCGGGGCGGTTAGCGAACGTTAGCTGCCAACTTTCTCAAATGTTCGCGAACCGCAAGTTCGCGGCGGGCCCCATTGATTTTCATGGGAGGCGAACTTTAAAAACCTTTAGGTTATATTTGCAGCCACAAAATACTTACTAGCTGTGCACAAATAGTCCCACCACATGGACAATGTCATAACAGAAGTATTGCTATTGGAAAAGTTGCCCTAAAAATTTTTTTTTTTTTTACAGTAAAAACATTTTTTTTTCCTAAATCAGCCAGAACTGACAGCAGCCAGTAAATACATGTCCAATACATATAGGGTTCATTCACATGTCTGTAAAATGGGTCCGCATCCCTTCCACAATTTGGCGGAATGTTTACAGACCCATTGAATTTAAAATGTAAGTGTCCGCCAGTATAGGCATTAGGCATTGACAGGATACAGTAGTAAGTGTCGGACAGTATAGGCCCCAAAAATAAGCCCACATTGGTTTACCTGACAGCTAAAAATGTTGTATTCTGTGGCCTGAAGGTACATTAGGCATTGACAGGATACAGAAGTAAGTGTCGGTCATTCCAGGCCCCAAAAATTAGCCCACATGGGTTTACCTGACAGCTAAGTACGTTGTATTCTGTGGCTGAAGGCACATTAGGCATTGACTAGATACAGAAGTAAGTGTCGGCCAGTATAGGCCCCAAAAATAAGCCCACATTGGTTTACCTGACAGCTAAGAACGTTGTATTCTGTGGCTGAAGGTACATTAGGAATTGAGAGGATACAGAAGTAAGTGTCGGCCAGTAGAGGCCCCAAAAATTAGCCCACATTGGTTTACCTGACAGCTAAGAACGTTGTATTCTGTGGCTGAAGGTACATTAGGCATTCACAGGATACAATAGTAAGTGTCGGCCATGAAAGGCCCCAAAAATTAGCCCACATGGGTTTACCTGACAGCTAAGAACATTGTATTCTGTGGCTGAAGGTACATTAGGCATTGACTGGATACAGAAGTAAGTGCCGGCTAGTATAGGCCCCAAAAATAATCCCACATGGGTTTACCTGACAGCTAAGAACGTTGTATTCTGTGGCTGAAGGCACATTAGGCATTGACAGGATACAGAAGTTAGTGTCGGCCAGTATAGGCCCCAAAAATAAGCCCACATTGATTTACCTGACAGCTAAGAACATTGTATTCTGTGGCTGAAGGTACATTAGGCATTGACTGGATACAGAAGTAAGTGCCGGCTAGTATAGGCCCCAAAAATAATCCCACATGGGTTTACCTGACAGCTAAGAACGTTGTATTCTGTGGCTGAAGGTACATTAGGAATTGAGAGGATACAGAAGTAAGTGTTGCCCAGCACTGGCCCCAGAAATTAGCCCACATGGGTTTACCTGACAGCTAAGAACGTTGTATTCTGTGGCTGAAGGTACATTAGGCATTCACAGGATACAATAGTAAGTGTCGGCCATGAAAGGCCCCAAAAATTAGCCCACATGGGTTTACCTGACAGCTAAGAACATTGTATTCTGTGGCTGAAGGTACATTAGGCATTGACAGGATACAGAAGTAAGTGTCGGCCAGTATAGGCCCCAAAAATAAGCCCACATTGGTTTACCTGACAGCTAAGAACATTGTATTATGTGGCTGAAGGTACATTAGGCATTGACAGGATACAGAAGTAAGTGTCGGCCAGTATAGGCCCCAAAAATAAGCCCACATGGGTTTACCTGACAGCTAAGAACGTTGTATTCTGTGGCTGAAGGTACATTAGGCATTGACAGGATACAGAAGTAAGTGCCGGCTAGTATAGGCCCCAAAAATAATCCCACATGGGTTTACCTGACAGCTAAGAACGTTGTATTCTGTGGCTGAAGGTACATTAGGCATTGACAGGATACAGAATTAAGTGTCGGCCAGTATAGGCCCCAAAAATAAGCCCACATTGATTTACCTGACAGCTAAGAACGTTGTATTCTGTGGCTGAAGGTACATTAGGAATTGAGAGGATACAGAAGTAAGTGTTGCCCAGTACAGGCCCCAAAAATTAGCCCACATGGGTTTACCTGACAGCTAAGAACATTGTATTCTGTGGCTGAAGGTACATTAGGCATTGACAGGATACAGAAGTAAGTGTCGGCCAGTATAGGCCCCAAAAATAAGCCCACATTGGTTTACCTGACAGCTAAGAACATTGTATTATGTGGCTGAAGGTACATTAGGCATTGACAGGATACAGAAGTAAGTGTCGGCCAGTATAGGCCCCAAAAATAAGCCCACACTGATTTACCTGACAGCTAAGAACGTTGTATTCTGTGGCTGAAGGTACATTAGGAATTGAGAGGATACAGAAGTAAGTGTTGCCCAGTACAGGCCCCAAAAATTAGCCCACATGGGTTTACCTGACAGCTAAGAACGTTGTATTCTGTGGCTGAAGGTACATTAGGCATTGACAGGATACAGAAGTAAGTGTCGGCCAATATAGGCCCCAAAAATGAGCCCACATGGGTTTACCTGACAGCTAAGAATGTTGTATTCTGTGGCTGGAGGTACATTAGGCATTGACAGCAAAAATAATTGTCGGCCATGAAAGGCCCCAAAAAATTAGGCATTCAATGGACATGAAATGCCTTTTATGCCACTGTATTTACCGAAGACAAGACCATGAATTGTTGTGGGTGGATGGTGGTCTGGCGGATATTTGTGGCCTGTCATGAGGAATTGTAATCAAACATGGTCTACTGGTCACATGTGTTGAATTCCTCAGAGATCCATGCCTCATTCATTTTTATAAATGTGAGGTAGTCAACACTGTCATGAGCTAGGCGAGTGCGCTTATCGGTCACGATCCCCCCTGCTGCGCTGAACGTCCTTTTCGGACAGGACACTGGACGGGGGGGCAAGCCAACAGTTCAATTGCAAATTGTGCAAGCTCTGGCCAGAGGTCAAGCCTGCCCACCCAGTAGTCCAGGGGTTCATCACTCCTCAGAGTGTCCACATCGGCCATTAACCCGATGTAGTCGGACACCTGTCGGTCTAGGCGTTCCCTGATGCTGTCGATGGGCCGGCTGAAAGAAGAATCTCATATCTGAAGTGACAAACACATCTTCAAACCGCCCTCTTCTTGCAGGCCCTGTTGGATTACTACCCGCAATTGTTTCTCTGTGAGTGGAAATTCCTCTGCCAGCGCACGCAAAAGCAGAATGAAATCCCTGGCGGTAAAACAAAATCTACACGGGTGCCACGGGTTACATGCTTGAGGGCCGTCAGAAGGGTCATCCTGTGGGCAGTAAAAGTTATATACCTTCCCTGCCCGTGTTTGCTAGACCATGTGTCAGTGGTCAGATGTAGCTTGGCACCGACACTGTGTGACTGTAATGTTCTGGTACCTCTGGTACCCTTATTCCACTTTCCAATTCAGTGTATGCGTCCCACCATTCTCTTCTGGTAGGTGCTCATACACCTTTAAGACCGATGCTGTCATCACTGAGCGCCGCAGAGCGGCTATTTCAACCGCCGGCGTTCTCACTCACATGTTCGTTCAACCTGCCTTGAAGCTCATATGCTTACAAGCGTACCTCGCTGTCGGAACCTCGCTACTGATCCCTGTATCCCGCTACCGGATCACTCGCTCATACTGAACCTCTCTACTACTGCTTGCTATTAGTGATAAGTACCCCGCAGGGGAATCCTCCATAACCTTCCTACTAAGCTTACACTATCTAGCTCTGCATATTAAGGACTGTTACTATCATCTGCACTATTATTTAGATTGCTAGCTCTTGAGCCTACTAACATCTATCCTTGCACTGGGTTAGTCTCTCCTGTATGTCATCTGCTATCCTACCACCTACTACCATACATGATTGCTAACCTATCTGCATCCTACCTGTTACCATCTATACTCTCATGAACATTTCTCTCAAGTGCTGTTCACCTATTGTCACTGTTCATACCTGTCTCTTCAGCTCATCACCACTATACTGCTATATACATCTATCACTCCAGGAACATCTTATTGAGTGTGTATATTTGTATGCTGAATCAGACAGACCACAGTGATGAGTCTTGGGAGTTGGAATTGGTATTTCAACGTATCTCTACATGACTGCTGAGTGGAGTTTTTCTGCAGCTGCAAATCCATCTTGTTTCAGAAAACGCAGGAGCGTTACAGTGACAGAGATACATTCACTTGCCACCGAACATGGCCATACAGCTCTGGAATGCCCTTTTGAGAGAAATATTTCCTGCCTGGGACTTTCCATTGTGGTGTTCCAATGGCCACAAATTTCCGAAAGACCTCCGAATCCACCAGTTGATATGGCAATAGTTGGTGGGCTATCAGTTCCGACAAGCCAGCAGTCAAACGTTGGGCAAGAGGGTTATCCAGCGTCATCATTTTTTTACGCTTCAACATTTGGGCCACGGAAGCCTGCCTTTTTCCAGAACAACGCGAGGATGGCATGATGGAAGGTGGAGTGGAGGACAATTGTGAGGAGAGAGGAGAAGGAGAAGAGGCTGGATGGTGAGAGCCTGGAGTGTGGCTTTGTGGGTTCTGACGGTGTTGCTCTCACTGGGCTCGGTGATGGGAGTTCAGTTGCCTTCTTAAGGCAACCCACTGCTTCACACCTATTGCAAGAGTCTCCATTGCCACTTTCCCAACCTCAGGGCAACCCATCTCCGATACTATGCTTAAGGACATGCTCCTATCCAGGGGGGCTGTTATAAATCATGGGGCCCCATAAAGCCTTCCTGATGCCCCCCCCCAACACCACCCACCCCTGTACTGCAGTAAGAAACTGACTTTATCTGCCTATGCCTCAAAAATGAAAAAAAAAAAAGTCTCTCTTCTGCTCCCACCTCTTGGGCCCCTCTGTTGACCTGATTGGGCCCAGTGAAATGCAAATTAAGCCATGGTAAGTGAGTAGGATGGAGGTGTGGTCTAGTAAAATCCATTTATTTATTTAGGCAGAAATGAACAATAAAGCTACCCTGGGCCCCCCCTGTTCAGCTCATGGGGCCTGGGCCCAGTACAACAGGACTGGTTGTACTGGCTTATCAGCGGCCCTGCTCCTATCTCTGAAAGCCTCTCTGCAAGCTGAAATACTATCAGGTATCAATAAATGCCATGCCAGGCAAACATGCAGGCCTTAGGGGAGAGAATTAACCACATTGAAAACACCATGGAAGATTATTCAGTGTCCTTTAACACCCTGGTAGATGCACACAATCACCATAAGGAAGACATTACCTGGCTCAAAGATAAGATAGCTGATTTGGAGGATAGATCTAGAAGAAATAACTTAAAGATCAGAGGAATTCCTGAGTCAGTCGCAAGCCCGCAATTGGCACAATATGTTCATACTCTATTCTCCTCCCTGCTCCCAATCTTATTAGCTCATGAGCTCACTGTAGACAGGGTTCATAGAGTACCAAACCCTCCTTTCTGCCAACTGAGATACCCAGCGATCTCCTGCTCAGAGTACATTTCTACCATGTTAAACTGCTGACAGCATTCTGCCGGGCAGACAATGTCCCTAACCACAATACATTGCTTCAATTACTCCCTGACCTGTCTAGACACACGCTGCAATG
The DNA here is from genome assembly GCF_965119305.1 of Pelophylax lessonae. Classification (NCBI taxonomy): domain Eukaryota; kingdom Metazoa; phylum Chordata; class Amphibia; order Anura; family Ranidae; genus Pelophylax; species Pelophylax lessonae. The sequence goes on along the minus strand of NC_138768.1, from coordinate 863,972,999 downwards.
TTGGCGTAACCTGCTAACCATAACCAAAGCCTTAAAAAAAAACATCAAATACCACAAAAATGGAAATACCCTGCCACACTGGTCATTGCCCACAATGGCAGCACCACCAGCGTGACTACTTTGGAAGATGGGCTGGCTTCCCTCTGCCTCTGGGACATCGTTCCGGATCAGGCCAACACCACTACGCCAAGCCCTCAACCATCAACATTGGATACCGGATGGCAGGTGGTATCCCACAAACATTACCCGAAGAAACATGCAAGTGGAGGCTCCTAATCACTTCCAGTTTCAAACTTCCCCCTGGACAAGGAATACAATGTTCACCTTCCTTTTTCCCCCCAGTTCTTCCCAGCAATTAAAATTGCCCATGGATCCTATACAGGACCCTTTTTTTAATGACTATGTTCTGTTGTTCTTAATTCAACTTGTTTTGTCTATTCTCTCTACCTCCCTGTATGGTACACTCAGGGCTGTCTACACCATTCTGAAACCATGCCTCCACAAAATGGACCACCAAGGATTGCCAAGATTCACAATGATCCGAGATGGTTCATTCCCCATGAGCCAGTGCTCCACCATAACCGCAAGTAACTCACCATAAACATCAATCAGCCTCACCCTAGCATCAGACTATGCCTCTCAAATAATGCCTATCCCTAAATGCTAGGGGCCTGAGGCACCCCCCCCCCCCCAAGCGGTTCTCACTATGGAAGGAAGCTGGCAAACATAATGCAGATATTCTTACTGTCTCTTGCTCTTTGCATACCTGCTGCTGTATTTATCTTTGCTAGCACTCATTATTGTTCTTTGGCTTGATCATCTACTGTGCTTTCATCTGATTCTATCCAGCTGCTACTCATTACCGACCTTTTGGCTTATTTATTGACTTTGTTTCTGCTTGATCCTTATCCCATGCATATGTTGCCCGATCTCCGTTTGCTATTTCCCCTCTGGGCAATCCAGAGGGCCTGTCACCTGGCTTTAGCATGCAGTAAAACCTATCTCTACCATCAACATCTCTGTTGAAGACCAGCTAGTGCTTAGACCCTACACCTCAGATGAGCCCGCCTTATCTGCTAGGGGGATCTGCTTATATATTACCTGCTGATTACTCATGATTCTATCTGTTACAGCCACTGGCCTCCAAGCCTGATGCCAGACCATGACATGTCTGTGTGGTTGTTCTCATCATCAACTGTCACACAGGCTACACATCATTGCTTTAGTCCATGACAATGGTAACCATACCCAAGAAATATGTGTCAGCAAGGTTGCAAGAGTCGGACCTTACTGCAAAGAACTCCCAATAAAAGCTTTAGATTTAAAATGGTGGAAAACCTTGAAATTACTTTACAATGTAAAGAGTATATGAGATTTTAAAGATTGGAATAGGATCTACTTTAAGCATGACTCACTTTCCTTGCACTATACGGATCTGACGCCCACAAGCTACCAGGATTTACCAACTATATACCAACAGGATTACACAGAGACAACTGCAGTGGTCGACAACACTTTATACCGACTCACAGCTCAGCAGCCCTTTTGGAAGCCCAAAATTATCCCATAGAAAAGGGATTTCCTGTTTTTTGACCGCCAGTGCTGCCATGAATGTTGGCTATTACTGGAAAGTCTGGAAGCACCCACTGGTCATCTGCCTGTGCTGTTGGTGGACACTCCTTCTGGTAATTAGCGCCCAACACCCATCTTCTCGAAATTATCCCATACACACCTGAAGGACCAGCTCTCTTGCTCCCCAACTCCACCCAACACACTATCCCCCCCAAGATGTTGCAGCTGCTGCTCCAGCCTCCTTAAACATCACGCTCACTGAAACACATCCTAATCCCAAACTCCAACCACACTGTCAGGACATATTCCTTTCGTTCTCAGGTGTTGGAAAGCTAGCAGACCCTACACCTAATGATTAGCTCAAAAAGTTCTAATGAATGTATGTATTAACCTTGCTTACCTTCTACCTATCATTATTTGTTGACTCAACAATGCTGCATAAGTTTGTTGTTGTACTCTGTATTACTATACGCTATGTCAGCCTTTTTCAACCAGGGTGCCCAGGCACTCTGGGGCGCCTTGAGGTTTCTTCAGGGGTGCCTTGGCAAAACGCCTAAAAATTGCCCCACAATTGTATACAAGGCTGATAGGTGGATGAAACCTGCCTTTTAGTTACACAAAGCCACAGGTTTTCATTCTTCACCATTACTACCTTCTAGCTTCCAGCCTCCTAATGACCAATGACATCATCAGTTGATAAGGAGGATGTCAGTTGCCTCCATATCATCCTTGTTTGACCTTCCCTTGCCTCTCTCCTTCAGCTTTGAGGTCCCATTAGCTAAGTTAGGGAGAAAAGAAACATTGGAATACTAGTCAGTACCAGTTTGCAAAAGTGTATTTGCTTTGGAAGAATAAATCACCTCTAATGCTGGGTGTCCTACGTGTATTGATGTTGCTGTCTTATGTAAAACTATAAGCGTAGTTTTAAGATTTTAGAATGGGGCGCCTCAAGACTGTCCATAATTTTGGAGGGTGCCTCGAGATTGTCCATAATTATAGAGGGTGCCTTGACTGAAAAAAGGTTGAGAAACACTGCGCTATGTTATGTTTCATAATCTCAATATAAAATGTTAAATTAAAAAAAAAAAAAAAAAAAAAACTATACAAAACATATTAACTGCAATTATTTTTTTATCAATTTTATTGTGAAGAAAATAAAGTTATGATTCTGCCACTTTAGTAGAGATGATGAAGGCGTCTGAAGGAACCAATTTTGGGGCTTGTGGCTCCCCAGTCAGTGTATCTCCTGTACTCTCCAGGTCTCAGGTAATACTGACGTCCTTTGTAGTTGGGTTCCTCATAGAACATCCAGTAGCCATCTTGGATATTGACAGAGTGGATGTCACGGTAGCGGAATCTCTCATAGACATTAGGAAAATCCTCAGTGAACTCCATCATCTGACCTCTGAAGTCTTCTTTCTCATAGATTCTGATTCTGAAGGAACCTTGGTGCTGTTAAAATAAGTTACACCATAATAAAACAAAAAAAAAGTATTAACAACAAATTGCAAGTGATTATACATGTAACTCTAAGTCTCCATTCACACTGGTACGACTTGTCAAGCGACTTGGTCAGCCTGACAAGTCGCGTCCCATAGTGTAGTACAGGACCGGTTCTAATAGGAGCGACACAAGTCGCTCCAACTTAGAAAAAGGGTCCTGTACTACGGGACAACCTGGAGCGACTTGCATAGACATTCATTTTATGAAGTCCGTGCAAGTCGCGCTGCACGCGACTTCACAGGTCGCCCCGAAGTCGGATCCAACCTAGTGAAAACGGAGAGTAAATCGGTCATTTCAAGCAGACATTTTTGATTATTTTGGATTAAGTAGGGAAGAATTCAGTGCCTTCCCATAGCTTTATTGCTGTCCTTGAACACAACACAAACATCTCCTTCCATCTCTGGTCCTACCATGACAGCCAAAGTTCTCCTGTGCCTTGAACACCCAGTTTACACTCTCCAAAGAACGTAATCCATGTGTTCCAAGCAACATTTAATTAGAGTCAAGTGTCGCTACCCTCCAAAAGTTTCCATAGGGATAAAACGAGAATGCACTGCAGGGAAAGGATCCAAAAAAGTAATCTCACAGAAGAGTCCCTACCGTTAGAGACAGATGTTAGGTGGTGGAGACATCTTTCAGCTCAAGGACATACCAGAGAAAGGGTCATACACCCCCATACCACATGCTAATAGGATTGGCATATATATATACTAAAGTAGAATATTAACCGTTAAAACCACCAAGCTACAATCCACTCCCTTGTTATCCATCACCTTATCTTTTGCAACTTCCTCCTTGTTGGCCTACCTCCACATAGACTATCTTCTCTTCATTCATGAATGTTGCTGTTATCCACCTTATCAGTCTCCTCTACCCCTCTCTATATAGTCCAAGACTTTGAGTGAACACCTGAACAGGACTATACCTTCCAGTGGGGTTCTGGTAAGAGCTGTCTACAAGGGGATTTCCCTTCACTTTCCCCTTCCCTTCACTTCCTGTTGTGTTTACGGGACCGGAAGTAAAGGAAAACAGGAACACAAAAAAATTCAACCCTGCATCAGTTTTATTTATGCTCAACTCGATCAAAAATAAAAGTTTGTGATTCAGCTATACGTTAACTTGGCGATTTTGGCGATTTCCATGAAACCTTTACATTTTGACACAGTTGCTCTTTCAAGGAAAAAAAAGTGTTTTGTTTAATTTCTAATTTGTTTGTTACATTAATAAATTTTTTTCGTCGTATTTGTTATGTTAGAATAATTGTTTTCGGAATAATTTTCGTATATTCTGATTTGTTTCGTATATTCGTTATTTTTCAATTTCAAAAGATGGCAATATTTGTTCTAATCTATTCTATCCTATTTTTTTCTATTCTGTTTTACTTTTTTCTACTCTATTCAGTTCTATTCTTTTATTTTCTATTTTTTTTTGTTATGCTATAATATTTTTTACATTATATGCATTTTTTAACACTTTTTTTAATTTTTTATTCCATTCTATTCTGCTCTATTGAATACAATTTTTTTTATTTTCTATTCTTTCCTATGCTATTCTATTCTGTGTTATTATATTCAATTTTTTTCTATTCTATTCTTTTCATTTCTATTCTATAAAGCAGCCTAAGCAGGAATCATGATCTTATTTCACTTTTATACCTTACTGAATTAATTGCAATATGTTTCCATTTTGAATTTGATCTAATTTTCAAAATAATTTTTGAATTTGAATTGATTTTTAAACTCAAATTCAGTTATAAATTTAGATTTTGATAATAAATTTTGTTATAATTTTTTTTTTGGATTTGTTGAAATTCATTACAATTGTGATCTGGAAATTTGGATATAACCGAATCTCCAAATCATAAAAATTTTGTCTAAATTTTGATTTGTAATGTTAGAATAATTGTTTTCGGAATAATTTAATATATTTGGATTCATTTCATATATTCGTTATTTTCAAATTTCGAAAGACGGCAATATTTGATCTATTCTATTCTACTCTATTCTATTTTTTTCCTTCTCTATTTTACTCTTTTCTTCTCTATTCAGTTTTATTCTTTTATTTTCTATTTTTCTTTTTCTACAATATTTTTTACATTATATGCATTTTTTCACTTTTCTTTTATTTTGTATTCTATTATTTTCTGTTCTATTATATAATTTCTATTCTTTGTAATTAAATTATATATTTTTTTCTATTCTATTCTATTCTATTAATTTCTATTCTATGCTATAAAGCAGCCTAAGTAGGAATCATGATCTTATTTTACTTTTATACCTTACTGAATTAATGGCATTTTGAATTAGATTTAATTTTCAAATGCATTTTCGAATTTGAATTGATTTTCAAATTCAGTTATAAATTTGAGATTGGTTAATTCATTTTGTTATAATTTATTTTGGATTTGTTGAAATTCGTTAGTATTGTGATTTGGAAATTTGGATATATCCGAATCTCCGAATAATAAAAATGTTGTCCGGATTTTGATTTGTTACAAAGCAAATCGCACATATCTACTTTCATGGTTTTTTTTTTCATTAAATATAGAGAGTTATAGATTGGACACTATAAACAGGGAAAATTAGTCACTTCAATGACTCGTATACCCTTTAAAACAAATGCTGAGATGAAATTAACCACATGAAGAGTTTTGTTTTTAGTTGTCTGTTGACTCATAGGCTTGTAAAAAAAAAAAGAAAAAAAAGAAAAATAGTAGTGAAGCAAAACCATTGCATAAAACAGCAAAGCAGAAAGGAAAAATATGTTACTCTTAAATGGCTTACTCATTTGCATATATAAATACAAACTATATAGAAAGAATGATTTAAAAAAATTGAATACCCATTTTCAGGCATGGACCCCCTCCACACCCAAAGCTACAGAACATTTTTCTAGGTGTCTTTAGTCCGAAGACATCAAGGGGTCCTTCTCATTCCTGTCTTCTTCTGGGAGTGAGCAGACCCTTAATGCTGTAGAAAGCACATCTGCTTCTTACAGCATTCTCCTGTGAATCAAAGGATGAGGGTGGGGCCTTGACACCCAAAGTTTACAGGAAGTGGGTTGAATGACCTTGGTTGTCATTAAATCTAAGCAAGGAATGGTGCTGGATTGGTGAACAAGTGAGTCTGTGAAGTACAGCGCTGAAGACTGGGTAAGCGTAGGAGCCGGAGCTGTTGGATGAGGACCAACCTATGGGGTATTTTTTCAACCTTCATTGATAATTTTCTATTTCCGCAATATGGCCAATTTTAAATATATATAGTTAAAGTTAAAAAAAAAATTAAAATATACGATTTAATAAAGAGTACATAGGTGTTGCTTTACCTGGGGGCTCAGACGCACAGACTTAATGGAGTCATTGTAGCCCATCCAGTGCTGGAAGTCAGGATACTCTCCTCTATGGAGGAAGTACTGGTGTCCTCTGTAGTTGGGGAGCTCATACAGGATCCAGTTCCCACTTTCCACACGGATGGAGTTGCAGCGTCTGAAGAATGAGGACAGATCGGGACACTCAGAGTGACACTCGTGGGAGCGACCCTGGAAGTTCTTCTCCTCGTAGAAGATGATCTGCAAAGAAAATGGGACATTCACTGTTGATGGTTTGAGTAGCTTACAGAATGTTTGATACCATTTTTGGTTTTTGAATATTTAGCATTGCTGATTTGTTTTTGGTTTTTTTGTGTCCCTTTATTGAAGTACCTATCTGCAACTGTTGCCTAGCAAGAAAACATAAAACTTTTTTTTTATTAAACCTAAATTGATTCTGTGGCTAAAATAAAAAAATGAAAAAATCAAGTTTGCTGTAAAACCCAACTTTTTTATCCCCAGGCAGCGGTAACAAAAAAAAAAAAAAAAAAAAAAGAAAGAAAACAGGTCTGAATGAAATACTCAACTTCAATCTAGAGTTGTCCCATATAGCCTTATATATATATATATATATATATATATATATATATATATATATATATATATATATATATATATATTATATTATATATATATATTTATATATATATAAGCCTTATCACAAGATGTCTTCAGTCTTCTGGGTTCAATAATGTCCAAAATCAGTCAAGGATGGACACTAAGGATGGGCGAACGGTTCAGCCAGAGCATGAGTTCAAGCCGAACATTTGTGCGTTCGGCTATTCGCCGAACACACGAATTCTGCACCCTGATTGGGCAAACGAGTGGGGCTGGGAAGCCGAACGCGGAATCCTTAACAACTGATGAGTCATGAGCTGTCAATGGATTTTCCCACAGACAGCTGCTTCCAAAAAAAAAAAAAAAGAAAAAAAAAAAAGCCACGACACGGGGTCCCCCCCCCAAATCCATACCATACCCTTATCCGAGCATGCAGCCCTCCCCCCCCCCCTCCTGTGAATGGGTTTAAATAATAAAAATAATAAAAAATAATAAATAGAATAATAATAATAAAAATAATAATACATAAATAATAAATAAATAAAATAAAAATAAAATAAAGTAAATAAACAAATAAATACATAAAATAAATAAAATACATAAAATAAATAAAATAAATAAAATAAAGTAAATAAATAAATAACAAATAAATAATAATAAATAAATAAAAAAAATAAAAAAAAAAAAAAAAGTGTCCCTCGATATAAATCCATCATCAATCACGATGCCCGCTGCATCCGAAAAATAAAATGCCTCCCGCTGTATGCCCGCTCTGCGCTTTAACATTTCTTATATAGGCAAGGGGCAAGGCCACCCGGCTTTGTCACCCCGTGGCACGGCTCCCTTCTGATGTTATGTGGCAACGCAACGTTTTTTTCTTTAGTTTTTCAATAGCTGAGTGCCGGTAATTGTATCCGCGAGTCATTTTAAATGGGATTTGACTTGTTTTTTTTTTTCTTTAGAAATGTCATTTTTGCTGTAACATATTTAATGCATTCTACAGATGCGCCACTTTACAGGCACATTAAGGCTCCATTCACATATTGGTGTCCTGGATTGCAAAGCTACCCAATGACTGATCATTGATGGACACATACCCAAACTCATACATAGCATTTATTATTACATTTAATTTAATAGCATTAGTAGGTTCTTACCTTTCCCATGTTGCAGGATGTGTATTCCAATGCTGTACCAGTGACTGGCAGTAAGAGCACAGGCTTATATACACCCCCAGCTGCTTACACCCTCACCTGCTGACACCATGCACAGTATGCACAATGAATGGATTTTTCCCTTTACTGTGTCAATTCTTTTTTAAGTGTTTCTTTATTACTATTGTTAGATTTTTGCTTGCTTTAGTGTTAAAATTGTTTACATTGCCTGAGCTAAAAAAAAAATGTGCACTAAGTAATCTGTCATAAGAATAGACCTCTTTTTATGTGTTTTTGTGCGTGTTTGCATGTGTGTGTATGTATTATCACAATACCATTGGACCCATGTCTACTGCAGACTTAAAGACTTATAATGTTCAATTCAGACTATCATGAGTATTGTGTGGAGTCCTCTCTGATCTGCGAAGGTTGAAAATGAGATTAGAAGCAATAATGATTTGGGAATTATATAATTCTTAACACATTGAGCAAAAAGATGTATACATATTCATGCAAATTAAAAACGTGAAATGTGCTGCTTCATCTGATTTGCAAATGATTAATGTAATGTATTATAAATATATAAATAAAGAGATAGATAGATAGATAGATAGATAGATAGATAGATAGATAGATAGATAGATAGATAGATAGATAGATAGATAGATAGATAGATAGATAGATAGTATACATTTTTTTTTATTATGTTCTAGGTTCTGTGTATTATGGAGAGTAAATAATATATATATATATATATATATATATATATATATATATATATATATATACACACACACACAGTATCTCACAAAAGTGAGTATACCCCTCACATTTTTGTAAATATTTTATTCTATCTTTTCATGTGACAACACTGAAGAAGAAAATAAGTGAGATATACTGAGGGTACCACTCCTGCCACATCCCTGGAACGTATATAAAAAGACAAAGAGAGAGGGATGAGAATATCCCACAGCTAGCTGGGGTCTCTACAGTCTCTCACATAGAAATGGGACTTTTAGGGCTAGGAGTGGAGATCCTGATGAAAATGAATACACCAAAGATATATAAAAAGTATCGCATTTATTAGTATAGGCTTAAAAATCTTATATAAATATCACAAAGGTGTAAATTCATAAAGCAAATAATGCATGTACATAAGACAATACAGGTAAACCACTGGATCCCAACCAGCCTCTGAGATCAAAGGCAATTGTTAAAGGTAACTAATGAGTCATGATAGATTCATGATACTAGTACAAAATGATATGGGATATATCAGTGGAAATTCTGGAATCGCGACGCGTTTCGCTCATGTCGCTTCCTCAGACGATTCCTTTTACCCTTGTCCATTAAACAGACATGCTTGAGTAAGCGAAATCTTTATGCCAGAAAAAAATATATCTGGTCCAGGTGGAGACGTATCACATGTGATTCCTACAGGTTTGGCCCTTGTTGGCTGCACAGCATAAATTAATGCTCAATGTCTCGAGTGATCCATAGGGAATCAAGACGGTACCTTCCCCACTTAAAGAAGGAATGCTTATTAGAAGCCAAAGTTCTGTTGCCAGAGAAATGAGCCCGGTCACTGACGGTATAACCAACCGCCTCTCCACGTGGTAGGCTGGCGTGCCTACCACGTGGAGAGGCGGTTGGTTATACCGTCAGTGACCGGGCTCATTTCTCTGGCAACAGAACTTTGGCTTCTAATAAGCATTCCTTCTTTAAGTGGGGAAGGTACCGTCTTGATTCCCTATGGATCACTCGAGACATTGAGCATTAATTTATGCTGTGCAGCCAACAAGGGCCAAACCTGTAGGAATCACATGTGATACGTCTCCACCTGGACCAGATATATTTTTTTCTGGCATAAAGATTTCGCTTACTCAAGCATGTCTGTTTAATGGACAAGGGTAAAAGGAATCGTCTGAGGAAGCGACATGAGCGAAACGCGTCGCGATTCCAGAATTTCCACTGATATATCCCATATCATTTTGTACTAGTATCATGAATCTATCATGACTCATTAGTTACCTTTAACAATTGCCTTTGATCTCAGAGGCTGGTTGGGATCCAGTGGTTTACCTGTATTGTCTTATGTACATGCATTATTTGCTTTATGAATTTACACCTTTGTGATATTTATATAAGATTTTTAAGCCTATACTAATAAATGCGATACTTTTTATATATCTTTGGTGTATTCATTTTCATCAGGATCTCCACTCCTAGCCCTAAAAGTCCCATTTCTATGTGAGAGACTGTAGAGACCCCAGCTAGCTGTGGGATCTTCTCATCCCTCTCTCTTTGTCTTTTGACAACACTGAAGAAATGACACTTTGCTACAATGTAAAGTAGTGAGTGTACAGTGTACAGCTTGTATAACAGTGTAAATTTGCTGTCCCCTCAAAATAACTCAACACACAGCCATTAATGTCTAAACCGCTGGCAACAAAAGTGAGTACACCCCTAAGTGAACATGTTCGAATTGGGCCCAAAATGTCAATATTTTGTGTGGCCACCATTATTTTCCAGCACTGCCTTAACCCTCTTGGGCATGGAGTTCACCAGAGCTTCAAAGGTTGCCACTGGAGTCCTCTTCCACTCCTCCATGACGACATCACGGAGCTGGTGGATGTTAGAGACCTTGTGCTCCTCCACCTTCTGTTTGAGGATGCCCCACAGATGCTCAATAGGGTTTAGGTCTGGAGAAATGCTTGGCCAATCCAACACCTTTACCCTCAGCTTCTTTAGCAAGGCAGTGGTCATCTTGGAGGGGTGTTTGGGGTTGTTATCATGTTGGAATACTGCCCTGCGGCCCAGTCTTCAAAGGGAGGGGATCATGGTCTGATTCAGTATGTCACAGTACATGTTGGCATTCATGGTTCCCTCAATGAACTGTAGCTCCCCAGTGCCGGCAGCACTCATGCAGCCCCAGACCATGACACTCCCGCCACCATGCTTGACTGTAGACAAGACACACTTGTCTTTGTACTCCTCACCTGGTTGCTGCCACACACGCTTGACCCCATCAGAGTCAAATAAGTTTATCTTGGTCTCATCGGACCACAGGACATAGTTCCAGTAATCTACGTCCTCAGTCTGATTGTCTGCAGCAAACTGTTTGTGGGCTTTCATGGGCTTCATCTTTAGAAGAGGCTTCCTTCTGGGATGACAGCCATGGAGACCAATTTGATGCAGTGTGCGGCGTATGGTCTGAGCACTGACAGGCTGACCCCCCATCCCTTAAACCTCTGCAGCAATGCTGGCAGCACTCATACGTCTATTTCCCAAAGACAACCTCTGGATATGACGCTGAGCTTGTGCACTCAACTCCTTTGGTCGACCATAGTGAGGCCTGTTCTTAGTGGAACCTGTCATGTTAAACTGCTGTATGGTCTTGGTCACCGTGCTGCAGCTCAGTTTTGGGGTCTTGGCAATCTTCTGATAGCCTAGGCCATCTTTATTTGTAGAACAACAATTATTTTTTTTTTAGATCCTCAGAGAGTTCTTTGCCATGAGGTGACATGTTGAACTTCAAGTGACCAGTACGAGAGAGTGAGAGCGATAACACCAAATTTAACTCACTACTTTATATTGTAGCAAAGTGTCATTTCTTCAGTGTTGTCACATGAAAAGATATAATAAAATATTTACAAAAATGTGAGGAGTGTACTCACTTTTGTGAGATACTGTATATATATATAAATACATATATACACAGGTGCATGTCATAAAATTAGAATATCATCAAAAAGTCAATTCATTTCAGTATTTCAATTCAAAAAGTGAAACTTGTATATTTAATATAGATGCATAGTTACATAGTTACATAGTTAGTGAGGTTGAAAAAAGAGATCAGTCCATCCAGTTCAACCTATGACGTGTGTGTGTGTTTGCTGTTAATGGTAATGAGTAAGCGACACATCCAGTCGTGAAACGCGTCTACCGTTTTTGTCCTGCACTCACAGTGTGTACCTGTATTTGCCATTTGATTGATGTGGAATAAAGACACTCCTTTTTCTGAATTTCATCGGAAGTGCGGTCATTCCTTTTTGCTTGATGTAATCCTGGATTGCGGATCCGACCAGCACCTGATCCCAGTCTCACCTGGAGCGGTCTCCCCAGCTTGGACTCTGTGTTTGCTGTTAGCCATGCATTGTATACCCCTGAATGTAGTTTTTTGAAACTATCGATGCTCCCTGCTGATACCACTGCTTGTGGAAGAGAATACCACATCCTTACCACTCTGACAGTAAAGAACCCCTTACGCATGAAGCACTGCCCCCGTAAGGACTGCCAAAATCCACTTTTCGGGTCCCCCTAAGTTGCCAACATACAGTTCTTTAGTTCTCCTTCTCTGGCTCGTTTCAATAATCAGTCCAGGGGCAATTGATTTTTTTTTTAGTTCATTTAAATTAGGCATGGGAGAAGGGAATAGTGGGATACTCCGAATTAACTATGCACTATGGTTGAGGACTCCTATCTTCAGGTATCTTCAGGTACAGCCAGGCTGTTAATTCACTCTGCCACTATAGGTGAATTTGGGAATTAAGTCTCTTTCCTAAGGTGATTTGGTGAGCTTGTAATTATCTTCAGGATACTCTCTCTAGCATCCTATTTCCATTCACCGCTGACATCCGTCCATTGACTATCCTACACGTGAGGTGGCCCCCCTCAGGTCAGGCCCCTCGACAAGAGTCCATGTACTCACGATACTGTGATCCCAGGGTCTCCAGTGTCTCCCCCTCAGTCAGCTCTCCTGGACCTCTGGGTTCAGCTCCTCTCATCTGTTCACCCGGTCCCCAGGACGACCTCCTGCGACCGCATGCCACTGCTACAGAGGAGGATGCAGCCACCCACCTCCCTCTGGGACTCCGCTCTCCAGCCAAAGACCCCGCAGCACATGTGCTCCTGGCTTTTATACAGTATCCCAGAATACACTGAGGCGACCTGCCCCCGCTAATCACCAGGACTGTATCAAAGTCTATTTATCTATTCATCAGGTTTCCTCCCACTGTCAGTGGCACCTGGTAACATGCCTACCTATTGGACCAGTGTGAAACTCTCTCTAGACACAATGAATCGCATATTAAGCACAATGAGTAGACCTTACTAACCGATCCTGCTCTCTGGTAAGCAGAGAACACTCATTAATTCAGGACAGAGGAGGCCGGCAGGTGGTGCTGTGGAGCAGAGCAGAGCAGAGCAGAGCAGAGCGCGCGGGATCAGTGTCTGTGTGCGAGTGAGAGGAGCGGGGTGTGACAGACTGGGTGTGTGAGTCCCCCCCACCCCCCTCAGAGGAGCGGCGGCATCCGGGCGAGAACCCCCCCAGATAGGAAACGGGCGGTGAGCGGAACGGTAACCCCCCCCTTTCCATTGTTGCGGCGGCGGCGTCCGGTGCTAAGAGGCCCCCCCCCACCGAGGTAAGAGCGGGCGGCGGTAACCCCCCCCTTTAAGAGCGGGCGGCGAGCGGTGCGGTAACCCCCCCCCCCCCTGTTGAGGGCGGCGTACAGTAAACTGTCCCTTGCGGCGAGCGGTGCGGGAACCTCCCCCCTCAGGGAGGAGCAGAGGAGACTAGCTGGCCGGGAAGTGACCGAGGGAAGCGGGGTGCTGAGAGGAGACTGACCGACTGAGGGAGGAATCACAGCCAGGAACTGCTAGTGACAGGCCTAAAGGGACACACACTAGGTAAGTAAGACTGGTGACTGAGATTGAACAGTGACTGAGGGTGTAGTGTAGTACCTGAGTGTCTGGGAGTACCTGTTGCTACCTGAGTGTTCTGGGAGTGGTGCGACTGGCCGGGCTGTGCGACTGAGAGCTGTGCGTCTGACCGGGCTGTGCGACTGTTGTGCGTCTGACCGGGCTGTGCGACTGTTGTGCGTCTGACCGGGCTGTGCGACTGAGAGTTGTGCGTCTGACCGGGCTGTGCGACTGAGTGTTGTGCATCTGACCAGGCTGTGCGACTGTTGTGCGTCTGACCGGGCTGTGCGACTGTTGTGCGTCTGACCGGGCTGTGCGACTGTTGTGCGTCTGACCGGGCTGTGCGACTGTTGTGCGTCTGACCGGGCTGTGCGACTGTTGTGCGTCTGACCGGGCTGTGCGACTGTTGTGCGTCTGACCGGGCTGTGCGACTGAGAGTTGTGCGTCTGACCGGGCTGTGCGACTGAGAGTTGTGCGTCTGACCGGGCTGTGCGACTGAGTGTTGTGCATCTGACCAGGCTGTGCGACTGAGTCTGACCGGGCTGTGCGACTCAGTGTTGTGCATCTGACCGGGCTGTGCGACTGAGTGTTGTGCGTCTGACCGGGCTGTGCGACTGAGTGTTGTGCGTCTGACCGGGCTGTGCAACTCAGTGTTGTGCGTCTGACCGGGCTGTGCGACTCAGTGTTGTGCGTCTGACCGGGCTGTGCGACTGAGAGTGTTGTGCATCTGACAGGGCTGTGCGACTGAGAGTGTTGTGCGTCTGACCGGGCTGTGCGACTGAGAGTGTTGTGCGTCTGACCAGGCTGTGCGACTGAGAGTGTTGTGCGTCTGACCGGGCTACCCGACTCAGTGTTGTGCGTCTGACCGGGCTGTGCGACTCAGTGTTGTGCGTCTGACCGGGCTGTGCGACTTAGTGTTGTGCGTCTGACCGGGCTGTGTGACCCAGTGTTGTGCGTCTGACCGGGCTGCGTGACTGAGAGTGTTGTGCGTCTGACCGGGCTGTGCGACTGAGAGTGTTGTGCGTCTGACCAGGCTGTGCGACTGAGAGTGTTGTGCGTCTGACCGGGCTGTGCGACTCAGTGTTGTGCGTCTGACCGGGCTGTGCGACTCAGTGTTGTGCGTCTGACCGGGCTGTGCGACTTAGTGTTGTGCGTCTGACCGGGCTGTGTGACGCAGTGTTGTGCGTCTGACCGGGCTGTGCGACTGAGAGTGTTGTGCGTCTGACCGGGCTGTGCGACTGAGAGTGTTGTGCGTCTGACCGGGCTGTGCGACTCAGTGTTGTGCATCTGACCGGGCTGTGCGACTCAGTGTTGTGCGTCTGACCGGGCTGTGCGACTCAGTGTTGTGCGTCTGACCGGGCTGTGCGACTCAGTGTTGTGCGTCTGACCGGGCTGTGCGACTCAGTGTTGTGCATCTGACCGGGCTGTGCGACTTAGTGTTGTGCGTCTGACCGGGCTGTGCGTCTGACCGGGTGGTGCGACTGGGAGTGTTGTGCGACTGACTGGGCTGTGAGATTGTGAGTGTTGTGCAACTGAGCGTCAAGTGAGTGAAGCGGAATACCAGAGGGTGAGAAGGTAGCGTTAGGAAGCCAGGAAATAGCCACATAGGATAGACTTAAATCGCTGAATCCCCATTAGATTAGATTAGTAGGTACAATGCCCGGCGGGTGTGGAGATGCGACTCGGTGTACATCTTGTGATATGTATGCGTTCCTCAGACATGTGATCGAGGGCGAATACAAATGCGCAAAATGTAAGCACGTTGCTTCCCTGGAAGCTCAGGTCCTGAATCTAGGGAATCAGCTGGCAACACTGAGACGAATGTCCATACCGAAGGAGAGCCAGGATTGTACCAGTCAGGTGCAGGCAGGGGTCTGCACAGAGCTGGGCGGAGTATCGGAAGTACAGGCATCAGAGCAGTTCAGAGGGGTGACAGTTAGGAGGGGTAGAAGGGAACAAGGCAAGGAGGCTGATCCTGGGCTGGAGCACCCCAACAGATTCGCCCCGTTGAGTGATGTTGGGGAAACCAGTCAGGGACCAGCATTGCTGGAGCAGAGTGACGCCCCTAGCTGCCAGGGGAAGAACTCCTCCAGTGAGGCCGGGAGAAAGGGAAAGGAAAGACAGGTGCTGGTGGTAGGGGACTCAATTATTAGAAGGGCAGACAGTGTAATCTGTGACATAGACCGTGTGCGCCGAACAGTCTGTTGTTTGCCGGGCGCTCGGGTTCGGCACATCGCGGATCGGGTGGACAGATTACTGGGTGGGGCTGGGGAAGACCCAGCTGTCATGGTACACGTGGGTACCAATGACATAGGCAGAGGAAGACGGAGAGTCCTAAACGATTTCAGGGACTTAGGCGCTAAGTTGAGGAGAAGGACCTCCAAGGTAGTATTTTCCGAAATACTACCTGTACCTCGAGCCACACCAGAGAGGCAGCGGGAGATTAGGGAAGTTAACGAGTGGCTGAGGAGCTGGTGTAGTAAGGAGGGTTTCGGGTTCCTGGAGAACTGGGCCGACTTCTCAGTCGGTCACCGGCTCTTTGGTAGGGACGGATTGCACCTAAATGGGGTGGGTGCAGCCGTACTGGGTGCGAGGATGGCCGAAAAGTTAGAGGGGCTTTTAAACTAGGGAATGGGGGGGAGGGTACAGATGTAGAATTAGCCAGTGGAAAGCAAGATTCAGAGGGCAGAAATGGGGGCATTAGCGGTAGGGTGTTCGGAGCTCCTAAACCCAGGGTGGGTACGGGGAAAAATCAAGAGAGCAGCCTAAAAACATCAAATGAGGATATTTGTAACCGATCAAAATTACGAGGTTTGTATACCAATGCCAGAAGCCTGGCCAACAAGATGGGAGAGCTGGAGCTGCTGATGTTTGAGGAGGACTTAGATTTTGTGGGGATAACTGAGACTTGGTTCGACAGCTCTCATGATTGGATGGCGACCATTCAGGGGTATTCCCTTTATCGCAGGGATAGAGAGGGTAAAAAAGGGGGAGGGGTATGTCTGTATATTAAGAACAGTATACAGGTAAATATGAGGGATGATATTAATAATGGAGCTATGGACGAGGCAGAATCCCTATGGGTAGAGCTTCAAAGGGAAGGCACGGTGGGGAAGGTAATATTGGGCGTATGCTATAGGCCCCCCAACCAGAGTGAGGAGGGGGAGGCGGACCTCATGTTACAGATAGGATTGGCAGCAAGGATGGGAAATGTCATTATAATGGGGGACTTTAATTATCCGGATATAGACTGGGCAGAAGGAACCGCGCACTCAGCCAAGGCTAGGCAGTTCCTAAATATCTTGCAGGACAATTTCATGGGTCAGATGGTGAATGCACCGACAAGAAACAATGCGGTACTTGACCTACTGATTACCAACAATGCAGACCTGCTCACGGATATAGAAATACGGGAAAACTTAGGGAGCAGTGACCATAGGTCAATTGGTTTCAGTATTAATTACAGTAATAGGAAACACAAGGGTAATATTAAGACGCTGAATTTCAAAAGAGCCAATTTCCCTAAACTGCGCTCACTGCTAGAAAATATAAAATGGGATAGAACCCTGGGAACAAAGAACACGGAGGAAAAATGGGAGTGCTTCAAGAGCATACTTAACAAGGGGGTGGGCCAGTGCATTCCACTGGGAAATAAATTTAAAAGAGCAAAACTAAACCCTGGGTGGCTAAACTCCAACATAAAAATGTATATTAGAGCAAAGAAAAGGCCTTCAAAAAATACAAGACTGAGGGGTCATTGGCAGCATTTAAGCATTATAAAGAGTGTAATAAGAAATGTAAAGATGAAATCAGGGCGGCTAAAATAGAACACGAGAGACATATAGCGGAGGAGAGTAAAAAGAACCCCAAGAAGTTCTTTAAGTATATAAACAGTAAGAAAGCGAGGCCAGAACACATTGGCCCCATAAAAGATGATAAAGGAAAAATGGCCACTGAGGACAGAGAAAAGGCGGAAGTGTTAAATAATTTCTTTTCTTCAGTCTTCACAAAGGAATCGGGGGTCTACACGAACCCAGCTTGTAAGGCCGAACTAAATAATACACCTCAGGAAGTGCCGCCATGGCTAACAGAAGATAGACTTAGAGCTAAACTAGAGAAGCTTAACATAAATAAATCCCCGGGACCGGATGGCTTGCACCCGAGGGTTCTTAAAGAGCTCAGCCAGGTGATTGCCAGACCATTATTCTTGATCTTTAAGGATAATTTACAGACGGGTATGGTGCCAGCTGATTGGAAAAAAGCCAACGTGGTACCAATATTTAAAAAGGGGCCGAGATATATCCCGGGTAACTATAGGCCGATCAGCCTAACATCTGTAGTCTGCAAAATATTGGAGGGGATGTTAAGGGACCACATACAAGACTTTAGTAATGAAAACGGTATTATAAGTATTAATCAGCACGGATTCATGAAAAATCGTTCGTGCCAAACCAATCTATTAACCTTCTATGATGAAGTGAGCTGCCACCTAGATAAAGGTAAGCCTGTGGATGTGGTGTATCTGGACTTTGCAAAGGCCTTCGACACCGTTCCCCACAAACGCTTACTGTACAAACTAAGGAAGGTAGGTATGGACCATAAGGTGAGTACCTGGATAGAGAACTGGCTCCAGGGGAGAGTACAGAGGGTGGTGATTAATGGGGAGTACTCGGATTGGGCGGGTGTGGAAAGTTGGGTCCCCCAGGGTTCTGTCCTGGGACCAATCCTGTTTAATTTATTCATAAATGATCTAGAGGAGGGGATATCTAGTACAATCTCAGTATTTGCGGATGATACTAAATTAGGCATGCCAATATCTTCTATGCAGGATGTGGAAACCTTACAAGCGGACCTGAACAAAATAACGGAGTGGGCAACTACATGGCAGATGAGATTTAATGTTGAAAAATGTAAAGTAATGCACTTGGGGGCCAGAAACCAGAAAGCAAGCTACTCGCTAGGGGGGGAACCTCTGGGTGAGTCTAGGATGGAAAAGGACCTGGGGGTACTGGTAGACAACAGGCTTGGCAGTGGCATGCAATGCCAGGCCGCAGCAAGCAAAGCCAAAAGAATACTGGGATGTATAAAAAAGGGGATTCACTCCAGAAATAAAGAGATTATTCTCCCGCTCTACAAGACTCTGGTCCGGCCACATCTGGAGTATGCTGTCCAGTTCTGGGCACCGGTCCTCAGAAAGGATGTGCTGGAACTGGAGAAAGTCCAGAGAAGGGCAACAAAAATAATTAGGGGGATGGAGGACATCAGCTATGAAGAAAGACTACAAGCCCTGAACTTATTCTCTCTGGAGAAGAGACGATTGAGGGGGGATATGATATCAATGTACAAATACTGTACTGGCGACCCGAGCATAAGGAACAAACTATTCAGAGAAAGGAGATACAATAAGACACGTGGCCACTCACTAAAACTAGAGGAAAGGCGGTTTAACCTTAAAGTGCGTAAGGGGTTCTTCACTGTAAGAGCGGTAAGGATGTGGAATTCTCTTCCACAAGCAGTCGTATCAGCAGGGAGCATTGATAGTTTCAAAAAACTGTTAGATGGACACCTTAAAGACCACAACATACAGGGGTATACAATGTACGGCTAAAAGCAAACACACACACACACATCATAGGTTGAACTGGATGGACTGATGTCTTTTTTCAACCTCACTAACTATGTAACTATGTAACTATGTAACAATATTGATTTACCTGCAGCCCCTCTGGTAAGTAGACAGAGATCAAAACTATACTTTCTCGCTAGCACCTACCTAGGAGGGTGCTACACAAAGTTTTAGGGTAAACCATTTTTCTTCTAGTTTCAGTGAGTGCCCCCATGTCTTTTTGAATTCCCTTTCTATGAAAAGTTTGTTCCCTATGCTAAGGTCACCAGTACGGTATTTGTATATTGATATCATATCCCCTCTTGGTCCCAATTAGCCATTTTTCCTCCCCGGTGTTATGTGAGTCGTTAGTGTTACAAGGTCTCAGGTGTGAATGAGGAGCGGGTGTGTTAAATTTGGTGTTATCGCTCTCACTCTCTCATACTGGTCACTGGAAGTTCAATATGGCACCTCATGGCAAAGAACTCTCTGAGGATATGAAAAAAAAATGTTTTGCTCTACATAAAGATGGCCTAGGCTATAAGAAGATTGCCAAGGACCTAACACTGAGCTGCAGCACGGTAGCCAAGACCATACAGCGGTTTAACAGGGAAGGTTCCACTCAGAACAGACCTCGCCATAGGTGACCAAAGAAGTTGAGTGCACGTGCTCAGGGTCATATCCAGAGGTTGTCTTTGGGAAATAGACGTATGAGTGCTGCCAGCATTGCTGCAGAGGTTAAAGGGGTGGGGGGTCAGCCTGTCAGTGCTCAGACCATACGCCGCACACTGCATCAAATTGGTATGCATGGCTGTCATCCCAGAAGGAATCCTCTTCTAAAGATGATGCACAAGAAAGCCTAAAACAGTTTGCTGAAGACAAGAACACTAAGGACATGGATATCTGGAACCCTGTGGTCTGATGAGACCAAGATAAACGTATTTGGTTCAGATGGTGTCAATCGTGTGTGGGGGTAACCAGGTGAGGCGTACAAAGGCAAGTGTTTCTTGCCTACAGTCAAGCACGGTGGTGGGAGTGTCATGGTCTGGGGCTGCATGAGTGCTGCCAACACTGGGGAGCTACAGTTCATTGAGGGATACATGAGTGCCAACATGTACTGTGACATACTGAAGCAGAGCATGATTCCCTCCCTTTGGAGACTGGGCAGCAGGGCAGTGTTCCAACATGATAAGGACCCCAAACACATCACCAGGATGACCACTGCCTTGCTAAAGAAGCTGAGGGTAAAGTTGATGGACTGGCCAAGCATGTCTCCAGACCTAAACACTATTGAGCATCTGAGGGGCATCCTCAAACAGAAGGTGGAGGAGCGCAAGGTCTCTAACATCCACCAGCTCCGTGATGTCGTCACGGAGGAGTGGAAGAGGACTCCAGTGGCAACCTGTGAAGCTCTGGTGAACTCCATGCCCAAGAGGGTTAAGGCAGTGCTGGAAAATAATGGTGGCCACACAAAATATTGACACTTTGGGCCCAATTTGGACATTTCCACTTAGGGGTGTACTCACGTTTGTTGCCAGCGGTTTAGACATTAATGGCTGTGTGTTGAGTTATTTTGAGGGGACAGCAAATTTACACTGTTATACAAGCTGTACACTCACTACTTTACATTGTAGCAAAGTGTCATTTTCTTCAGTGTTGTCACATGAAAAGATATGATAAAATATTTACAAAAATGTGAGGGGTGTACTCACTTTTGTGAGATTTTATATATATATATATATACACACACACACATATATATATATATATATATATATATATATATATACTGTATATATATATATATATATATATATATATATATATATATATATGTACAGTACTTAAATAGGTGGAAGATTGAATATTATTGCATTTAAAAAAGCTCGTAATAAGTCCCAACAACAATTACTTTTTGATACACATGAATTAAAAAAGAAATCAATCCAAAAGGACCAGGTACGGATTGTTACACGATACACACAACAACACAAAGAAGTTCAATGGATTGTGGCCAAACACTAGCACATCCTACAAATTGATCCATCTCTCAACCCCTTTCTTGCGTCACATCCTTCTATAACCTATAAAAAGACCAAATCTATTTGCGACATCTTGACCCAAAGTAAATTTAAGGGAGAATTCAGAGGGCATCCATGCAAAAGGCTTGGGACATATAAATGCGAAAGATGTACATATTGCCAGTACATGAACACCCAATCACACTTTAAACTTCCCAATGGTATAACGTTTAAACCACGATAATATGCCAATTGTCAGACTATTGGCATAGTCTGTCTACTTTCCTGTTCATGTGAATTTTAGAAAAGAATTTACAAACACATCCACACTATGAAAACCAGCAACCCTGATTTTCCTTTGGGAAGGCACATCAGGGACGTTCACCAAAACATCTTCCCCACAGTTAAATTTTTGGTCCTAGACCATATTCACCCCAACCCGAGAGGTGGCGATTGGGAAAAGACGCTGCTCCAATGAGAATCTCGCTGGATCATGGCCCTAAGAACCACCTCCCCTCCCCTGTCAATGAACTTATTAGCTTTCGACCCTTCTTGGAAGGTTTCTCCTCTGGAGGATGGTATAATGAATGACCATCATTCTTACTGGGGTCGATTGCATTTATTCAAACGGACTGGATTGATTTGTCCATTTCTGTGAATAGACCTTCCACCCCTGTCGTTTACCAATTTGGTCCCCCTGTCAATTATTACATAGCTGCAACACAGTGTTGCATTTTCCTTATCACTTTTTTCACGTTATTCAACATTCCCCCTTTATTTTATTTTTATTTAAATTTATATTTTAATTTCATTTTTATTTTTAGTTCTATATTTATTTTTATATTTATTTATTTTTTTATTTTGATATTCTCATTTCTTATTATTTTTAATTTAATTTAATTTTTATTCATTTTTGTTTCTGTTTCTGATCTTGTTTTTGATTGTGGCCTGTTATTCGTTTTCTGTGTTTTTTTCCTTTTTCTGGTGGTCCTTTTTGTCTCCGCCCCGGGGGGGGGGGGGACGTTGTGGGTTGATTGGGGCTGGCTGCCATGGACTTTATTCCATCATGTCCCTGGCCTTCATCCTCTTCTTCCTGCTTCCATCCCCCCCTCCTTGTCAGTATATGGGGGCGGTCCTCTTCTTTGAGTGCCTTCCTTCCGGGTCTGCGATCTGCGTCGGAGGCCATGGAGCGCATGGCCCTGCCCCTCACCTCTCGGGGGGGGGGGGGGGGGCTGCACGGTGCCTACAGGTCCCATTGGCCATGATTCAACGCATGTCCACCGCGTCTTCTCGCACAGCGCATGCGCTGCTGTCTGTCAGCCATATAAGTGAACCTCGGTGCTCACTGGGATGTTGGTCCTTCCAGATCCAGATGGATTTCTGATCTATTAAACCTCCACAAGGTAACAATCTTCTTGCTTGATTTATTGCTCCTCTACTTATATCAGGGGACATTTCCTTAAAAAATCCTTATGAGAACCCTATCTTTTTTGTGTCTTTTTTATAGCGATCAGAACCCTCGGTCTGCATGCTTGGACTGCTACTATTCAGTACAGAATTCAAAATTTACCAGCGTTTTTTTCATGTTGGTTCTCCCAAGGATTATATTGAGACACCTGCCAGTATATTGCTATCTGACCTATTCAGGAAACACAAGCATACAGCCGGGCTGCTCACACAGATATATACTTTTTCAACTACATCTTCACCGCTATTTTGAGTAATATTATACCCTTCCCTCCTCTTTTCTGCCATAATAAGCTCCCTTTATCTTGCCGGCCCTTCCCTTTGTGAATATCATACATAAAATGTCTTTTTGTTTTGATTTTTCCTATACATGGGCTCCCCAGGGACCTGTGTTGGAGACACTTTTGGACCACCTCTCTATACTCAGATGTAGATGTTCTACCCTGATCGTTTCTTCCTTTTACCTACTTCTTGGATCCACACTCTACCCTGATATGGTCAGCGAATCTACCTATGGTATGTGCTCGGCAAAATGTGGCTGTCATAGTTTGTCGTATATGACTTTGTTTCAAATGTAAACGTATTGTAAATTAATGTATATACTACTCTTTTGCATATGTTATTACCTGTATATCTTCTATTACAGAAAAACGATTCATGCATATGATTTCCCATATTCACACCCCTGACGAAGGGTATTTCCCGTAACGCGTAGGGTGTCTACTGGATACCAATGCCTCATCATGATATTTATGTGATCATGACATGATTTTATATTCCTTTTTGTGTTATGTTTCTTCTACATATATGTATCACTGTGACTTTTAACTTTTTATATTAATAAATATTTTTACATAATTTGCGGTGTTACTTTTGGCCTTTAAAGTCCCATTCCCTTAGGGGGGGTTCTCTTTTGTTTTTTGCAGTTGGGGATGTTGGCCAATTAACACCTCACTCTACCTAGATGAGTATCCTCTAGATGATATAAAAACATAGTTACATAGTTACATAGTAGTTGAGGTTGAATAAAGACAATAGTCCATCCAGTTCAACCTGTGTAGGTGTGTATGGTTGTATGGTTGTAATCATCTCACATACCCCTGAATGTTCTGATCCTTGAGATGTACATCCAAGAGTCTTTTGAAAGCAACCATACTTCCAGCAGAAATCACCTCTTGTGGTTGAGAATTCCACAATCTTGTAGCCCTAACAGTAAAGAACCCCCTGAGGTTAAAACGCTTCTCCTCTAATCGCATTGTATGCCCTCGAGTCCTCATGCAATCCTTTCGACTGAATAGCTTTTTTTCTATGCTGAGATCACCATTGAGGTATTTATAAATTGCTATCATGTCCCCTCCCAGGTGTCTCTTCTCCAGGGAGAATAAATCAAGCGATTGCAGACGCTCTTCATAATTAAGGTCCTCCAATCCCCTAATCAGTTTATTTGCCCTTCTCTGGACTCTCTCCAGCTCCAACACATCCCTCCTGAGGACTGGCGACCAGAACTGGACAGAATACTCCAGATGCGGTCGGACCAGAGTATTATAAAGTAGTAGGATTATAATTTTATCTCTGGAATACATCCCTTTCTTTATGCATGTTAATATTCTGCCGGCTTTGGTAGCTGCCGCATGGCATTGCATGCTATTGCTCAGTCTATCCTCTACCAAGACTCCCAGATCTTTCTCCATTTTTGATTCCCCCAAAGGTCCCCCCCCCCTAAAACTTGCAACTCCTCTTTTTTTTTTTTCTTTTTTTTTTGTTTATTGAGATTTTGAAAAAGTTCAAAATAGTACAAAACAGTTCCTGTTGCCACCCTCCAATACCCTAACGTTGAGAACACGATTTATTTAATTGTATCATACTTTCAAGAGAAGTAAAATATAAATAAGACTTATAGATCATATAGATTCAGACTTTGGATAAGCTCTCTCCTTCAAGATACTTTTATAATTTCCCCCTAAATCAATATATTGAAAAAATTCTGCCGGTATTTTTGTATCTTCTGCGCAACTCCCTAATTTGGGTTCCTTGCTCATACTTCAAGCGCGTGAATAGTCTATTTAGCACCTTCTTATGGCTGTTGTCTCATCCCAGGATAGGGCTTAGGGCCCTTCAAGAGCCACTTGGGCAAGGAGGACTGGCCAAATATTTTTTTGCAGGCCAAATGTGGTCGTGAGGCGCTGACTGTTGCGAGATGACAGCAATGCAGCGACTGTGCTTGAGGCTGCTCTCCTGGGATCATACGAGAGTCTTTTCTATCTGGTCTATAGGGGCCCTCAGATGGCATCTCCCTTGACGGGGTCGATGCGCGCTACTATACGTGCATGGTACAAGGTACAGCCGCTGATGCTGTCTTGGGCTCGGGCACATCCCTAAATTCCCCCCATTTTGGAGTCATACAGGACCATGTGGTGTGGGCATGGGTAGGTATCAAACAACTGAAAGACATCATGAGGACAAGGGAGGGAAAACTTCTCATGATCGACCAACTTAAATCTCAATATCACCTGCCTAATTTGTATTTATTCAGTTTCCTGCAATTGCGGCATGCTTTTTTGGCGCAATTTGGCTTTGAAACTCTAGAGGTTAGGTTCCCCTTCCTAAAGAGCCTGCTACGTGATGAGTCACTGCGAAAACCATTGTCGGGGGTTTATAAAGAATTATTTGGGGAAAGGCCAAAAACATTGATTAAATGTAGGGGCAGTTGTTTAGCGTCAGTGCCAGATCTTCAGGGAAGGAGTGGGATGACATATGGGAGCACACGTTCCAGACGCTGGTGTCGGCCAGAGACTGGTACGTACAATTCAAATTGCTCCACAGAGCCTATTATACCCCTGCTTCAAATTGCTCCACAGAGCCTATTATACCCCTGCCAGAATAGCTACTATGTATGGCACGGGTTCTGTGGAGTGTTGGCGCTGTGTCGCCTCACCTGCCGACTTTGATCACATATTTTGGCATTGTCCACAGATACGTGAATTTTGGACGGGTGTTACTTGGACTCTTTAAGACCTGATATACATTCCAATCCCCCTTACTGGGCCTAGTCGAGGAGGTTGCACCGTGCAGGGCACAGAGGACCCTCCTGTCTATCTCCCTTGTTTATGCTCGCAAGCCTATACTGTTATCTTGGAAAAAGCTGGGGGGCCCCTTCCTTATCCTGTTGGAAGGGTATTATTAACAAGGTTTTGCCTTTATATAAAGCGACTTACCTAAGTAGGGGATGCCCCCAGAAGCTTAAGAAGGTTTGGCAGTGTTGGATATTGGCTTCTGATACCCGGAATTAGACCAATTTTTAGCAAATGTTGTAGTAAGATAAAGGAACGTATTTTGGCAAAGTGAGGGACTTTGTTTAGAAAAGAGACCTTTATCGCTCCCATGTACATACTTTTGGTATTGAGTCCTGGTTAATTGCAGGATTCTTTATTCTTGTTTGAATCCCTGTGCACTTTATGGACTATTGCTCTATAGGGTTTAGGTTGGGGGGGGGTGGTCCCTTATTTTGTGTGACTGTACTGTTTTCTATGTCAAAAAAGTTTAATAAAAATAATTTTCCAAAAAATACTATCTACCAAGGACACTAAAATAGAAGGGTGAAACCTGAGGACCCTGGCAGACATCCTACCCAGGCCCAGTAATAGTAAATAAACTTGAAAAATAATTTGCAGCAGCTTTTGGTCCCTTTCTCCCAGAAGCCTTTTTGAAATCCAAACCACCAAATTAACACTAGAATTTAAATTTGATTTGGAATATTGTAAATTATAAATTCCAATCAGAAACAAATGGTTGCTTGTGGCCTTGGTGAAAATAATTTGCAAGCTTTTTCTGTACAAAGTTTATTTTGCACCCATACTGTACCTCCAGATGACGAAGGGTCTAAGCAATAGCTTCTTTTCACCAGAGCTCCTGAAGGTGGAGATGGGTTTTTCTGCATGTTAGTACCAGGTCACGGTCGTCAGGATTGCCCCACCATGAGATGAGCAAGTCTGGGTCCAGAAGCAGCAGAGGGGGATCAAGCAGAATGTAGTCAGTAAACAATGCAAAGGTCCGTAACAAGTTGTTGCAGGTTGGGATCAAGAAAAAGCATAGTCAAGAAACCAAAGTTTGAAAACAAATGGTTGAAGGTTGGGATCGAGTGGAAGCATAGTTTAGAAACAAGCCAAGGTCAAGGGCAAGATATTGACTGGAGATAAGCACAATAATTTGGGAAACAGGAAGTCCAAAGGCATGGCTTAAATTGGATGTTCATTGGAGGAGCAAGAAGTTCAAGGTTTACCAGAAATCAGGCACAAGGCATTATTGACCCAAGGTTTAGACAGTGTGCTGTACAGCATCACAGGTGGATCAACAAGAAGAGTTCCTGCTAGATGCAGCAGAGGTCATGCATTCAGATCCTGACACCAATAAGATTGCCATACTCCCCAAGATGACTGCCTGGGGCCCATAGAAGGGGATGATTAGTACTCAATGGGCTTCTACGAGCTTGAAGAAATGGCACTGTGCCACCTTCAGGTGGGAGGATAGACTGTGGTCTCCACCTGCCTACATGTCAATTAGCCCTTATATGTGTCTGTCAATTAAATGCTTTTCACGTTGTCTTTGTTTTAATATTTTTTTGCAATATTTCATTGGCTATGGGGGAATAAGTTTGCTCCCAGTCTCGCCAATATATTTATGGCGGAGTGGGAGGATAAGTTTGTTTTTAATGTTGACAGACCTGCATTATTGTTTTACCGGCACTTCATCAATGACATCATGTTTATCTGGGAGGGCTCGGAATCCTCATTGAGGGAGTTTATGAGTCATCTGAATGATAATAAGAACAATATCAAATTAGATTTTCATTGGAGTCAGGATGAAGTACATTTTCTGGATGTAGTCATTAAGAAATTAGATAATAAACTGACTACAAGGGTGTACTTCAAACCGACGGACCGCAACAGCTACTTGTCCATCCAAAGCGGCCATCACCCGAATTGGCTCCGGAATATACCTCGGGGCCAATTCATGAGGGTGAGGGGGAATTGTACCTTTGATAATGATTTCCAGATCCAGGCAGGAGTACTAAAGGAGAGATTCCTGAATAAGGGCTATAAAGAAATTGATTTAGACAGAGAGATCAAGAGTATTTTGGATGTTCCAAGGTCTGTGTGTTTGGTGAACCCAAATAGGGCTACTAACCCACAGGCCACTAACACTAAAGAGTGGAGCTTTCTGTCTGATTATTCAGAGGACCACAAGAGGGTGGAGGCTATCGTTAAACGTCACTGGCCAATTCTGTGCATGGACAGGACCTTGGGACCTGTCCTTCCAAGGGTTCCGTCATTCATCTACAGAAAGACACCGAATTTTGGTGACAGAGTAGTTAAAAAGATCCTTGATCCACCCATAACATCTTTTTTCCCAGGCAGGAGTGGATTCCACGTTTGTGGAAAATGCAGGGCCTGTTTTTGTACCAAAACAAATGTGAAAAACGTGACACATTTAGGGTCCTGGCTATTGATAAAGTGTTCACTATCAAACAATGGATCACGTGTGACACTACACACGTGGTCTATGCGTTAATGTGCCCATGCAACCTATTATACATAGGCCGCACTAAACGTACTTTACGTCAAAGAGTTGGAGACTGGAGAGCATATAACTAACATCCTTAAAGGTAAACGTGAACACAGTGTGTCTGCCCACTTCAGGCAATGCCATCAGTGTGACCCCAGAAGTTTACATTTCTGGGGTGTGGAGCGAGTCTCTCCTGCATGGAGAGGGGGCAACTGGGTGAGAGAACTGTCAAAATGTGAAACTAAATGATATACTTGACTCAGTCTCTCAATCCGGTCGGCCTAAACATTGAACTAGACCTGAACTGTTTCATCAGTAATGCCTAATTAGGATACTGATTTTAGGAATGATTTTGGTATAATTTTATTCCTTTATGTGTAATATGAATCTATATACTACATGTATTTATACAGTATATACATTATATCATATATTGATAATTTTATATGGTCTTGTCCGTGTGTACAGACTGCGGATTTTATGTGTACTATATGCTGGATTTTATATGGATTATTTTCCTATTTGTCCTATTTGTATTTTACAAATTTGTTTTAATATTAATATTGCACACTGTAGCAGTATATTTAGGTATTTGTTTATTAGTTTACATATGGGATTCACATGCTATTTGCTCTCTCCTTGCTATTAGCTATTAGGATGATTTTTCAACAGCCTATTATTGGGGAGGACAGTGACCTGGATCTGCTAGGTCAAATAAACCCGGTCATTTGTAATTTGTATCCCTATTTATGAGCCGTGACCTTTTAGGGGTTAATTGCACATA
Organism: Pelophylax lessonae; assembly: GCF_965119305.1. Taxonomy (NCBI): domain Eukaryota; kingdom Metazoa; phylum Chordata; class Amphibia; order Anura; family Ranidae; genus Pelophylax; species Pelophylax lessonae. The sequence continues at coordinate 863,943,707 of NC_138768.1, read as the reverse complement.
CGGTGTGTTAAGGTATCTCCCCTTTTAAGAATATGGCCTTGAGTGACGCTGTGAGGAAACAAAGAGGTTAACTGCACCTATGGTCAATTGGCCATAATGCTGATATGTACAGTATGACTCTCAGTGCTACGAGGTGATAATGGGTTAACTGCACACACGGATGTTTCTGGGCTTACAGCACTGACATCTAGCAAGGAGGGATCATTGGTATGCTCATCCAATTACGAGCCGGTTTCCTGCCTAGTGTGCATATGTTTGCCGTCTAGGTCACGCCCCCGGTGACGAAGTCGGAAATGGCGAAACGCATCGGGCGTGACCAGACGGCACTCAGCAGACAGTGAGTGAGGAGTGTTTTGACATCCAGTCTTCTGACGGATGCTACCTCTTGCATTTGTATGATATGACATGCGCTTTTATATGTGGAACCAAGTGAGTGTAATATATTGTGGTTAATAAATGCAATTTTTTAAAACGTTATTGCACTAGTGGGATTGTGCTTTTTCTTCACATGGTTGGAGTTTATGACTTGTCATTCACCTATGGGAGCTTTCCAGTGTGATCATGAGATTCTTGCATTCTAGCTTAGTTACGAGAGTGATTAAGCAACATCATTTGGTGAGTGCGTTTTTCAGCTATTTCCCTGGACACGGTAGTGGTGGAGATTGGTGACCCATAGTCTCAACACACATTATATCAAGAGTTCTCCTTGGACTATTTTTTGTGTGCCTATCATATGGACTTTAATTTTAAAGTTTTAACAGATTGATATTCATGGTATATTCATGTTATATTCATGTTACATTGTTTTTTTTTTCTGTGATTTTATTTTTGTGATCTTATTTTGCAATATTGGTATTGGTATTAGTACTGTGTGGTTAAGTTGTGTGGCAGGAAGGTGCCACCATTTATTGCGCTACTTGATTTTTCTGTTATTGCTACAGGAGACTCCCTTTATATACAATATTTCATTAAATGTTGTTACATTTCAAAACTGAGAACTGCAGATTCAGGAGAAAATTCTCACTATTAGTTCACCACTATAAGAGTAAGCACAAGTAAATCATGTATACCTCTTTTCCTTCTTTCCTCATCCTATACAGTATGTTTGGGTTTTGTACCAGTTTGTTCGTTTCAGGCCACTTTTGTTTAAAGAGTCCTAGGGATGATCGAACTTTTCAAAAGTTTGGTTCGACCAGAACACCAGAACTTTCAGAAAGTTCGGCCCGGATTTCAGAACCCCATTGAAATCAATGGGACCTGAACTTCGGTAATCAAAAAACCCCATTTTGAAGCCCTAAAACCCAATAAATGCCCCTAAAAAGTGCCTAGGGTTCTGGGTCATGCCCCAGAGACTATTAATCACACAAAAAAAAAGTTCCTAAAAATTGTCATTTTTGATAGAGAGCCAATTATTGAAAAAAAAAAATAATTCTTTGGATTTAGTGTCTGGGGGGTCTAAAAAGTGTACCTGTGAAGATTCAGCTGTGTAGCATGTCCAGAACCAGAAAAAAAAAAGATTGTTTCTATTAGGTCACTTATAGAACAGGGATATGGCTCCGCTCTTTTCACACCTTGCCGGTTTTGTAGCAAGCGTTTTTTTTTTTGGGCATTTTTTGGGGGTTATTGGAGGCAGGCATAACATCAGAACTTCTGTGTAGGGGTATATATACACACACACACTTATGTGTATATATACACCTACACATATATAGGTGTGAAAATAGCAAAACCCTATGCTTGCGCTAATGAAATAATTAACAGGCATATGGCTCCGCTCCTTTCACACCTATATGTGTGTATGTGTATAAATACATATAAGTGTGTGTGTATATATACCCCTATACACAAGTTCAGATGTTTTGCCTGACTCCAAAGACCCACAAAAAATGCCCAAAAAAACGCCTGCCCCCCCAAAAAAACGCCCAGGTGTGTTATTGCAGGCTTTTTTTTTGGGCATTTTTTGGGGGTCTTTGGAGGCAGGCAAAACATCTGAACTTGTGTATAGAGGTATATATACACACACACACACTTATATGTATTATACACATAAACACATATAGGTGTGAAAGGAGCGGAGCCATATGCCTGTTAATTATTTCATTAGCGCAAGCATAGTGTTCTGCTATTTTCACACCTATATATGTGTATGTGTATATAGACATACGTGTGTGTGTATATATACCCCTATACACAAGTTCAGATGTCATGCCTGCCTCCAAACTTGTCCTCATAAAAGCCCTATCAACGCCTGCAGCAAAAAGCAGGCTGACCGGCGAGAAGCCATATCCCTGCTCTGAAAGTCACATAAACGATCTTTTCTCTATAGCGGTCACCCTGAAATGGAAGGGTTTGGTCACCCTGCCATAGCAGTCAGTGTCAGTTCACCCTACACTACACTACGGTCACCCTGGCACTTAACACTTTCCCTACAGAAACTTGATTTTTGAAGCTAACTATAATGGAAAATAGCACCCTAATTACACTAGATATCCCTTTCCTCACACTGATAATTGCTAAATGACACTTTGAAGCAGAAGTAACAGAACTGCTTCCATTCTCTTCCATGTCCCTGTATTAAAATGGTAGAAATTTGGCGGGGCTATCTTATATGCTGGGGGGCGTATTCACTAATGATTGGCCTCTGGACCCCCTAGTCACTCCAATCACATTCTTAGCATTCTCCTGCCCCCTCAATTGGCTGTTACTGATGGTTCTGGTCCAATCACAGGCTTTTAAAGCCCATTTCCTGGCCCATTGCATTTTGGTCGGTTCTGGTTGCCGAATTCCGAACTTTTTCAGCAAAAAGTTCTAAATTCGGCCGAACCTCGAACAGTCAATGTTCGGGTCGAGCCGATGGTCGACCCGAACCGTTCGATCATCCCTATTAACCTCCCTAGCGGTATGATTCTGTCAGGAATTCTGTACCAAAAGCGGTACAATTCTTTCCATGGAAATTTGGCGTTATGTATTAAAGGCCTACAATTCTTAGTAATTACTGACTTAAAACTTACCAAAACAAGACTCTAGTAGACATCCCAGATGTAATGAATTTGAAACACAAACACATGAATTATAATCCAAACAATAATAGAATTTTATTCAAGAAGGCAATGAAAAATAATGAAATTTGTCAAAGAAATTCAATACACATCCTGAGTGTGAAAAAGTTTGAAGCAGGGCACTAGACAAAGTCCGACATTGCAATCTGGGCAATAGTACCTTGTTTCCTTTCGGACTTTTCTTCCATTGCCATCCTTTTTAGAACAGCAGACGACGCACAGTCTGGTAGGCGCCAACTTTTTTGGGGTGGGCGGTACAAAGTCCACAAAATGACGGCCTGTCAGGCGCTCTGGGTTGCCAACATCAACAGCACGTCGTCCGGGTCTGTTAGCAGATACTGATGATGGTGTCGGGTGGTTGATGAAAATCTGCTCAGCCACCTTCCAGATAAAGTCCGAATGAACGAGGGGTATGGCAGTGTTGGCTTTGTAAAGAATATAGGCGTTCCAGAGGCACTGTTCAAGGAGATGCCTAAAAATCTTTTTGTAGTATTTTTTTTGTTGCTTCCGCATCGCCGGGTAAAAGGTCATTGCCTGATCGGCTCGATCGACACCTCCCATCGTGTGATTGTAGTCGATCACGACTTGCGGCTTCTGCATATCTGTTCCATGTTTTGTGTGGACCATGGCAGTGGTGGTGTTGTGCACGGTGCTCATGAGACACACGTCCTTTTTGTCTCGCCACCGCATTGCCATCATTTTACCCTTTTGAAAGGCAACCATCTCTCCTTTTTTTAGCTTTTTCTTGCTAAACATGGATGGCATGTCCTGCCAGTTTGGCCTAACAGTACCATACCCATCTGTTTTGTTTCGGAGCAAAACTTCATAAAGTTCCGGAGAGGTATAAAAGTTATCTGTTGTAACGCAATATCCCTGGTTCAAAAGGGGGTCCAGCAGTGAAAGGACAGAGGATGTGGCCATCCCATAGCCGCTGTACTTGGGATCGAACTTTGTACCTTTCCCGGTGTAAATTACAGCATTCCATATATATCCTGTGGACGACTCACAGAGCATGTAAAATTTGATCCCAGAACCGCGCTCTTTTAGATGCAATTTATTGGATCCAGCTCAGGCGTCCCTTGTAGGCCATGAGACTTTCGTCCACACAAACATCCCTGTCTGGCACATAGGTCCGCTGGAAGTTGGTGACAATCATTTGGCACACCTCCCAGATTTTCTTGAGTTTGGGCGCAGGATGCGTGGCCTCATCAAACTCCTCGTTGTTGGCAAAATGCAAATTTTTCATAATCAGAGAAAATCGGTACTCGGGCATCACTGTGCCAAAAAATGGAGTGGCCAGCATCTTATTCGTGTTCCAATACCATTTTTGGAGCGGTTTCCCCACCACCCCCTGAAGGATGATGAGTCCTAGAAACTTCCAGATGTCCTCGCTACTGACCGTTTCCCATTTTCTGGAACGGGAAAATTTGGTGCGCAGCGTAGCGGACTGCTGCTCATGGTAGTGATTGGTTTCAGCGACTATTTTTAGAATTACCTCCTCCGTTAGAAATAACTTGAGGTACGCCAGGGGGCTGTCTCTCTCCACGTCAACCTTCATCCCCGGAGATCCAGTGAAAGGGAATCTCGGGGGCGCTGCCTGGTCCGCGTCGCTGTCTAAAGGGCACCAAGTGCGCACATCACTTAGGTCAAGTGCGGGATCATCGGCGTCACTTTCGGGATCAGTGTCGGTGTCAGAGTCAGATGACAGATCTCCGCACGACTCACTGTCGCTCTGTTCTGCGAGCAGCTCCGTGTCACTGCCGCTGTCGCAGTCGCTCATCTCATCCAAAAGCGCATATGCGGGACAGCGCTTTTTTGATGCCATTTTCCAATTATTTTTATTCACGCAAACGACAATGGCAAGGGGGCACTGAGAGGGCACTGTGTCTTTTACCACTTTTACCAAAGTGATACAGTGTAATCCTCTCAGATTACACTGTATCACCTCCCTTTTATATGTTAGTGTTTTGTGTTACTTTGAAATTTCCTCCCAGTTCCACTCCCATGCAGCATTGCTGCTGCAGGGAACGGAACTAGGAAGTCCTCCTACCGACAGACGAGCGGGGAGATCTCGGCTGGCGGTCACAGCAATGAGAGCTGGATCACCAGGATAAGGTAAGAGACACTCCGCTGCGCTGTCTGCATAGCTCTGCCCATTCACCCTGAGCGTGACTCGGGGATACCGATAATAGCAGGAAATTCCTACCCCGAGTCACGCTCAGGGATACCGCTAGCGTGGTTAAAGACCAGTTCACCATTTTCGAGAGAGAGAGTTCAAACATCCAACATTTAAAAAAAAAAAAAAAAAATTTTGATGATCTGACCCCTTAATCAGTTACCGACCGTCTACCGCAGATTTACTGCGGCAGGCAGCCGCTCCTGGGACTACGTCGCTTGCTCTCAGGAGGCTAGGGGGTGAGCATGCACCACCAGCGTGCTCCCGCTCGTCAGCGGGAAAAGCGATGCGTGTGTCAGGCGGCTCCGATTGGCGCCTGACACCCGCGATCATTCCCCGCTGAGAGAGAAGGACGGTCGGCTGTTGTAAACATAGCCGACCATCCTTCTTCCTGGGATGATCACAGAGCTCATGTGATCCTGCTATATAGGATCACATGTCTCTATGGTCATCCCCACAGTTAGAATCACTCCCCTGGGCTGACATTTAACTCCCTGTGATCACCCACAGGGTTAACCCCTTCCCTGCCAATGGCATTATTACAGTAACAGTGCATATTTTTAGCACTGATTACTGTAGTAATGTCACTGGTCCCCCCAAAAGTGTAAAGTCCGCCGCAATGTCGCAGTCCTGCAAAAAATCGCAGATCGCCGCCATTACTAGTAAAAAAAAAAAAAAAACAATAAAAATGACATAAATCATTCCTGTAATTAGTAGACACAATAACTTTTGTGCAAATCAATCAAAATAAGCTTGTTGCATTTTTTTTTTACCAAAAATATGTAGCAGAAAACAAATTGGCCTAAAATGTTAAAAAAAAATTTGATTTTTAAATTTTTTATTTTTTTGGGGGAATGTCTTATAGCAGAATGTGAAAAATATTGATTTTATTTTCAAAATTGTTGCTATTTTTTTGTTTATAGCGCAAAAAAAAAAATTGCACAGGTGATCAAATACCACCAAAAGAAAGCGCTATTTGTGGGAAAAAAAAGATTTCAATTTAGTTTGGGTACAGTGTCGCACGACCGCGCAATTGTCCGTTAAAATAATGCAATGCCGAATCGCAAAATAGGGCCTGGACATTAAGGGGGAAAATCCTGGTTAAAGGAGAAGTAGAATCAAAGCTCTTTTGACCCTACTTCTCCTGGGGATTACAAGAGTGCAGAACAAAGTATTAGGGCTAAAGCCCGGTGTTGGCTGATGTCACTCCAGACTTTGGAGAGATCCTGACTTTAATGTCAGGATCCACCCAGGTGCCTGGGACTGGCAGCTGGTCCCTCCACAGCCAAGCACTCCATTGAGCACTGGAGGGGCAGAGCAGAGACCTGGTGACTGACGCTCTCTCTTCTCATTGAAGACCGAGAACTGAGTGATCAGTGGCATTTGATCGCTCATGTATCGGTATAGAGGCAGCGGCTGTGGCCACCTAGGTGAGTATAAATGTTTGTTTTTTTAATCCTGAACTTCTCTTTTAATTTACCTAAAGAGCTTTTGGAAATAAAAAAAAACACCAAAGTAACAGGAGTTTTTAAATAAGTAGCACTAAAAGTAAATGAATGTATTCTTTTCATTTACATGTGGGTTGAAGTTAAGAATTTTATCAATAGTGACACTACACAAAAAATATTTCTTTTTTTTTTTTTTTCGCAACTTTTTATTTCTAAGACTTGTTATATGAAGAATAAAATGATTTAATTTGTGTAGAAAGAGTTTTTTTTTTTTTTTGGGGGGGGGGGGGGAAATACCAATATAAAACACAAGAAATATTTCCTGCTCAACAACGGTAAAGCATTGTTTTATTTTTTTGTTCTTTCTTTTTTTTTTTTTATTTGCTGCTAAATAAGTGCACAAGATTGTGTAAAAGTTGTAAGCTGTCTTGGCAGTTTTCATCACTTTTTATGATAAATAAAAAACCCATACATTTTTTTTTTTTTTTTAGTTTATTGTTTGAAAAAGTAATTTACTGCATATTGCTTTAGTAGGAGTGGTGGAGACGTCTGAAGGAACCAATTTTGGGGCTTGTGGCTCCCCACTCAGTGTATCTCTTATATTCTCCAGATCTCAGGTAATACTGACGCCCCCTGTAGTTGGGCTCCTCATAGAACATCCAGTAGCCATCTTGGACATGGACGGAGTTGATGTCATGGTAGCGGAATCTCTCATAGACATTAGGACAATCCTCAGAGAACTCCATCATCTGACCTCTGAAGTCTTCTCTCTCGTAGATCCTGATTCTGAAGGAACCTTGGTGCTGTCAAAATAAAAGAAAGAAAATGAACTGAGAAATAGAAAGGAGTAACAAATTTAAAAAAAAGCCAACTTGATAAACGGTCAAAAATAAGGAACGATGTCTTTATTGCATGTCATGAGCTCAGTAAACTTCTCTACATACCGTGGTTCCTTCCATAATACTCTGGACTGCATGTAACTCATATTTCTACACCAAGAATGTACTTGTATTTTGATTTTCCTTGTTTTAATAACTTTATGATGGTTTGAATATACTATAAACTGACATAAAAATTCAGCCACCAGCCAGTGTTTTTCCTGGGATCCTAGTGAAATGGAAATATGGGCCTACAATGATTTGTTTCACCTTCATGGACATTACTAATAGTGAACGATTGACATATGGCTCTATAAGTCCCATTCCCAAGAAATACTAGTCGGACAGGAACTGGAATTCTTTGCCCACCTGACTGTGTAATCTATGGGCTGAGTGTCATGTTAAGTAACCCTAAGGGCTCTTTCACACATTGTGTCCGTCAGACGGACTCCGTTTTTCTCAGCGGGGGATCGAGCCGTCGATCCCCCGCTGAGCAGGAGGATGACAGCTGTGTCTCCTCGCTGTGTGCGGAGACACAGCTGTCAGTTCCCCATGCATCTCTATGGGGGAAATCGGATGGGAACGGATCGTCGGTCCGTTCTCATCTGATCCCATCCGATCCGATCCACTGGGCGGATGGAAAATAGGGTTTCCATCCGTCCAGATTTGACGGATCGGGTCGGATGTCAGTGGACATGTCTCCGCTGCCATCCGATGCCCCATAGGAAAGAATGGGGGGACAGTTCAGATCCGCCAAAAAAATGGACAGGCGGATCTGAACGGTCCGCCTGTGTGAAAGGGGCCTAAGGGAGTACGTGATAGATGTCTCTGTGGGGTGTCTCTTGCCATGCCTGAAGGAAGTCAGTGGAAAAGGTTCAGTTGAGATAGGAGCTATGTGTCATAAATGCCAGCTGGTGATCGACAGCTGACCAGTATCTTAATTATTATTATTATTATTATACAGGATTTATATAGCGCCAACAGTTTGCGCAGCGCTTAACAAAATGAGGGCAGACATTACAGTTACACTACAATTTGGAACAAAAGGAATCAGAGGGCCCTGCTCGTTAGAGCTTACAATCTAAAAGGATAGTTAGTCACAGTTCAACAGCGTCATCTGTACAACCATCCATCTGTAAAGTCTTAAGATATTTGAAAGGGTGTGTCTCTGGATGGGTGGGAGTAATGAGGGCCATACACACTATAAGATTTTCTGAAGACTTTTTCCTTTAGATTTACCAAAACCAGATAATATGAGGTCAAACCTAAACACTTTCAATTTGTATGCAATCTGGCAGGCCCTTGCACTACATAGAAAAGGTAAATCTGAAGGAAAAAGTCTTCAGAAAATCTTATAGTGTGTATGGCCCTTAAGTGGGGGCATTTGCAAACATATATAAGATCAGGACACAGCTCTATAGCTCTCTCTCTCTGAGGAAGAAGAAAGAGGTAATCCCTAATGCCACCCATCCATGTAGTCCTACGATGGAGACTCAAACCAGGCCAAGTGGGACCTTACAGATACAGGTGTGTGCCTTTCTAAATCATGTCCAATCAACTGAATTTACCACAGGTGGACTCCAACCAAGTTGTAGAAACAGCTCAAGGAAGGTCAGTGGAAATAGGATGAACCTGAGCTCAATTTTGAGTGTCATGGGAAAGGCTGTGAATACTTATGTACATCTTTCGTTTTATATTTTTAATAAATTTGCAAAGATTTTAAACAAACTTCTTTCACATTGTCATTATGGGGTATTGTTTGTAGGGATTTGAGGAAAATAGTGAATTTAATCAATTTTGGAATAAGACTGTAACATAACAAAATGTGGAAAAAGCGCAGCCCTGTTAATACTTGTATTAATGCACTGTATATTGAAGTGTGTTAGTGTAGTTTTACTGCAGTATATTGTAGTGTGTCAATGGTGTGTCTGTGTAGTGAGTACTCAAGTTAAAGTGCACCAAACACCATTTTCCATTGATTAACGTGCATCCAAGTACACAGTTCCCCCATCTCTATTACATTTTGGTGATAAGCCCGTTGGGGGGGCATCATGTCTGGGAGACCAACAAGGAGAGGCAGAAGTTCCCATGGCACTGTGAAGGGATCACCAGCTTCTGTATCCACAGGCAAAGGTGGACATGATCCGTCCTCAGGCAGGGCATCATTTCCTTTCTTTAGTGATATTTCCCATGCTATCCAGCCACAGCATGCAGAGGAGGTGGTTGACTGGCTTATTAAACCATCCTGATCCTCCTCTTTTTCTATCACCCAAGCAGAGACTAGTGCGCAGTCCACCGCAGCTGCCAGAGCTGCTTATTCTGCCTTTTTGTCCACAGCTACTCCTGCCATAGCCCCAGAATCAGGCATGGAAGAGTCAGCTGAGTTATTTGAACACAGTGTCAGCTACTTGCTCCTTGACGATGCACAGCCATAACCTGATTCAGATGTTGGTTCTGAGGTTGAGGAAGGTAGGAATATGAGCCTACAGAGAGGGGAGAACACTGGTAAAAAACAAATTGTCAGTCATGTTCCCCCAGCCGCAGCGTATTGCCAAGTTGTCTCTAGGAGGAGAGTTGAAGCCAATTGAAGCCATGATGGATATGGCGTAACGCGTAGAGGTACCAAGCAGTGGGCAGGTTTGACGTTTTGATGTTTACCCTGGAGTTTTGATTACAAAAAGCTGTTTTTATTTCAATAAATGTCAGTTTGAAATTTTAAGTTGAGATCGTTGTTTATGCCTCCTGAATAAGTTGATACTGTACCATTGGAGATTGTTTTCTTTTCTATATGTCCTAATCTCTGTGGACCTACTTCGAGCAGACTAGAGCAATCTATTATATGGGGGTGTATGGCGCGCTTTAGAAGTGGAGATAGTAAATTAAATAGATAAATATATAAATGATTATGAAATAAATATATATATTATGTGGTGAGACGGGTGTGCTGGTTTGTTCCGCAATTCCTAATTATCGTGATTACATTAGACTTCAATCAAATCAACATTTAAATCGATCAATAAACTCTCTACAACAATATCCAAGTGTTTTCAACTATAAAGGTGCTGAGTGCTTGCAATCTTTAATAAATATATAACTTATCAACCAGTGTCTATAAACTTCAATAGATAAATAAATAAATTAATAAAGTGCAGTCTTCAGTGAATGTCCATATATGCTTTTCACCACAAATAGTTTATGCTAATAAATCCAACTGTGCATCTTCCTCATATAACACAAAGGTGCTTCCGTGCAAAAATAAGGTGCTGTGACTTGTTCCTCCACCAGGTGTCACCTCTAGGTGTTCTAGACTCTCACCTTAATAACTTATATGAATCGCCTGAATGTATACATTTAGCCCCCGATTGGGTGATGTATGGCCTGGATTTCCTGTCTGCAGACTTCTGCGCGTGGTCTCCGCTTCCTTATCAGGGATCTTATCAAGCTGTTTTTGGTCCTTAGGGATCCTAATCTCATAGCGTGACCTCGGGCTCATTAAACATAGAGAGCCATCATGGTGCAGTATGTCAAAATAGCTTTTTATTCATAAAAACAACATTGCACTTACATTTAGTCATTTAGATACAGGCGTAATAGAACTCTCGGCGGCGTTGGGAGAAACTTAGCTCCGGTCCGTAACGTCACTTCCGGTTATGTTGGCGGCTCCTCCTACGCGTTACGTCACGTCACGTGACTTCCTCAGGGAGTCTTTTAACTAACTTCCGTCTGGTACCAGTCTAGTGGCGCAGTGGAACCACCCACATACATATAATAATCTATTATATGGACGGCATTAATCTAGCTGCTTTCTAACTGCCTGAGTTGAAATATGAAGGTGAGCAGACACTTCACCTGGTGAATGTAGCACATCACTTTAAGGAGTGGACGCACACGGAATGACTCACAAGCTGTTTCTTGAATAGAGACTTTTTTTGGGCTTTATATACTGCACATTGTAAACATAACAACAATAAAAGTCTGTGTGTTATTACCTGGGGAGTCAGAAGACCAGACTTAATGGAGTCATTGTAGCCCATCCATTGCTGGAAGTCAGGATAGTCTCCTCTATGGAGGAAGTACTGGTGTCCTCTGTAGTTGGGGTTCTCATACAGGATCCAGTTCCCACTTTCCACACGGATGGAGTTGCAGCGTCTGAAGTATGAGGACAGGTCAGGGCATTCAGAGCTACACTCATAGGAGCGACCCTGGAAGTTCCTGTCCTCGTAGAAGATGATCTGTCATAAAAAAAATAGGATTTTTCATAAATTTAGTACTGCTATTTATTTTAATTATTATATGGATCATTACTTAAAGGTTTAGTAACCTAAAGTTGACCAATCAGCAAAACTATAGTTTCAGACTATAATCATACTCATAGTGATTGCCATTTGCAGCATAATGTTGTCAGCAGAAGTCTTACTTTTATATTACATAAAACCACTGAATTGTTTAATTCTATGGTGATGTGCCCCATGCCATGACACAAGTCATGTTACATAGTAGTTACATAGTTAGTCAGGTTGAAAAAAGACACAAGTCCATCTGGCTCAACCAATAAAAAACAAAAAACAGTAAAGAAAACCCAACCATACAATCCCATATACACAATCCTATACCCACAGTTGATCCAGAGGAAGGCGAAAAAAACCCCAGCAAAGCATGATCCAATTTGCTACAGCAGGGGAAAGAATTCCTTCCTGATCCCCCGAGAGGCAATTAGATATTCCCTGGATCAACTTTACCTATAAATATTAGTACCCATTTATATTATGTACACCTAGGAAAGAATCCAGGCCTTTTTTAAAGCAATCTAGTGAGCTTGCCAAAACCACCTCTGAAGGGAGTCTATTCCACATTTTCACAGCTCTTCCGGTGAAGAAACCTTTCCGTATTTGGAGACTAAATCTGTTTTCCTCTAGACATAAAGAGTGCCCCCTTGTCTTCTGGGTTAACCTTCAAGTGAATAACTCAACACCAAGTTCACTATATGGACCCCTTATGTACATACATACATACATACATGGTGATCATATCCCCCTTATCTCCTCTTCTCAAGAGAGAATAAATTAAATTCCTCTAACCTTTCCTCATAGCTGAGCTCCTCCATGCCTCTTTTCAGTTTTGTTGCCCTTCTCTGCACTTTCTCCAGTTCCCCGATATCCTTTTAAGAACTGGTGCCCAAAAATTAACTGCATATTCCAGATGAGGTCTTACTAATGAATTGTACAGGGGCAAAATGATATCTCTCTCTCTGGAGTCCAAAACTCTCCTAATACAAGAAAGGACTTTGCTTGCTTTGGAAACCACGGCTTGGCATCGCATGCTATTATTAAGCTTAGGATCTATCAGAACATCCAGATCCTTCTCTGCTAGGGAGTTCTACTCCCCCTAGTATGTACGCTGCACGCAAATTCTAAGCCCCCCAAGTGCATAACTTTACATTTATCAACACTAAATCTCATTCGCCACATAGTTGCCCAATGAAAGTGCATTGAGGTCAGCTTGTAAGTTGGAGACATCCTGTAAGGAAGTTATTCCAATGTAAAGCTTGGTGTCCTCTGCAAAGACTGAAATGGTACTTTTAAAAAAGTAAGGGTCCCAACACTGAACCTTGGGGTACACCACTGATAACCTTAGACCATTCAGTGTAAGAATCATTAACCACTACTCTCTGAATTCTATATTTTAGCCAATTTTCTATCCATTTACAAACTGATTTTTCCAAGCCAGTAGACTTTACCTTACACATTAGCCGTGTGTGGGGAACTGTGTCAAACACTTTTGCAAAATCCAAGTATTTTACGTCCACAGCCACCCCTCTGTCCAAGGTTTTACTTACCTCCTTATTAAAAGATTTGTTTGAACACTTCTGTCTCTCATGAATCCATGCAGTCTGTTGCTTAATTTTTTTTTTTCCAGCAAGAACTCATCTATGTGGTCTCTTATTAAATTCTCCAGTAGGGATCGTCCGATTATCGGCAAAGCAGATATATCAAGGGCCGATATGCACTTTCCCCGATATATCGGAATCGGCCCCGGAGGTTACCGATATTGCCAATATTTCAGGAAAGTGCATGTAGAGGCATCACCCCGGTACCGGCATCCATAGCCGACGGTCGGCTGTCTTGTAATAACAACTGATGCACCTGAGAAGCCGCTCGGCTGTCATTACAAGGAGCTGAAGGGAATGCCCCCCCCCCTCCCGCCGACCTTCTGCGAGACCCAGCCTGCACGGCCGCCTAAGACTCAATCAAAGCCTCATTCGGCTCTGATCGGGTCTCCATGCAAAAACCCAGAAGTAATGTCATGACATCACTTCTGGATACTGGTGTTTTGAATGCTTTTAAGTGCAGAGGAGGGGTTTGGGGTCTTTTAGACCCCCAGACCCCTCCACAAGAGTACCTGTCAAGAAAAAAAAGAAAATGTTAAATGTACGAAAATATCGGCGCTTATCGGCCGATACCAATATGCATTGGCCAAAATATCGGTATTGGCAACGAAAAACCGATATCGGTCGATCACTACTCTCCAGTATCTTCCCAACTATAGAAGTTAAAGCAGGGTTCCGGCCTCAAAATCGAAAAAAATGATTTTGGGCCATCCGCTTGCTGAGGGTCACCTGAAAAATAAATGGATGCTCCCGATTTTTTTTTTTGTTCACTTACCTTGTTATAGAAGAAAATATACTCAGTGCCCGGAAGTGGTCATGTGACACGCACGGCGTGTCTCCCAGCGTTGAACGCACCTCTCCAGATGGAAGGCAACAGGACGCCGAAGTAAGGTCCGAGAGTCCGGGAGCCTGGAGGACCTAGATCGCCCTTAAACCCATATAGTGCGCCCACGCCACCCCCACGGAGAGGTGAAGTGGAGGAGGTGGCGGCGGACCTGGCTGGAGGCATATGGAGGAATGGCAGTAGCAGCGGAGGAATAGCCATATCAGGAGAGCGGTGTATTAGGCAGTAACCTTACGGTGTGCAGCCTGGTCTTCTCCTCTGCTTAACTGCTTGCTACACTGGCTGCATCGTTTGTGGAGACATCGGGACTGTTTTAGCCTGCACACAGCCCGGGCAGGGTGCCTGGGGGGAAGTACACTCAGCCTGCACCTTTGGATTCCCCCTCTCCTGGCAGAGGGACAGAGGTACTTTGCCCTATACTTACGGGCTCATGTGTGGAGAGTTAGACATCTACCCTACATGACCGGTATCCTGCACTCCACAGACAAGGGAGCGAAAAGGAGCAAATAGACTGGAGGACTATCAAGGAGGTAAGCCCTCTAATCGATTACATCATTAGCTCCTATTAAACTGTGCCCAAAGCTGATCAAGCGAACTGTATAAGAGCGGAGGGGTTGACCTATTGGAGGACCCCCCCTTTTTTTTTTCTCTCTCTCCTGGTGTGTCGGTGTATATTCCCCTCCCGCCCCTCCTTTTCCCTATCCACTTACACACTCAGGGGAAAAAAGGAAGGATTTTTTTTCCTTTTTTTTTATCTTAAACTTTTAGTATACCTGACAGAGAAACTGGCATCCCACTAACGGCTCAACCAGATACTCTTTGCTTAGTGTGATAATAGACAGCAGAGAATAGGGAGTGGAGCATTACACTTAAAGGAGCACTTAAAGGAGCCATGACCCCCTTGAACTGAGTGTCAAATAGAACCTACAAGTGAAGGAAGAGGAGAGGAGGAGAGAAGTGAGCGGGGAAGGCGGGAGGATGACACTCACTAAGAGAAAGAAGGGAAAGAAGAACGCAGTAAAAACGCAGTCAAACAGACCAGAGGGAGAGATCGTAAGGTACCTCACTAATAACGCAAGGATGGCACCCGGTGAGAATAATGTTTTGACAAGCCCAGGGTCAGGAGATACACTTAACACACCAGCAACCTCCCCAGCCTCAGAAAATTACCCAGATAGCCCAGGGAATGGACAAAGAGAAAATATGGCAACTGGTACTCACACACAGGATTATATACAAAACTCAGAATTGAAAGCGATGCTTCAAGCCCTACCAACAAAAAATGACATTGTACAAATGATTAACAAAATAGAAGAAACACATCTTAAAGAAATGCAAGTGTTAAAAAAAGACATACAAAAGATCTCAACACGTCTAGAGGAGGAGATAGCAGCCAGAAAAACTTTAGAAGAAAAAGTGACATCATTAGAACTAAGCAGAGATTCACAGAGGGAGAAGGAAGACACAGTACAACTCCAATTGGAAGAAATGGAGAATAGAAGTAGACGTAGCAACCTGAGAATCCGGGGGTGTCCCTGAAAATATAAATAACGAAAAACTAACTGAAGTGGCGGAAGTTATCTTTAAGCAGGTCCTAGGAGATAAATTCCCCGACCGCCTTGAAATAGAAAGGATACATAGATCTTTGGGCCTCAGAAACAAAGATGAGAAAAGACCAACAGACATAATATGCAGATTACATCATTATACGCATAAGGAGTTAATACTAAGGGAGGCATGGGGAGCAAAGGACATAAATGTGGAAGGAACCCCGATTAAAATTTTTTCAGATATTGCAAGAGGAACACTGAGGAGAAGAGCACTTCTAAGACCTTTATTGGATCTGGCAAAAAAGATGGGATGCACGTATAGATGGGGATTCCCCTTCTCGGTTACATTTCAAAGAGACGGTCGATATTTTAACCTTAGATCTTTTCAAGATCGAACGGCCTTCTTTCGGTTTATAGGGACAGACCCCATAGAGGTTGAAAACTGGCTGGCTCGAGGACCCAGGGAAGGACCTTATCCCTACCCCCGACAGCAAGAAAAGGGAAGAGACGTTGGAATAGAGGAAGAGAGAGGATAGGGATGAAATGCCCTTTTTTCTGGGTTGCTTGTTTTTAGTTTTTTCTCCTCCTCTCTTCCGAATATCCGAATAGAGGGACTTTAACTGCAGGGGGAGATACCCCACAACCTTTTTTTTTTTTTTTTTTTTTTTTGGGTTTGTGACAGGCTTTGGGTGTAGAGCACAATTAGAAAGGGAGTGTGGAATTTTTTCAATACTCCCTATCCGTATTAATTTTTGACACTTTTTTTTTTTTTTTTCAGGGTTTTATGATAGGGTTTGGGTGTAGAGCACATTTAGAAAGGAAGTGTGGAATTTTTCCAATACTCCCTATCCTATATAATCTTTGACACATTTTTTTTTTTTTTGGGTTTCATGACAGGGTTTGGGTGTAGAGCACATTTAGAAAGGAAGTGTGGAATTTTCCAATACTCCCTATCCTAGAAAGGAAGTGTGGAATTTTCCAATACTCCCTATCCTATATAATCTTTGACACACGTTTTTTTTTTTTCCTTTTTTTTTTTTTTTTTTTTTTTTTTGGGTTTCATGACAGGGTTTGGGTGTAGAGCACATTTAGAAAGGAAGTGTGGAATTTTTTTTCAATACTCCCCATCCGTATTAATTTTTGACACAAATTTTTTTTTTTTTTTTTTTTTTTTTAAGACACGTGGCACCTGGGGGGATAATAACACATTTTAGGGAGGGGAGTGTTTAGCTTTTAAAACACTCTCTTCCCCTTGTATGATTTTTAAGATGCACTACACGGGGAGGATCATATGGAGGGAGGAGGGGAGGATGGATTGAGAGATATGTATATAAAGTGAAAGATGCATACATAAATGATAATACTTGTATTAAAGTAATATATATTATGTGCTTGGTTGCCCCATGGAGGGGGAAAGGGGAAGAGTGGAGAGAGAGGTGAGAGAGGAGAGAGGGGGGGAAAGACACCTGCAACTTGTTGTAATATAAAGGGGGAAGGGGATAAAGCTTTACCCCTTCACCTTGGAAAAGGTTATGGAATGAGAGACCCCCTCTCATTAGTTAGAGAAAGAATCAGATAAATAAATAAGGATACCGAGCCTCTCCACTCCCCCGAACCCCCCCCCCCCTTGGGATATGTATACGGAGCATAGGATAGGGAATTAAGCTAACCCCTCTAAGAGGGGAAGGAGGGAGGTGGAGGATAGTTGGGATAATTTGAGGGAAAACAAATGTTAATACCTTGGTATGAAAGAATATTCACTAGGGAATGACAGAGCCGCTTTATAGATGAGGATGAATAAAATCTTGGTGAGACTACCTCCCCGAGCCCAATAGCCCACTTTGGACATACATTTGAATTGAGGGTAAACAGCTAGATATTGCCCCCTAGAAGAGGAGGGGGGAGAGAGTGAGAGGAATAGGTGGGAATACAGGGGGGTAGGGGGAGTAAATCAGATCGGCGTCAGGGAAAGAAGTATCTAGAGGAATTAGATAGAAAAGGGGAGAGGTGCGGGAGAGTATGGGGAGGAACATTCTGGGGTATAGCCCTTACTTTTAGTCACACAAATGGCACTGGGAAGTGCCGTGTGAAATAAGGATAAAAAAGAGAGTTATCCGAACTGACGAGCGAGAGACTTGGCGTCCTGTAGAGGCCGATATCTCTCACCCGCCAGAAGGGGAGGGGAGTAGAGGGTAGGGGCCTTTTTTTTTTTTTTTTTTTCCTCCGCTGACCAGGGATGGAGGACTTAAAAATCACTTCCTACAATGTGAAAGGATTAAATATACCGGAAAAAAGGCACACATTATTAACAGAACTGAGACGATTAAAAACTAATACTGCACTAATACAGGAAACGCATTTTAGGGCAGATAAAATATCCCTTATCAGAAACAGATTTTTCCCATATATATATATCATTCCGCATACACGCAAGCAAAATCTCGCGGGGTCTCTATATTGATTGCAAATGGGGTTCCATGGACTTATCAAGACAGCAGACACGACCCAGAAGGAAGATTCCTATTTGTTAAGGGATTAATAGGAGAGACACGGGTAACGTTCGCAACAATATACACACCTAACAACCGACAGGACGCATTTATCTCTAGAACGCTAGCTGAGTTGATGGGTTACACAGAAGGTCAATTAATCCTGGGAGGTGATTTTAATGCACCATTGATAGCAGCATTGGACACATCCTCCGGGACGACTACTCTTACCCCTGGAATGAGTAAACGAATTTTAAGAGCCTTATATAAAGCTCAGCTGATAGATATATGGCGACTACAGCATCCCTCGGAAAAAGAGTATACATTTTTTTCAAACCCACACAAGAATTACTCTAGAATTGACCTTCTTTTTGTACCCCATTCCCAGCTACAGGCAGTAAAAAAGTCAGATATAGACAGTATTACATGGTCAGACCATGCCCCAATATCAATAATATATAGCTTGACATCAAACTCTACACAGAAAAAACGCTTCTGGAGGCTAAATGAGGATTTACTGCAAAGAGAAGAGGTAGTGAAGGAACTCACAGAGGAGATGAAGGCCTACTTTGAGATCAATGACCAACCTGAGTGCCAGACAGGGACCCTTTGGGAGGCCCACAAGTCAGTAATGAGGGGCATATTCATTAAGCATGGAGCACGTATAAAAAAGGAAAGGGGAGAGCAAATGACACAACTTTTAGAAAGACTCAGCCTACTAGAGATAGAACATAAACAGACCTTATCAGAGACGGTGAGGGGAGATCTGAAGTTAATTAGAAAACAGATAACGGACCTGCTACAATATAAAGCCAAAGCAGCCATTCAAAGGTGCCGGAAAATGAATTACGAATCGGGCAATAAATGTGGGAAATTACTGGCTAGTTCAGTAACAGAGCAGAAATTGAGATCGTACATACCACACATCATTACGGCAGAAGGTGACAAGAAAACGCTACCAACACAAATATCAGCAGAATTTGAGAAGTATTATACTTCTTTGTATAATTTAAAAGAAACCCCACCATCTTTAGAAGATATTGAGAGATATATAGACCAGTCACAGCTACCCAAATTGATAGAGGCAGACCGAGAAGACCTAGAGAGGGAAATCACGATTGAAGAGATACAGCAAGCTCTTAAATCCCAAACTCTTAAAACGGTCTAACGACTCAATATTATCAAACATGGTTTCACATCTTAGGCCCTTATTTAGCAAGATTATTTAATGCATCAGATATGGATGGGAAGCTAACTAGAGATACTCTCACGGCCCATATATCCTTGATATTAAAAGAAGGTAAGGACCCGTCCTCATGCAGCAGCTATAGACCAATATCTCTCCTAAATGTGGACCTAAAAATATTTACTAAAATACTCGCAAATAGACTAGCAAAGGTCCTCCCTAGCCTAGTACACTTAGATCAGGTGGGCTTTATGTCATCAAGGGAAGCAAGGGATAATACCACCCGAATTCTTAACTTAGTACAAGTAGTAAAGGAAAAAAAGATCCCGTGCGTAGTGTTGAGCACAGACGCAGAGAAGGCATTTGACCGGGTGGGATGGCCTTTCATGTTTGCTGTGCTCAAATATATTGGACTAGGGAAAGAGATGCTAGAAAAAATTACCAGAGTCTATACAGAGCCAATGGCTAGGGTAAAAACTAATGGTATATTGTCAAATGCCTTCCCAATAAGAAATGGCACAAGGCAAGGATGTCCATTATCGCCCATACTCTTTGCTTTGAGTCTAGAACCGTTCTTATGTAGAATTCGGTTAAATCAAGATATTAAGGGGGTAAAGATAAAAGAGAAACAATTTAAAATTGCCGCTTACGCGGATGACCTACTATTTTCACTAACTAGCCCAGGTATATCACTGCCAAATCTAATACAAGAGTTTAAAAAATTTGGGGTTATGTCATATCTGAAAATTAATTTTGGGAAGTCGGAAGCGATGGGAATAGGGGTACCTTTATCCCAGGTAAACGTGCTGAAAAGCAGCTTCGGCTTTAAATGGAAAGAAGAGGCGGTGAAGTACCTAGGGACATTAATACCAGCGAAATTAACGCGGGTGTACGATCTCAATTTCCTGCCCCTGATAGCAAAAACAAGGAACCTACTAGAACAATGGCGTAAAGGGATACATTCATGGTTTGGCAAATGTAATTTGTTAAAGATGACAGTTCTACCAAAATTTGTATACTTGTTGCGAGCGCTACCGGTTAAGATCCCAAGTGCCTTCTTTAACCTCCCTGGCGGTATGATTCTTTTGGATTTTAGGTGCTGAAAGCGGTACCATTATTTTAGGTGCTGAAAGCATGTAATTCTTGTGAATGAGCAGCCCAAACCAACTGTATACATTTATTATACATATTATATATATATATATATATATATATATATATATATATATATATATATATATATATATATATGTATGTATACATATATTATGTATACATATATTATATATATATATATACGTATATATATATATATATATATATATATATATATATATATAATGTATACAGTTGGTTTGGGCTGCTCATTCACAAGAATTACGTGTGTATATATATATATATATATATATATATATATATATACGTGTGTATATATATATATATATATATATATATATATATATATACATATATATGTATATATATATATATATATATATAATATGTGTGTGTGTGTATATATATATATATATATATATATATATATATATATATATATGTATATGTGTATATATATACGTATATATATACTGTATATATATGTATATATATATATATACTGTATATATATGTATATATATATATATATACATATATTTACATAAAAAGTACAGTAAAACTGCAGGAAAGGGCACTGGGGGGTAATGTAATGTGATTTTATTTTATTTTGAACGATATCAGTGTGTTTGGTGCATTTTACATTCGAATTTGCCGCCGGTTCCACCCCCCGGCGGACGTCACGTCGCCGGAGACGGAAGCCGGGGCTCGCAGACGATCGGGAGAGAGCTCCGCCGCCGCACACCGCCCGCAGTCTTCGCTGGATCCCGGAGAAAAGGTAAGTAAAACCTCCTCCAGCATCCAGCGATCTTCCTAGCGCTACCCCGAGTGTGACTCGGGGTTACCGCTTTTGGCACTAAAATCTTACCCCGAGTCACACTCGGGAATACCGCTAGGAAGGTTAAAGCAATACACTCTCTGTTTGTGAATTATATTTGGAATTACAAAAAACCACGAATAGCAAGACGATTGTTAGTATTACCAAAGAAAAAAGGGGGGTTGGCTTTTCCAGATATACGAGTATACTATCAGGCCACTCAAGTGGCCAGAGTGCTAGACTGGTGGCATCATTCGGAAAACAAGCTATGGGTACAATTAGAACAAGCACAAACAGAAGTAGATTTGAAGAGAGCGATATGGTGCTACCAGGTATTACCTAAGGAACTGAAAAATCACTCGATAATAGGAAATACATTAAGGGTGTGTAGGAATCTAGATATATACAATAAATTGACAACGAGCGAGTCCCCTTTATTCCCAATTCTGGGAAATCCACAGTTTGCACCAGGCTTAGATAAGAGACAGTTTGCGGACCTGAGGGAGAAGAAAATTGATCAGGCCTCTTCTTTTTTGATACAAAGAAGATGGCCCTCAATTAATCAATTGATTGATAGAGCGGGAATATACAATGTTCCCTTCTGGCAAGCAATTCAATTACACCACTATCTAACATCAATACCAAGACCAGAAAGCTTCTGCAGAGCATTAACGAGATTTGAACAATACTGTGTGAGGCCAGGGACCTTATTACATACACTATCAATAGCCTATGGGCTACTGACAAATCCGGAAGAACAACCGGAATTAACGTGGCCGGGAAAATGGGGTAGAGATCTCGGATGCAATCTAACAAGTGAACAGGTCCAAAGGATATTAAGATTTACCTTTAAACCATCTGGGTGTGTCAGAACCCAAGAACTGAA
Source organism: Pelophylax lessonae (assembly GCF_965119305.1). Taxonomy (NCBI): domain Eukaryota; kingdom Metazoa; phylum Chordata; class Amphibia; order Anura; family Ranidae; genus Pelophylax; species Pelophylax lessonae. The sequence goes on along the minus strand of NC_138768.1, from coordinate 863,921,371 downwards.
CTTTAAGCTCATAACGAGATGGTATATTACACCTAAGAAAATTCACAGATGGTTCCCGAGGGAATCAGGTGTATGCTGGAGATGCAAAAAAGAAGAAGGTACATTGTACCATATTTTTTGGACCTGTGCAGATATAAAACCATTCTGGGGGGGAGTAAAAAATATGACTCAAAAATTTACGGAATATAAAATTGAAGAAAATATACTCACCTTCCTTCCACTTCCTCCTTCTGCGGCCCGGCCCTTGCCGCCTCTTCTGGCTTGCGATGACTCCTGGGAGCCGAACGTCATCGCTCCCAGGAGTCAATGCGCCTGCACCGGCCCCGCTCATCACTTCCGGTGCAGGCACGGCATTTCCTGCTAAACAGCTTCTGGGCATGCCCAGAAGCTGTGCAGGGATACCGCGCCTGCACCGGAAGTGACGAGCGGGGCCGGTGTAGGGCATTCTGGGACTCCGACGTCACCAAAGAGGCCACAGAAGAGGACGCTCTGGCTTCAGCTGCCCACACCTGAGATGGCAGCGCTGGAGAAGAAATTTTCAAGGTAAGTATTTCTTCTAAAACGTAAGTGCGACCCGGGACAGTTCAGAGGCTATCCATTGTGGAATGTACTAGCCCTGACTGTCCCGGGGGTATTTTTATCTAAAATTCACCCACGAGCCAGACTTGTGAGTTGTGATGGCAGAGTTGTGATGCTTTCCTGCAGTCCATTATGTCAGCCAGAGAAGGCTGCCTAAAAGGTATGTCCAGCCAAAATGTTTTTTTCTTGGTTTTGTGTAGATTGTGCAGGAAGTTTAATTCCTTCTCTGTATTTTAGGGCTACGTGGCACTCTGTTAACCACTTAAAGACCAGGCCTATATCTGACATTTGTTGCTTACAAGATAAAATCTGTAATTTTTGCTAGAAAACTACTTAGAGCCCCCAAACATTAAATATATTTTTTAGCAGAGACTCTGGAGAATAAAATGGCGCTCATTGCAGTATTTTATGTCACACGGTATTTGCGCAGCGTTCTTTCGAACGCAATGTTTTGGGAAAAAATACACTTCACTGAATTAAAAAATAACTAAACAGTAAAGGTAGCCCAGTCTGTTTGTATATTGTGAAAGATGATGTTATGCTGAGTAAATGGACACCTAACATGTTACGCTTTAAAGTTGCACGCACTCATGCACTCATAGAATGGCGACAAATGACGGTACTTAGAAATCTCCATAGGCGACGCTTTAAAAAATGTTAATGGTTACCAGTTTAGAATTACAGAGGTCTTTTGCTAGAATTATTGGTCTTGCTCCAACGATCGCGGCGATACATCACATGTGTGATTTTAACACTGTTTACATTTGTGTGCGTGACTTCTATGCAACTTCTTTAGTGCATGAGCACCCGGGGACAGGGACGCTTTACTTTTTTTTTTTTCTTATTCAATTTTATTTTTTTTTTTTACACTGTCCCTTTAAAAAAATAAAATAAATCAATTCTTATCACCTTTATTGCTGTCACAAGGGACGTTTTACATTCCTTGTGACACCAATAAAAGTGATATAACCATTTTTTTTTTGTTTGCTATAAAAAATCCCTTGTGACAGTAATAGGCAGTGACAGGTACTCTTTATGGAGGGATGGACAGAGGGCGCACCAGCCTAACGCATTATCTTTAAAACAATTTATTGTAGACATACGTACACATTATACACACAAGGAAATAGTGAAACATGGGCAAATATGAGAAATATCCACTGGGCATCATCTGCTGCCGCAGGCCGTGGAAGGATGTGGGGGGGTCGGGAGGTGTTGGTATGGGGCGCTACCACCTTATACAGCAAATTACTTTGTTGTGCGTGATCCCAGTTAAAATTGCACAGTGCTTGCTTATAAACAGATAATGTGCAAATATAATATTGAAGTGCTGCGTGCTTAACAAGATAGATGTGCAACTTAGTGCAAACACAAAAGATGGTACTGTATTGCCGAGTGAATTGTACCATCTATGTGTCACTCATCGGATAAAAAAACGACCATTGGTTTGGTGACAAGTGCCAGGGTGCAAATGTGCAAATATGTGAATGAACAGTGTATAAAACCTTTATTGTGACCTCCTATTACAGAGGAAACTAACATCCGTGATGAGTGTTATACAATCAATAAAATTGCAATATAAAATCAATTTCAATAAAAAATAAGGTGGAAGTGAATTGCGCCTGTTTGCGTGTGCTGAGAGTGAGGAGTGCTAGTACCGAGGGTAAAGCACTTACCAATAACCTCTCCCTTGTTCACTTGGTTTACTGTTTCTCCCTCCTCCTGATGCCTGCAAGATCTTACTGCTGGTTGTTCCACAGATATTGTTGCGCGTGCATCTAGGGAGCCAGTATAAAAAAGACCAAGAGAGCTTCCATTGCGTAGTATAGTGTGTCATTGGGGGGAAAAATAGTAGCGACTCACTGTTTAGGAAGTTCACCGTCAGCTTGTTAGTGGATCTTTGGCGTGCGGCCGTGCGGTGCTTCCGCGTTCCACCGGCCAGAGCCACCTAAGTGACGTATGATGCTGATTGCCGCTCTACGCGTTACGTCACTGCGACGTCATCTGGGGCGGTACTAGGCTACGTACTCCCGGGGTTTTTATGGACCTCCGTATCCTAGCGACCGTTGTGTGTACCGCCGCCATATTGGTAACCTCACGCGAGTCATACCGGCGGCCATCTTGGTACCTCTGAATGTTTTGTTATCTGGTCAGCTTGTACAGGGTACGGGGTTTGTTTACAAAAGTTGTGACGTCGCTTCTGGGTTTTTAAATCGGAGACCCCATTAAAGCCAAATCTGGCTTTGTTCAGGACTCCAGCCAGCAGACAGAGAGGTGAAAGGACCAGAGGAAGGAGACGGGAGGGGGGAGGGACAAGATTTCCTCTACCGCTGCTTAGCCGCATCGGTTGTTGTCACATGAAAGCTGACCGTCCACTCTAAAAAACTGTACGGGGTTGATGCCTCTAGCTGCACCCATCACCCCAGTACAACCCCTTGCTCAAAATGACGTACAGGCACATGATTTTGTAGGAAGTGGTTAAAGAGATTTTCCTTCTTCTGACAATAATATACCAGACAAGAAGAGAGGGAAGCTCTCCAAGAGTAACAGAGACAAAAATAAAAAAGGTCTTTGTTACGGACACCGTACTCAAGAAGAGTATGTCCGCCGTATAAGCTTCCCTTTCCTGGTACCAGCACGATCCAAGATCTCTTAGCCCACCCAGTCCCTTGTCAAGACATCAGTGTAGGGTGGTAAGAAGCAAAACACTGTTTATTCAAAAAATGTACTTAAAGTGAAGCAATACCTTTTTTCACTATTCAATGCATGTAAACACACTAGCTCTATGGGAAATCTTGGCCAGCTTGACATGGCACTGTTCCTGGTTTTTAACATTGGTGTCTATGAGAAATCTTGGTCAGCTTGCCATGGCACTGCTCCCGAACCATAGGGGACAGGAACACCAAACTTGGGGAGCACCAAGAGGGGATCCAGGACTACAGCATATACACTTTTTGCCAGCTTCTCTAGACGTAGTCCTGAGTCCCCTTAAAGTGCTCCCCAAGTTTGGTGTCCCTGTCACTCATGGTTTGGGAGCTTTGCCATGTCAATTTGTCCAAGATTTTCCACAGACACCAATGGTAAATTTTAAAAACCGAGAGCAGTGCCAAGATTTCCCATAGAGCTAGTGTGTTTCCATGCATTGAAAAGTGAAAAAAAGGTATTGCTTCACTTTAAATACATTTTTTTTTTTTTTTTTTTACGTGGAGTATGCCTGTACATGTTTTTGATTAATTGAAGTCTATGGAATCAAAAACACAACCTGCTGGTCCCTGGCCTTTTCCATAAAATGTACAGATGATTCATAGGAAACCATGTTAAAGCGGAGTTCCGGCCACAAAATCAACATAATCGATTTTGGGCAATACGCTTGCTATTGGTCACCTGAAAAAGAAATGAATAGTTAAGATTTTTTATTTTTGTTTACTTACCTTGTTATAGAAGGAAATATACTCACCTTTCTTCCACTTCCTCCCTCGGCCCGCGCCGTCACTTCCTCTTTGCACTGATTCCTGGGATCTGAACGTCATCGCTCCCAGGAATCAATGCGCCTGCACCGGCCCCGCTCGTCACTTCCGGTGCGGCGCCTCATTCCCTGCTAAACAGCTTCTGGGCATGCCCAGAAGCTGTGGAGGGATGACGCGCCTGCACCAAAGTGATGAGCGGGGCCGGTGCAGGCGCATTCTGGGAGAAGAGGACACGGAAGAGGATGCACAGGTTTCAGCTGTCCACATCCGAGATGGCAGCGCTGGACAAGAAATTTTAAAGGTAAGTATTTCTTCTTGCAGGTAAGTAGGGACAGTACAGAGGCTATCCATTGTGGAATGTACTAGCCCTGACTGTCCCGGGGGTATTTTTATTGAAAAAAAAAATGTGGCCGGAACTCCGCTTTAATGTGATCCATAGGAAACCATGTTAATGTGATCCATAGGAAACCATGTTAATGTGATCCATAGGAAACCATGTTAACCACTTACCGCATACTGATGTAGGGCTACGTCGGTAAACTTTGCGGGGTTATACCAGGATGATGCCTCATCCTGGTACCGTGGTTTAGAGCAGACGGTTGGCTTTCCGTCGGTACCGACCGATGCGGCACGGGAGCCGCTCGATCGGTACCCGGGGGGGCGGGAGTGGACGTCCCCCCCCTCCCGCCGCCTTCTGTGGCTTTTACCGGGGCTCCCGTCCCACCAGGAGCCCCGAGCACCCAGCCGGAACGTCTGCCGGCTGGATGGAGTCCCGATCAATGCCGGAAACGGCTTGATTGGGTCTCCGATGGCGTAACCCGGAGGCGGCGTCCATGACGTCAATTCCGGGTTAGTGTGCTGCAAAAGGCAGCAAATTTGAAAAACTGCTGTATGCAAAAAGTCAGTATCCAGCAGTCCTTGCGGGGGGGGGGGCAGTGCTACACACTAAAAAATGCATGGGTTTGGACCAGGCCTAAAGACCCGTACACACGATGCGAAAATCAGAAGGGAAATTTCGTCCGACGAACGATCTGCCGATTTTCGGATTGTTAGTATGGTGCTTTCGATAGCCGATTACGAATTTTCTGGATGTGCAGGCTATAAAATTTTTAGCGTACGTCAACAAAATGTCCAATTTTCGTTTAATTAGTACAGTTTTTGTCCGAAAACAATCGTAAGAGCAAGACTAGGCATGCTCAGAGATGAAAGAACACATACAAAGCAATCCAACACATGACATCACTTCTGAAGTAGAATTCTGTCGTACGGTAAATTTCGTATGAAAATAACCTCTTCACTTTCCATATGAGACCAGCATGCAACAAAAAACGGACGACCGATCGTTCGATAATCTGATCGTGTGTACGGGGCTTAAAAGTTGATTAAGGGCTCTTTCACACGGGCGTTCAGTTTTTTATGCCCGATCAGTTCCTTTTTTTTTTTTTTGAAACGGACACGGATGACACTTGTGTCATCCGGTCCGTATGTCCGTTTTTCATCCCATCCATTTGCAGATGAAAAACGGACATAATGTATCTCTATGTAAATACGGATGTCAGCGGATGACACCACTGACATCCGTTTTTGCGTCCGTTTCGTTTTTTGAAAGGAAAAAAAAATAGGGTTCTCTTCCGTTCAAAAAAACTGAACTGAACTGACGAAAAATGGATGTCAGCGGATGGTCATCCGCTGACATCCGTATTTACATAGAGAATGAGATACATTATGTTCGTTTTTAATCCGCAAACGGATGGGATGAAAAACGGACATACGGAACGCCCGTGTGAAAGAGCCCTTACTAAAACTGGAGAGTGCAAAATCCGGTGCAGCTCTTCATAGAAACCAATCAGCTTCCAGGTTTTTTTTTTGTTAAAGCTTATCCGAACAAGATGAAGTTAGAAGCTGATTGGCTACCATGTACAGCTGCACCATATTTTGCACTCCTCAGTTTCTAAAAAAAAACACACATATTTGAACACCCACATACAAAAAAAAAAAATATATATATATATATATATATACACTTTGAAATGACTTAGCTTTCATAACCACACCCACATATAAGCATATAAAAGTTATAATGTACTTACCTTTCCCATTTTGCTTTATATGTCACCAAACTGTTTGCAGCAGTTACTGTCAGAAAGAAAACTGTCCTTATATACTTCCTTTACTGCTTACACACTCACATTGTGACACTATGCTTGGTGTGCAGAATGAATAGCTTTTTTTTTTGTGTGTATTGTGTTAAAGTTTGCTTAGTGCTTTTGTATCTTTTTTGCTTGCATTGCTATTCAAAAAGTTAACACAACTCGACCAGAAACTTTTTTTTTTTTTTTTTCGCCTACACATGAATGGGTTAAAATGTGTATTTATGCTTTATGCAAATAAACATTTGTGTCATTAAAAGGCACATGACACCATTATCCAGTGACACCCTTTACAGTAGACATAAATTTATTTGTATTACAGTTTTTTTTTTTTTTACTACTCTTATGGCACTTTTCCACTGCAAGTACCGGCTCGGCTCTACTCGGCCCTGCTTGGCCCGGTTTGCCTTTCTACTGCGGTACCGCATGGTATAGTGTCGGAACGGTTCGGTACGGTACGGTATAGGTTTGCTTTTCCACTAAAATAGTACTAAAGTTAAGTGGGTGGGATAACAACGGGGTGGGTGTGATTCTCTGACCAATCAGTGGCTAGTAGTGACTGCATGCAAAGGATTGTGGGATATGGTACCAGTTTGGTACCTGTTGGAACCACAATCGAGTAGGTACTGTTTTTTCAGAGCCGTACCGTACTGTACCGTTCGGTTCCATGCAGTGGAAAAGCAAACCTATACCGTACCGCACCGAACCGTTCCGACCCTATACCACGCGGTACCAGCAGTGGAAAAGCACAAAAGGGTGCCGAACCGGTTTGGTTCCATGCAGTGGAAAAGCAAACCTATACCGTACCGTACCGAACCGTTCCGACCCTATACCATGCAGTACCAGCAGTGGAAAAGCACAAAAGCGTGCCGAACCGGTACGGTTCCATGCAGTGGAAAAGCGCCATTAGGCCCCTTTCACACAGGCGGACCGTTCAGATCCGCCTGTCCCTTTTTTTTGGCGGATCTGAACGGTCCCCCCATGTATCCCTATGGGGCATCGGATGTCAGCGGAGACATGTCCGCTGACATCCGATGCATTGAATCTGGACGGATGGAAACACTATTTTCCATCCGTCCAGCGGATCGGATCGGATGAGAACAGACCGACGGTCCGTTCCCATCCGCTTTCCCCCATAGAGATGCATGGGGAACTGACAGCTGTGTCTCCGCACACAGTGCCGAGAACAGCTGTCATCCTCCTGCTCAGCAGGGGATCGGCGGATCGATCCCCCGCTGAGAAAAACGGACTCCGTCCGACGGACGGAGTGTGTGAAAGGAGCCTTGGGCTACGTTTCCACTATTGCACCTACAAAGTCGCGCGATTTCAAGCGTGACTTTGTAGTGCGACTTGTTTGGGACTACTTCTGGGGACTTCAGTGCGACGACCTTCTATGAGGGACAGGTCGCACTGAAGTCGTCCAAAAGTAGTGCAAAAACCTTTTCTCAAGTCGCTGCGTCTTGAGTCGCAGCAGTTAGAACGGTCCTAATTGAAATGAATAGGTTTTGACTTGTCATGCGACTTGACGTGTGTCAAGACGCACAACAAGTCGCACTAGCGGAAACGGGGCCTTAGGCTGGCCATACACTATACAATTTTCTTGTTCAACTTTCCTTTAGATTTACCAAAACCATATAATATGAGGTCAAACCTAAACACTTTCAATTTGTATGCAGTCAGGCAGGCCCTTGCACTACATAGTTTAAGGTAAATCTAAAGGAAATTGAATAAGAAAATTGTATAGTGTATGGCCAGCCTTACTCTATTTTTATATAAAGCAGTAGAGATAATTTGCCTGAGAAATTAATAAAAATAAAAAAAAATAAAAAAATGTCAAGTTTTTAAAAAAAAATTATTATTTGTTACCGAATGAAACATAAAGTTGAAGTAGAATGTGTATAAGCAATTAGCAAACCATCTAAATGAAATCAGTTTAATATGAATCTTATGTTAATGAACCACTACTGGACCGGAGGGTTTTACCCCCTTAATGACCAGGCCGTATTTTGCGATTTGGCACTGCGTTATTTGACGGACAATTGCATGGTCGTGCGACGTTGTACTTAAATAAAATTGATGTGCTTTTTTCCCCCACAAACAGAGCTTTCTTTAGGTGGTATTTGATCACCTGTGTGATTTTTATTTTTTGCGCTATAAACAAAAAAAGAATGACAATTATGTCAAAAACAAAAACAATATTTTTCACTTTCTGCTATATAACATTCCCAATAAAAAAAAAAATTAAAAAATCAAATTTTTTTCGTCCTTTTAGGCCAATTTGTATTCTGCTAAATAAAAATCCCAATAAGCATATTTTGATTGGTTTGTGCAAAAGTTATCGCTAGGGGAAAGATTTATGCCATTTTTATTTATTTTTCTTTTTTTACCAGTAATGGCGGCGATCAGCGATTTTTAGCTGGACTGCAACATTGCGACGGACAGATCGGACCCCTAACTGACATTTTTGACACTTTTGGGGGGACCAGTAACATTACTACAGTAATCAGTGCTAAAAATATACACTGTTACTGTAATAATGACACTGGCAGGGAAGCGGTTAACTCAGGGCCGATCAAAGGGTTAAATGTGAGCCTAGGGGGTACTTTCGAACTGTGTGGGAGATGGGCTTATTGGATCAACACAGGGACCTGTGCAGGGGAGGACTGGGCCAGTGGGCAGGGGGGCAATTGCCCCCCGGGCCTCTCTGATGCCCCCTAAAAAGGCTGCACTGCTTCTGCCACAGACATGCCTAAAGGATTCCTGGTAAAAAGAATTAAAATGTACCCACTGCTGACCTACTGAGGGTGGAATGAAGGCAAGGACAGAGCGCAGGCCTCTCTCCCCCAGCATGGATGGTGTAAACTGTGTCTGAGCAAAGGCCATTTCTGTGCCCCACTGGAGACTCTCCTCCCCCAGGCAGCCCCAACTGCCCGCTGATGGCCAGGTCGGGAACCAGTGAGTAGAGAGTACCAGGAGTGGAGCTTCAGCCTGGAATGGGGGTCAGGTGGAGGCCTGGAGAAGGAAGAGTGGGAAGGGAGCCGAGCGGCTGCACCATGGGCCTCTTGTTTGTATTTGCCCCCTGGGCCGAAAGTTGCCAGTCAGCCCCTGGACCTGTGATCCTAAATAGGAGTAACACAGGAACTCTGTGATGATAACTGACAGAACAAGGGTCTACCGTTCTGTCTTTCCGGGGAGCAATCGCAGGTGCCCGGCAGCAATCAGCAGATCAGCCGTGAGCGACGTATGGGCACGAGGATTCGCGCAGCCAAACCAGCCTGCCGTGGGCGGGCGGCAAGTGGTTAAAAATAAACTTTTTTTATTCAAAGACAGGAGGGGGGCATAAAAAGTACCTCATCCTTATATTACACAGATCAAACAAAAATTGGGAAGGGGAAAAAAAAAAAAATTGGGGCAGAATGCTGGACTTTACTGGTACCAAAAGGAGGACCATACACAATTATTAAAATATCAAAATTGATTGCCCAATAAAAAAAAAAAAAAGACTTTGTTAAAAACCAAGAAACATTGCTCTTATTGTATGACATATACAAAGAGATCTAACAATCACTGTATCTATGCTGTATTTTCCAAGAGGTTGACGTGTTTCACATTTAATTGCTTCATCAGGACCTAGGTAGCTTGGCAGCATACGCTTATTGTGATTTTTTTTTTTTACCAAAAATATGTAGCAGAAAACAAATTGGCCTAAAATATTAAAAAATGTTGATATTTACATTTTCTTTTGGGGAATGTTATATATCAGAATGTGAAAAATATTGTTTTTTTTTTTTCAAAATCGTCGCTCTTTTTTTCAAAAATTAAAAATCGCACAGGTGATCAAATACCACCAAAAGAAAGCTCTATTTGTGGGGAAAAAAAGACAGAAATTAAATTTGGGTACAGCGTCGCACGACCGCGCAATTGTCAGTTAAAGTAACCCAGTGCCGAATCGCAAAATATAGCCTGGTCAGGAAGGGGGTAAAATCTACCGGTCTTAAAGCGGTTAAAAATACACTCGTTGAGAATTCTTTTGTCAAAGACATGTAGCTAAATACATTTTGGCCTAAATATATGACAAAAATTGAATATATTGGATATTTTTTACATGTCAAAGTAGAAAAATATTGTTATTTTTTTCTAAATTTTTGCATTTTTTTATTAGTATCGCAAAAAATAAAAATCGCACAGGTGATCAAATACCACCCAAAGAAAGCTCTGTTTGTGAGAAAATAAGGACGTAAATTTCGTTTGGGTACGGCGTCGCACGACCGCGCAATTGTCAGTTAAAGTCGCGCAGTGCCGAATCGCAAAAAGTGGCCTTGGACGTAAAGCAGGAAAATCCTCCAGTGGTAAAGTGGTTAAATCTCCCAAATGCCAAATCACCATGACAAGGGCTATATGTTCACTTTTACCTTGATTTGGGGATACCAACTGGCATGCCTGGTGTGCTGGACTCCTGGGGGGGGGGGGGGGTCATTATTGTAAAATAACAAAAAAGTCAAACTAAAAAAATTAAGATTCATCACTCTTCCATAGACAATCAAAACTGCAATTATTTGGCACCTGAACATGTCACATTTTACTGAATTTACAAACAGGTTTGTTGGAATGGCGGGTAAATGTGCGGGACTGCGTTACATTTATTCTTTTAAAATAGATTGAACCTGACAGTAAATACATCATTCTATTGAAGAACATATGTGGTCAAATGTCAGAGAATGTCATTTTCACTGGGCGAATATTAGTGAATTTAAAGTGAATGTTGGGCATTTTGACCATAGAATTTATATTTTATATATATATATATATCATAGGTGTGCGCACAGGTGTGCCAGTTGTGCCTAATCACCCCGTGTGGTGCAGATTCCCCCTGTTTGGACCCCTGATATCTCCCTAACAGGGCTGCTAAAAATATTATAAAACAAATAATGATAATAAAAACAAAATAAAATTGTAACAAATAATAAAAAATAAAAATGACTGACACCAATCTCTGCCCCACTGATACCGTCAGTATATATATATATATATATATATATATATATATATATATATATATATATACACATGTACACACACGCATACGTGTTTAAGATTTGGGGTGCACACCCTATTGCAATAGGCTGTGCACACCTATGATATATATATATATAGACCCCTCAGTCTATAAACTCTTGTTCCTACCTAATGCTGAACTGAAAACCTCTCTTGCTTGAAAAATTTAAAAATTGCTTTACCTCTATGAGGACACCAGAGGGTGCTGTGTGACCACAGAAAAGATCCCGGGGAAAGGCAGCACATTAGATAAAGATAACATGTAACATTTTTGGGGGGGCAAATCATATTTATCAATATTAATGAATATATTTCATAATATTATAACATGATTATATTTTTTATTACTGTTGTTATTATTATTACCTTTTTTTATATTAACTTGCAAACAAACATGCAAAGCAAGGTAAATCCACAACATTTAAATTGCAAAGCAGTATGAATTTTTTATTAGGTTTTAATAGGAAACTGTAACTCAAGAAAAAAAAACTTACAACTGTTTGTCTAAAACACTAAATACTCCCATTTACTTACTAAAAAGTGTTACATCCTAAATACTGAGCCATTTATCCAACTGTACATCTAAAACCTCTGATTTTTAATCGGATACATCCTAAATATAGATCCATTTCTCCAACATCCCATCCAGAGCCTCTGGTTTATAGACCGGATACATCCTAAATATAGAACCATTTATCCAACTGTTATCCAGAGCCTCTGGTTTATAGACCGGATACATCCTAAATATAGAGCCATTTATCCAACTGTCCATCCAGAGCCTCTGGTTTATAGACCGGATACATCCTAAATATAGAGCCATTTATCCAACTGTCCATCCAGAGCCTCTGGTTTATAGTGTAATACAAAAACAAAGAAAGGGCGCACCAGCCTAGCGCATTATCCTCAGCGAGTTTATTAGATAAAAGTTAAAATCAGCTACTCACAAACATTCGTGAAATACAGACACATCAATTCCATAAAGCCGCCTCATAGCAGAGGTCCAACGTCTTTACTGGAAGCAGAGGGCTGACGCATTTCGAGGCCGTGCCTCTTCCTCAGAGCCTGGAGACCATGGTCTAGTCCATTGTTTAAATATAGTATGGAGGACCATGCCTCCACATGACCCTTGGGGATGTGGGAGGAGATATCGCCCAAATGGGCGTGGCTACACAACTACTTGCCCAAAAACATTGCGGATCTCAATTGTAATTTGCTGGCCCTATGCGACCATTCACTCCACTGGTGAGCTGATCAGTCCACAACCACTTCTCAATTCATCATAAACATTTCATTACATGCCAAATAGTACATTTAGGATAGTATAGTAAGGCAGACCTGTACATGACTCGGTCCATGCTGTATAGTAAACCAGAGCCTCTGGTTTATAGACCAGATACATCCTAAATATAGAACCATTTATCCAACTGTTATCCAGAGCCTCTGGTTTGTAGACCGGATACATCCTAAATATAGAACCATTTATCCAACTGTTATCCAGAGCCTCTGGTTTTTAGACCGGATACATCCTAAATATAGAACCATTTATCCAACTGTCCATCCAGAGCCTCTGGTTTATAGACCAGATACATCCTAAATATAGAACCATTTATCCAACTGTTATCCAGACAACTCCTTCAGTGTAGTAGCTCCTGTTTAGTTGTCACCCACAATACTTCTTGCCCTTACCCCAACCAGCACTCCCTTCCTACAGCCCACACCTAACTTTGTGCTCCTAAACTTCTATTGCAATTTTTTTCAATATGGAAAATAGCAGTATTATGTAGCCACCCTGCCTTAAAGCGGAGTTCCACCTTCCCTTCCACCCCCTCCAAAAATCAAAAGTCAGCAGCTACAGTATGTGTAGCTGCTGACTTTTGATTTTTGGACACTTACCTGTCCTGGAGTCCAGCGATGTCGGCACCGCAGCCAATGTTTCCATTGTCTGTCGGGTGCTGCCACTAACATTGCCGGTAAGGGAACCCGGCAGTGAAGCCTTGCGGCTTCACGGGTGCGTCCCTACTGCGCATGCGTGAAGTGCGCTTCGCATTCCTATTGGCTTGGCGGCGAGGGAAGGAGGAGGGGGGGCAAACTTCCGAGGGACAGCACCGCGGCGCCGTATCCCAGAAGCGGGGAAGGGTACCTGTCAAAAACATCCGCAGCCCCATAGGGATGCATGGGGCATCCGATCAGGTCCGCCTGAAAAACTGACAGGTGTATCTGATTGGATCATGTGAAAGGACCCTAAGTCTAGGCTAATTCTCCAATTTTGGTGAGGCCACCCACCTAGGAAAACAAGCATGGATACAATGGTTGAATACCAGTGTTAAATGCAGCTGAATAAGCAGAGGTCAGGAAGTCTCCTAAGGGAGGTAAATAGAAAATGTCAGATGCTTACATCTCCAGCATCCATCATCGTCCTGACGAAGCTAACATGACCATGTGAGCGAAATGTTTTGCCTCATCACGTCATGTGACCCAGACTCATCGGCTTTCTGTCCTGATGAAGCTCACGTGACTATGTGAGCGAAATGCATTAACGTCATCACGTCATGTGACCCAGACTCATCGGCTTTCTGTCCTGATGAAGCTCACGTGACTATGTGAGCGAAATGCATTAACGTCATCACGTCATGTGACCCAGACTCATCGGCTTTCTGTCCTGATGAAGCTCACGGGACTATGTGAGCGAAATGCATTAACGTCATCACATAATGTGACCCGGACTCATCGGCTTCCTAGTTCACTCACACGGCTCATACACCAGCCATTGTGCTCCGCCTCAGGGTTACCTCACCGTTCGCTGGATAAGCTCTGGATGACAATCTGCAACCATTGCCTTGACATACGGCAGCCGGAAATCGATCTACGGGTGATCTGGAGGGACTGAGCAGTACCAGTATTCGCCTTTACTGTGGGTGAGATTGACATATGGGACACAGTTCCCGGTCTGTGTATACCACCCAACTGTATCCTGCATAGCAGCGTCTTGGAAGGTGATATCTGTAGCAATCTGCTCCTTCTCCTCCTTCTCCTCCTGCTTGCTCTGATTGCATACATGCTTGTACCGGCTTGCCTCCTATGCTTAGCATGAGCCTCTATCCATCCATGCTTTCAGGTGCTTCAGTTTATCCTTCTGCCACAGCAACTACCATCATTGCCATCAAAATGCTTGTGACCCTGTGGACTGGAGGAAATCGGTTTGGCCCCTTAGTTGATGGTGGACTTTGTCCCACATGTTTACAAGCGGACTTATGCCATCTTCATCTAGCTGTTGACATATCATTTTGCTGTTTGACCCCTGGTGTGAATGGATGGATGCCTGAGAGCCCGGGTTGTTTTTAATGTTATTTTCCTGACAATGTTGTCATGAATAGTTTTAACCATGGTTTGTTGAAGGTTTTGACTTGATTTGATTATTTAATTACTGCTAATAAAATATTTTTATTTCCTATAAGTCTAAGCGTGTTTCTATATGGACAACAAACATACATACACCGCTCAGGCCAAAAGGGGAAAGTACAACTTCCCCCGTTGCAGGTGCTCGCTTCGGCTCCCCGCCGTAGACCATAAGGACAAGAGAAAGATATGGCCGCACTCTACAGCTGAGATAAGATTATGAAGTTCCTTTATTCGTCGTCAGTCCAGACAGACACCACTACACACCAGGGTTGTTCACCAACAAAAATGTACCATGTTCACCAACAAGCACGGTGGGTCGTGTGAAATGTTAACCTGTCTACCTGTCCCCTGTCTGTCTGGACTGACGATGAATCAATTAACTTCATATTCTTATCTCAGCTGTGGAGTGCGGCCGTATCTTTCTCTGGTATCTTTATGGTCGTATCTTCCTCTGGTATCTTTATGGTCTTATCTTCCTCTGGTATCTTTATGGTTGTATCTTTCTCTGGTATCTTTGTGGTCTTATCTTCCTCTGGTATCTTTATGGTCATATCTTTCTCTGGTATCTTTATGGTCGAATCTTCCTCTGGTATCTTTATGGTCATATCTTTCTCTGATATCTTTATGGTCATATCTTTCTCTGGCATCTTTATGGTCGAATCTTCCTCTGGTATCTTTATGGTCATATCTTTCTCTGGTATCTTTATGGTCGTATCTTTCTCTGGTATCTTTATGGTCATATCTTTCTCTGGTATCTTTATGGTCCTATCTTTCTCTGGTATCTTTATGGTCTTATATTCCTCTGGTATCTTTATGGTCGTATCTTTCTCTGGTATCTTTATGGTCGTATCTTCCTCTGGTATCTTTATGGTCTTATCTTCCTCTGGTATCTTTATGGTCGTATCTTTCTCTGGTATCTTTATGGTTGTATCTTTCTCTGGTATCTTTGTGGTCTTATCTTCCTCTGGTATCTTTATGGTCATATCTTTCTCTGGTATCTTTATGGTCGAATCTTCCTCTGGTATCTTTATGGTCATATCTTTCTCTGATATCTTTATGGTCATATCTTTCTCTGGCATCTTTATGGTCGAATCTTCCTCTGGTATCTTTATGGTCATATCTTTCTCTGGTATCTTTATGGTCGTATCTTTCTCTGGTATCTTTATGGTCATATCTTTCTCTGGTATCTTTATGGTCCTATCTTTCTCTGGTATCTTTATGGTCTTATATTCCTCTGGTATCTTTATGGTCGTATCTTCCTCTGGTATCTTTATGGTCGTATCTTCCTCTGGTATCTTTATGGCCGTATCCTTCTCTGGTATCTTTATGGTCATATCTTTCTCTGATATATTTATGGTCATATCTTTCTCTGGTATCTTTATGGTTCGTATCTTCCTCTGGTATCATTATGGTCGTATCTTCCTCTGGTATCTTTATGGCCGTATCTTCCTCTGGTATCTTTATGGACGTATCTTTCTCTGGTATCTTTATGGTCGTATCTTCCTCTGGTATCTTTATGGTCATATCTTTCTCTGGTATCTTTATGGTTGTATCTTTTTCAGGTATCTTTATGGTCGTATCTTCCTCTGGTATCTTTATGGTCGTATCTTTCTCTGGTATCTTTATGGTCATATCTTCCTCTGGTATCTTTATGGCCATATCTTTCTCTGGTATCTTTATGGTTGTATCTTCCTCTGGTATCTTTATGGTCCTATCTTCCTCTCGTATCTTTATGGTCGTATCTTCCTCTGGTATCTTTATGGTCATATCTTCCTCTGGTATCTTTATAGCCATATCCTTCTCTGGTATCTTTATGGTCATATCTTTCTCTGATATATTTATGGTCGTATCTTCCTCTGGTATCTTTATGGTCGTATCTTCCTCTGGTATCTTTATGGCCGTATCTTTCTCTGGTATCTTTATGGTTGTATCTTCCTCTGGTATCTTTATGGTCCTATCTTCCTCTCGTATCTTTATGGTCATATCTTCCTCTCGTATCTTTATGGTCATATCTTTCTCTGATATATTTATGGTCGTATCTTCCTCTGGTATCTTTATGGTCATATCTTTCTCTGGTATCTTTATGGTTGTATCTTTTTCTGGTATCTTTATGGTCGTATCTTCCTCTGGTATCTTTATGGTCGTATCTTTCTCTGGTATCTTTATGGTCATATCTTCCTCTGGTATCTTTATGGCCATATCTTTCTCTGGTATCTTTATGGTTGTATCTTCCTCTGGTATCTTTATGGTCCTATCTTCCTCTCGTATCTTTATGGTCGTATCTTCCTCTGGTATCTTTATGGCCGTATCTTCCTCTCGTATCTTTATGGTCATATCTTCCTCTGGTATCTTTATAGCCGTATCCTTCTCTGGTATCTTTATGGTCATATCTTTCTCTGATATATTTATGGTCGTATCTTCCTCTGGTTTCTTTATGGTTGTATCTTTCTCTGGTATCTTTATGGTTGTACTGTATCTTCCATTGGTTTCTTTATGGTTGTATCTTTTTCTGGTATCTTTATGGTCGTATCTTTCTCTGGTATCTTTATGGTCCTATCTTCCTCTGGTATCTTTATGGTATTATCTTCCTCTGGTATCTTTATGGTCGTATTTTCCTCTGGTATCTTTATGGTTGTATCTTCCTCTGGTATTTTTATGGCCGTATCCTTCTATGGTATCTTTATGGTCATATCTTTCTCTGTTATATTTATGGTCGTATCTTCCTCTGGTATCTTTATGGTCATATCTTTCTCTGGTATCTTTATGGTCGTGCTGTATCTTCCTCTGATTTCTTTATGGTTGTATCTTTTTCTGGTATCTTTATGGTCGCATCTTTCTCTGGTATCTTTATGGCCGTATCTTCCTCTGGTATCTTTATGGTCGTATCTTTCTCCAGTATCTTTATGGTCTGCAAAGGAGCCTTTATTTTGACACAAGGTCTGTCTCTGTGCCTTGGTCATTTCTCTAATGCTTACATCTCCAGAACAGAAGCCAGCAGAAGTCTACAATAAAGTTCTAAAGTTTGCTTAAATTCTATATAACTCTTCTGGATCTTTATTTTTTTTCTTAATGAAGATGACCTTTCTTTTTGGCGTTCTATTTAAAAAAAAAACGCAAATTACCTCCTGTCTTCTCGATGGCTGTGTCATCTCAAATGTCGTCAGAAGTCTGAATATTTTTTTTTTTTCTGACTTTTGCGTCTTCATCTCAGATGACAGCAAAGGCCGGGTCACTTCTCATCTAGCCAGAATCACAGCAGCTAATTAAGCCTTCAGGTCTAGGGGTCTCTGAGCGTGGAGCCTCGGGAGGGCGAATTATACATTTTTTATGCTGTGAAGATGACAGGAAAGTGACCTTTGCCCGTAACCTCCAAGGATTCAGATTAAGTGTCTGCGCTCTGTGCTTTCTAATAGTCGTGTTGGGAATTTAATGAGAAGGAACAGGGACAACTTGTAACGAGGAGATGAAAATGTACCATGCAATTTATTATCCCCATGGTTAAAGGATTCCTACACATGTTGCTGTTCTTGTCTACCCTCTGCCTGAAGCACCATTTTTTATTCACACAGAGATTTGACTTTTGTATAGAAACAAGTCTTGTTCACCTGGGGCTACTGATCTCTATGGTGTTGAAAAACATCAGCTACAATTATATAGGGTGGGTGGTTGAATTTTTTTTTTGGTCTAATTTTACTCTGTATAGTAGTATTAAACCGAAAAGCTGACATTTATTTTATTGCAGCTTACCAATTCTTAGGTTTGTTGGCTGCATTAGCTTTCTTTTTTAGGCTTTCTTTCTTTTATTTTCACCTATGATCTGTAGACATGTGCAGAACGAAAATGTTTGCTTCATTTTGTTTCATTTCGATTTAGTATTTACATAAATTTGTTTAATTTGTTTTCGGAATTTGTTTCTTTTTATTAGAATTCAAATTGATTTGTATTTTCTAAATTTAGAAAATTTTAAGCAAATTCCATTCAAAATTTAATTTATTCTAATCGAATTTTGGAGAATGGTTATATTCTTTCTATTCCATTCTATTCTATTGTTTTTTTTTTTCTATTTTATTATTTTCTGTTCTGTTCTTTTCTTTTCTATTATATTCTATTCTATTCCAATTCCAATTTATTCTATTCTAAATTCAAATTTCAGAAAACAGTTATATTGTTATATTCTTTCTATTCTATTCTATTATTTAGTCTATTCTATTCTTTTCTATTCTTTTATTTTCTATTCTGTTCTTTTCTATTCTATTCAAATTTTAATTTATTCTATTCAAGATTTAAATTTCTGAAGGTTATATTCTTTCTATTTTATTCTTTTTTTTTTTTTTATTCTTTTCTATTCCAATTCAAATGTTTTCTATTCAAAATTCAAATTTCAGAAGAAGGTTATATTCTTTCTATTCTATTGTTTTTTTTTTCCTATTCTGTTCTTTTATGTTCTGTTCTTTTCTATTCTATTCCAATTCAGATTTATTCTATTCTAAATTCAAATTTCAGAAAACAGTTTTATTGGCATATTCTTTATATTCTACTCTATTTTAGTCTATTCTATTCTTTTCTATTCTTTTATTTTATATTCTGTTCTTTTCTATTCTATTCAAATTTGAATTTATTCTATTCAAGATTCAAATTTTGGAAGAAGGTTATATTCTATCTATTTTATTCTGTTATGTTATATTATTTTTTTTCTATTCTTTTCTATTCTATTCCAATTCAAATTTATTCTGTTCTAAATTCAAATTTCAGAAAACAGTTTTATTGGCAGATTCTTTATATTCTACTCTATTCTATTTTAGTCTATTCTATTCTTTTATTTTCTACTCTGTTATTTTCCAATCTATTTAAATATGAATTTATTCTATTCAAGATTCAAATTTCGTAAGAAGGTTATATTCTTTCTATTTTATTCTATTCTGTTATATTATTTTTTTTTCTATTCTATTCCAATTCAAATTTATGCTATTCTAAATTCAAATTTCAGAAAACAGTTTTATTGACATATTCTTTATATTCGACTCTATTCTATTTTAGTCTATTCTATTATTTTCTATTCTTTTATTTTATTTTCTATTATGTTCTTTTCTATTCTATTCGAATTAGAATTTCTTCTATTCAAGATTCACATTTTGGAAAATGGTTATATTCTTTCTATTTTATTCTATTCAATTATATTCTTTTTTTTTTTCATTTCTTTTCTATTGTATTCAAATTCAAATATTTTCTAATTGAAATTTGAATTTTAGAAGATGGTTTTATTCTATTTTTTATTCTATTCTATTTTATTCTATTTGATTCCTTTATTTTCTATTATATTGTATTCTGTTCTTTTATTTTCCATTTTATTTTGTTCTGTTCTACTCTATTCTTTTCTATTCTATTCTTTTTTTGTTTTTTATTCTATCTCTTTTACTTCATATCCCGTTTTTTTTTTCTATTATTTTATTTTCACCTATGATCTGGTCAGTAAGTCTTGTTTTTTAAAAGAACAAGCTCTCCTGCAGTGGTAGAAGTTACAGGGATGAGACAAACCAGGGAAAAAAACTGTTGCTGTAACTGCGTATAAAGTATTAGACGGAGTATGGCTTCAGTTTGTTAGTGTATTTAAATCCCCTAGTCCCTCTAGCACTCTCCTCCCCCACAGACTGACAATGCTGCTGTCTAACTGTGCTCCTTCATCCAGAGTGGGAGTGCTCTAATAGAGGAGGTGTGGCAAGATCACCAGGTGAAAACAGAGTGAAAAGTAAAAATAAAGCTTGCTGTCATCATGGACGCTGCACAATGTCATTCCTTCCTACAATGATATGAATATTTTCTCTTTATTGGTCATTTAGCTTTGAACCATAAATAATATTTGGTAGCCATATGTTTTATTGAACCCTCTGGTCTTTGCACTTATGCTTGAATTGCACGTATATGCTCCGCATGCTTTTAAGTACACCATTATAGGCTCTGTGGCATGGCCGATGAATTATAGTCTGGTATTTTTTTTTATCAAGGGTGTATATATATATATGTATATATATATATATATATATATATATATATACTTTTTGAGAAAGCCTGCTACACACCCGGATCCTGAGGAAGCCCTAAGTGTGGGTGAAACGCGTCGATCCATTGCATTGTAGGATGTGCTGTAATACAGTACACCCCCCTCCATCGCGGGGGTTTACGTTCCAGACCCACCCGCAATAAGTGAAAATCCGCAAAAAAAGAAATACCCTGTTTAACCACTTTACCACTGAGTCTATTTTTGACACTTTTTGTTTACAAATTTAAATCAGTATTTTTTGCTAGAAAACTACTTAAAACCCCCAAACATTATATATATATATATTTTTTTTAGCAAAGACTCTGGAGAATAAAATGGCGGTCATTGCAATATTTTTTGTCACGCGGTATTTGCGCAGCGGTCTTTCAAACGCCATTGTTTTGGAAAAATTACAAAAAATCACATTTCACTGCATTTAACAAAAACTAAACAGTAAAGTTAGCCCATTTTTTTGTATATTGTGAAAGATGATGTCACGCTGAGTAAATAGATAAATAGATACCCAACATGTTACGGTTTAAAATTGCGCGGAAAGGCGACAAACTATGGTCAATAAAAATCTCCATAGGCGACGGTTTAAACATTTTTAACAGTTACCAGTTTAGAGTTAGAGAGTGGATCTTTTTTTAAAATTATTGCTCACGCTCTGGCGATCGCGGCGATACCTCACATGTGTGGTTTGAACAGCGATTTAATTTGCGGTGCGACTTCCATATATATTTTCTTTCGTGCGCGAGCTAACGGCAACGGGGGCAGCTAAAATTTTTTTTCCTATTTATTTTATTATTATTTTTTTCATTTTAACACAGGTTTTTTTTTTTTTTTTATCTGATCACTTTTATTGCTGTCACAAGCAATGTAAACATCCCTTGTGACAGCAATAGGCATAGACAGGTACTCTTTATGGAGGGATCGAGGGTCTAAAAGACCCCAAACCCCTCCACTGCACTTCAATGTATTCAAAACGCAGAAAACGGCATTTTTGAATACTGACACTTTTTGAATCTGCCGCCTTTAGCAGCAGAGTAACCTGGACATGACGTCATGGACGCCGCCTCCGGTTCCGGCTTTGATCGGGACTCCATCAAGCCGGCGGACATGCCGGCTGGTTGCTCTGGTCTCCAGGTGGGACGGGAGACCCGGGCAAAGCCGCAGAAGGCGGCGGGAGGGGGGGGACGTCCCCTCCCGCTTGCCGGGGTAACGATCAAGTGGCTCCCGAGCCGCATCGGTCATTACCGCTGGAAAGCCGACCGCCGGCTCTAAAAAACGGTACCTGGGTGATGCCTCTAGCTAGGGACATCACCCCGGCACAACCACGCAAAGTCAGCCGACGTAGGTCTACGTGGCTAGACGTTAAGTGGTTAAATACACCCTAGGCATGTTTTTATAACTTTTGCGATATTTTTAAAAGCATTTTAAGGTCTTTAAACACACTTTTAAAACAATAGAAACTCATTTAAACACATAAAAGATATTGAGAGAGAGCGCAAGAGCAATGGAAAAACACAAAAATATTTAATTAATAATTAACCACTTTACCACCGGAGGATTTTGCTGTCTTATGTCCAGGCCACTTTTTGCGATTCGGCACTGTGCGACTTTAACTGACAATTGCGCGGTCGTGCGACGCCGTACCCAAACGAAATTTACGTCCTTTTTTTCCCACAAACAGAGCTTTCTTTTGGTGGTATTTGATCGCCTGTGCGATTTTTACTTTTTGCGCTATAAACAAAAAAAAGAGCGTAAATTTTGAAAAAATAACAATATTTTTCACATTTTTTTTATATGAAATTCTCCCCCAAAAAAATGTAAAAATCTATTTTTTTTTACATTTTTGGCCAATTTGTTTTCTGCTACCCATGTTTGGTAAAAAAAATCACAATAAGCGTATTTTGATTGGTTTGCGCAAAAGTTATTGCGTTTACTAACTAAGGGAAAGATTTCTGTCATTTTTGGTGTTTTTTTTTTTAACGAGTAATGGCGGCGATCTGCGTTTTTTTTGCGGGACTGCGACATTGCGGCGGACAGATCGGACCCTTGACTGACATTTTTGACACTTTTGGGGGTACCAGTGACATTACTACAGTAATCAGTGCTATAAATATGCACTGTTACTGTAAAAATTACACTGGCAGGGAAGGGGTTAATTTTATTGGAGAGGGAGGGGCTAATGTATGCCTGGTGCTTACTGACGTGGGGGGGGGGAGGTAACTGAGTGACACAGGAACAGATCGCAGGTTCAGCTATGCTGAACCCTGCAATCTGTCACTGTCTGTCACTTAGGAGATCCGCCCGCTTTGTTTACACAAGCGGGCAGATCTCCAAACTCGATTCCCCCGACGATCCCGGCCACACCTCTGACGCGTTTTGTCACGCTCACGGCACTTAGTCGTGGTATAGACTGAGTCTGCTATCATCTTTCTGATGTACGGGATTGCTCGGTGTGCGCCTTGCGGTTTACCATTATTGTTCTCAGACATTGCAAGCAGTTTAGATGGACTCGTTGCCCAGCCTGCACCCTGCATGGAATCTATGGGGCACAGCTGTACAATCCAGAGGGGGGACCAAAAGTTTTTACTAGGTTCCATTTCTGCTTTTAGGTGTGATAACTCTTTAAGGGTAGGTTCACAAAATTGTGCGCTTTCCCAACACGCACAAAAATGGGCCATGCTTTATTCTTAATGGCACCCCCCCACACATCTGCTAATGCACGCGTTTTTACAGTGCGACAGAGTTTTGGAAAAGAGCCAGGGACGTCTTCTCTGTGTTTCTCATTCAATAAAATGAATGGGCTGCCCTACAAGAAATTTGTATGAATGAGAAGAAAATACACTGAAATGCATGCATATTCCAGCCAGCCTAAAGCGTAACTTCACTCCCTTTTTACACTTTGCATGATATCACTACACAGCTCCCCCCTCCCCCCCCCCCCCCCCCCCCACACACACTAACAATAACTCAGTTTCTCACAATTTTTGTCCTTACTTTTTTGGGGTAATCCTGTGCCACACTTTCACCTTTCCTACCAAGGAAAAAATTACATTTTCCAGCCATCCCTAGCCCATAGGTGTGCGCATAGGGTGTGCTGGCTGTGCCTGGGTACATCCTAATCAACTGTACAAAAAAGTGGTAACCACCCCAACCTATAGCTAACCTTTGCAGTAAGGGCAACACACAACACGAACAAGAGATTTCCCAGCACACTAACCAGTCAGCTTGCAAAACAACCAAATCAACCCTGTCTAACACCCAAATCACCCTGTGCGGTGCAGATTCCCCCTGATGCCCAAGCCCCTCCCCCCGCAGGGCTGCCAGCTTCCCTCCTCTACTCTTTCAGGAGTTGCTGCAGACATACAGGCAGATGTTTCAGGATAGAGAGCGGGCAAAAAGGCTGGTGGATATGTTGTTTACTTTCCCCTTCCTTTTCTGAATGAACAGTACCGATTGCTCCTGTGACCATTCATAACTGAAGCATAGTAAACTGTTTACTATTAACAGGAAACCGCTCAACAAAGAGCACTTCACATCAGGGGCTGACTGGCAACTTTCGGCCCAGGGGGCAAGTACAAACCAAAAGGCCCATGGTGCAGCGATTCGGCCCCCCCTCCCACTCTCCCTCTTCCCGTCCTCCTCCTGACCCCCGTTCCAGGCTGAAGCTCCGCTCCAGGTACTCTCTACTCACCGGCTGAATTTGGGTTCCATACCTGCAGAGGGTGGTTGGGGGGGAGCTGGGACAGCTTAGTTGGGGCTGGAGGAGAGTCTCCAGTGGGGCATGGATCTGGTCTCTGCTCAAACCCAGTTTACACCATCTATGCTGGAGGGGGGGGGGGGGGAGGCCTGCGCTCTGTCTTTGTCTTCAACCCACACTCAGTAGGTGAGCGGCAGTGATTTTTTTACCTCTCTTCACCAGAGAACTTTAGACATGTCTGTGGCAGAAGCAGTGCAACCTTTTTATGGGGCATCAGAGTGGCTCAGGGGGCAATTGCCCCCCTGCCCTCTGGCCCAGTCCTCCCCTGCTTCACATTCATGCATGTGTGTTTGAGCTTTGAGGTGCACACACAAATGCATTAGACTACTCACACCTACTGTATACCAACCATAGCCACCTTGGCTATTCACATCACGCATCTCAGGAGGCTTTGGGACCATCTGCACCACACTTCGCATGTGCCATGGAGCATCATCAAGGGGCTGGCTGCAAGAACCCAGAAGAGATAGCCAGCCCCTAGGGATGTAACATACAAAGATGGTGGTGTTGGGCCCAACATGCAGCAATGGAGTGGTGGATCTCAACAGACGTGGCATGGGCATGTAAGTTATTTGAGGACAACCCAGCAGACAAGGATGGGGGGACTAATAAAAAAATAGAAAAGTCGGTTGAAGCTCCTCTTAAACCACTTGCCGACCAGTCACATTGACTGTACTGCGGCAATGTGGTTTGTTATCGTCCAGTGACGTAGACCTACGGCGCTGGACTCCTCCCCCTGTAGGCGGCGCTCGCGCGGCGTCGGAGGCGCGCTCCCGCTATGTTCAGTCACAGCGGGAGTCAGGCCAGGGGAGGAGCGGCGGCGATCGCCGCTGCCGTTCCCCGATCGTCGGGGAATCTAGTTTGGAGATCCGCCCACTTGTGTAAACAAAGCGGGCGGATCTCCGAAGTGACAAGGAGTGACAGATTGCAGTGTTCAGCATAGCTGAACATGCGATCTGTCCTTGTGTCACTCAGTCACTTCCCCCCACACGTTAGTAAGCACCAGGCATACATTAACCCCTCCCTCTCCAATAAAATTAACCCCTTCCCTGCCAGTGTCATTTTTACAGTAACAGTGCATATATATAGCACTGATTACTGCAATAATGTCACTGGTACCCCCAAAAGTGTCAAAAATGTCAGTCAAGGGTCCGATCTGTCCGCCGCAATGTCGCAGTCCCGCAAAAAAATCGCAGATCGCCGCCATTACGCGTTAAAAAAAAAACACCAAAAATGACAGAAATCTTTCCCTTAGTTAGTAAACGCTATAACTTTTGCGCAAACCAATCAAAATACGTTTATTGTGATTTTTTTTACCAAACATATGTAGCAGAAAACAAATTGCCCAAAAATTTAAAACAATTTAGATTTTTACATTTTTTTGGGGGGGAATTTCATATAAAAAAATTTTAAAAATATTGTTATTTTTTCAAAATAAACGCTTTTTTTTTGTTTATAGCGCAAAAAGTAAAAATCACACAGGTGATCAAATACCACAAAAAGAAATCTCTGTTTGTGGGGAAAAAAAAGACGTAAATTTCGTTTGGGTACGGCGTCGCACGACCGTGCAATTGTCAGTTAAAGTCGCACAGCGCCGAATCGCAAAAAGTGGCCTGGACGTAAGACAGCAAAATCCTCCGGTGGTAAAGTGGTTAAATCTATCTTTGAAATCCCAAGTCTTTTCCAAAGGATATTCTAATCTATTTATATTGATGTAAAAAAAAATCATCTTTTTCCTACAGGAGAAGAGCATGCTTCCCTTGCTTTGGCTCTTTCTTTGATTTCAGATAAAAGTGTTTAACCCATGTTTGATAAGGGTCACAAACCTGGCTGAGAAATTTGCATGATCTGCCTAAATTCTTTGCAGATGTAAGAATTTCTAGACTAATGACCACCATATCGTTAAACGGGTCACATGGTAGCCGTCATGTTAACTTTCATGACTGTAAAGCTCCAGAAATATCCATATCAGGGTTGATTCTTCTCCAGGTTGTCAAACAAATTACACCTCTGGGGCACCAACCACTTTGGTAGAATAAACTTGAACAGAAATGTATTATGTGGACTGTAAAATGGGAAGAAGGGTAAGAAACAAACCAAGATACCCAAACTGCCAATGGTTTTAAACTCCAAACTAAGATCTAGTGCTCCTCAGAGGTTTGACTAATGTAAGTGTAGCACTGCCCCCTTGAGGACTGCTGGATAATACACTCTCGGGTCCCCCTGGGTTACCGTTAGCAAAACTGGCATTCACAGATTAACACTTTACTTCTTGGCTCAGTCAATGATCAGTCCCAGGGGTATGTCGTTGTTTTTGGTGTTTTATTTTAAACAGGGATGGGAGAAGGGAAGAGTGGGATACTTCCAATTTAACTATTCACAATGGATGAGGACTCCTGTCTGAAGATACAGCTAGGCTGCAGATTCACCTTGCCACTAGATGGATTTAGGTTAAGTCTCTGTACAGACAAATTAGTTGGGTAGATTATCTTCAGGATACCTGCCTAGTATCCCCTTTCACTCCACAGAGTGACAGCCGCCCTCTTACTATCCTACATCAAGGTGGCCCCCCTCAGGTCAGGCCCCTAGACACGATCCCCTGTACTCACAATACTGTTTTTTGAGGGTCTTCAGTGTCTCTACCCCTCCAGTCAGTTCTCCTGGACCTCTGGGTTCAGTCCCTATCCTCTGGTCCACAGGCCAACTGCCTGTGACCACGTGCTACTGCTACAGAGGAGGAGGCCACCGCCACCCTCCCTCTGGGACTCTGCTCATCAGTCAAAGACCCTGCAGCACACGTGCTCCTGGCTTTTATACAGTATCCCATAATGCACTGAGACAGCCGATCTCTGCCAATCACTGGGACTGTATCAAAGCCTGTGTACCCATTGGTCAGGTTTCCTCCCACTGTCCAACATGCCTCCCTATTGGACCAGTGTGAAACACTATCTAGACTCAATGAATCACACACTGAGCACACTGAGCAGACTTAACTCACAGATCCTGCTCTCTGGTAGGCAGAAAGCAATATAGATTTGCCTGCTGCTCCTCTGATAGGCAGACAGAGCCAAAAACTATACTCACTCACTAGCACCTACCTAGGAGGGTGCTGCATAAGTATGTACAGTATGTGTTCTTTCTGTGGAGTCCTTGTGGAAGATGGAAATCAGCCGCTAACTTCTGTGTCCCCTGGTTCTTTTCAGCAGATGAGCAGTTTCTAATAATGGTAACTAGAGGAATAGAGTGCAAAGGATTTTTATACTAGAGCTAAGTTTAAACTGAAGGTATGTAGACAGCGAAATTAGAGCCTTGAATATATTATGGTAGGGCAGATGCAGGCTTTCTGTAAATACCTCCATTACTGGCACACTGAAAATGGAACAAGCATTGATTAATACTGTAACCAGGTGTTTGCAGAGAGAAACACTGGCTGCAGCTTCTCTCTGTAACTGCTTCTCTGTGGTGCTGGAATTGTTAACAGCAGGACGAGTTTAATAGAGTGAGTCAGACAGCACTGCACTGTGGGAACTGTAGTCCTGAGGAGAGACTCTATGGTGTATTTAAGAGCTTCTGAACTACATTCCCCAGAGAGGAGATTGCAGGGAGAAGGGGGAAGAGTTGTACAGGACTCAGCTTCCTCTTGCCAAGAGGGAGACTGGAGAGTGCACATTGCTGTCAAGTGTGCACAGCCACTGGTGCATATCAGCGGCCTGGCCAGGATCTGGAGTGCTGGCTTTGGGGGTGCAGAAGTGGGTGCAGAAGAGAGAGTGGACTAACTGTGTGTGACTGGATGGTGAGCTCCAATATCACTGGGACTGGAGAGGTGCTGCCGTAGGAATTTACCATCTGCTGCTAGAGGAACTGAGCCCTTTAGGAATTGACCATACAGCACTATTCTCATGTGCACCATTTGTACAACTGAGCCCCAACGCTAGCTGGCTTAATAGTTAGGATCAAAAACTGCCCCTTTACAGCTGCTACATGGAGACCTTTACTAATTGCCTATGCTAAGAGGTACCCCTCATGGGACATTGCACCATATCCTAGGCATTCTCCTAGAGTGCAC
Organism: Pelophylax lessonae; assembly: GCF_965119305.1. Lineage (NCBI taxonomy): Eukaryota > Metazoa > Chordata > Amphibia > Anura > Ranidae > Pelophylax > Pelophylax lessonae. The sequence continues at coordinate 863,892,849 of NC_138768.1, read as the reverse complement.
TCTATTCTAGTCAACTGTTATAGTATTTTTTTTTTCACATTGCAGTTACTTTGCTGATTCAGGAGTTAATTCCAATTTAGGGGTACAGAAATCTAATCTAAATTACCTTGGCATAGTTATTTTACTCAGTGGCATCGCTATGGTGGTACGGGGGGGTGCAGACTGCTCCCGGGTAACACCTACCAGAGGGGTGACACCATCATAGGAGCGGACTAACAATTTGGGCACTCGGGCACTGCCGAAGATTCCTGGCCAGTAGTGGGCCCCATAAGAGGCTCCTGGCAGAGAGAAGACCAGGGCTCTGAGCCTAGCAGGGGCACGCTGGCAGCTGGTTGCAGCTGTCAAGACTGTGTTGTTAGTCAGGCTGACAGCTCAGCCCCCCCCCCATCTTTCAGATGAATGGAAGAGGAAGGAGGTTGAATCTGCTCCACCCCCACCTAAACACCTTCTGTGTCCGCCCACCTTGCAACCTCCAGTGTACAGCCAGTGCTGCTGTGCCTGTGAAGGGGATTGTGTGGGCGGGGAATTTAAAACCAGTAGCAGTAATACATTGAGAACCCAAAGATTAGCCTTGTGAGTGAGAACTATGTGTGTGGGCGCCACTGAGTTTGGGACCACCGCCTGCCTACATGACATGGTAGAGGGGTCACATTTCAGTGGTATCGGGGGGTAATGGGCAGAGGGGTAACATTGCAGGGGTATCAGGGGGGTTAATGGGTAGAGGCAGGGCCATCTTACTGATTGGGCACGCTGGGCAGTTGCCCAGGGGCCCCACTTGTCTGGGGAGCCCCACCTGCCCAGCAACCGAGCCCCAGCCAAATATTAGTCCCGATTCCTGTGTGCATCCTGCCGCCGAACTTAGCAGGTGGCAAGTGCCTCTCGGCCCTGCGCTGCTGTCAGGCCACTTGGACTATGGAGAGGGAGCCCACAACTGCAGGAATGCCTGTCTGCCTCCATGGGAACAGGCACACACATGACAGTCGATCCTGACTCCCATCTGTGTGTGTGTTCACCGGACCCAGCTGCCGAACTTGGAAGCTGTCATTAGCCTGGCACTGCTGTACCAATAAATATCGCCTTATCAATAATTTGCATTTTTATTCTCGTGGGCGATTGTGTACACAGGGCCCCAGTGCACTGCATTGCCCGGGGCCCTTTAATGCTCTTAAGATGGCACTGGGTAGAGGGGTCACAGTGCAGGGCTATCAGGGGAGGTATTAGGTAGAGGCAGTGGCGTACCAATGGGGGGGGCGGGGGTGCGGCCCGCCCCGGGTGCCATGCTCTGGGGGGTGTCAGCCGGTGTCCTGCCCGGTGTGTGTTCAGAGTCAGACAGATCCCGCAGTGTGAAGGCAGCTGCAGTGGCAGCTCCTTGAGTCCGTGCTGCTAGCGGGGGGCGGAGCCGCGGTGGGAATAAGGGGCGGAGCCGCGGCGGGAATAAGGGGGCGGAGCCTCGTCGGGAATAAGGGGGCGGGGCCTCGGCGGGAAGAAGGGGATGGAGGCTAGGCGGGAAGAAGGTGAGTGCCCATTGCCCAACTGTGTGTGCTGGATAGGAGGGGGATGGGGCTGCTGCATATAGAGGAATTCATCTTTCTCTATTCTTCCTGCAGCTGCCTGCTGAATAACTGATTCTCCTCCTCTCCCTCCTGCAGGAAGAATAGGGAAAGATCAATTCATCTATATGCAGCTGCCCCATCCCCTCCTATACAACGTCTTTTGCTGGCCCCCCAGTGTTCCTTAACTCCCCCCCTCGGTGCTCTTAGCCCCTCCCAGTGCACTAGACCCCCCTGTTCTTTAGCCCCCCCCGATGCTCTTCAGCTCCCCACAGTGCTTTCTCCCGCCCCCCAAGTGCTACCTGTCCCCCCCCAGTGCTCTCCACCCCCCTGGTTTTCCTTGCCCACCCCCCAAGTGCTCCCTGTCTCCCCCTGTGCTCCCCACCCCCCTGGTTTTCCCTGCTCCCCCCCAAGTGCTCCCTGTCCCCCCAGTGCTCTCCACCCCCTGCACCTTCCAACCCCCCTACAATGCTTTCCAAACCCCCTCTTAATTCTCTCCAGTCCCCCCCCCCCACCGTGCCCTTCGGCTCCTCCAGTGCTCTCTGCTTCGTCTGTGCTCTCCGGCCCCCCTAGTGTTCTTCTATCTTCTATCATGTCCTCAGTCTCTGACCTTCTCTTGTATCATGTCCTCAGTCTCTGACCATCTCTTGTATCATGTCCTCAGTCTCTGACCTTCTCTTGTATCATGTCCTTAGTCTCTGACCATCTCTTGTATCATGTCTGTAGTCTCTGACCATCTCCTGTATCATGTCTGTAGTCTCTGACCATCTCCTGTATCATGTCTGTAGTCTCTGACCATCTCCTGTATCATGTCTGTAGTCTCTGACCATCTCCTGTATCATGTCTTCAGGCTCTGACCATCTCCTGTATCAGGTCTTCAGTCTCTGACCATCTCCTGTATCATGTCCTTAGTCTCTGACCATCTCTTGTATCATGTCTGCAGTCTCTGACCATCTCCTGTATCATGTCTACAGTCTCTGACCATCTCCTGTATCATGTCTGTAGTCTCTGAATATCTCCTTTAGCAATTCTCCAATCTCTTACTCAAACTTAAACACATTGCTAATAATATTAGCTATCTATTTATGCTGAAGGTAGGACTGTGCAGGGGAGGCAGAAATGTCCTCAGTCTCTGACCTTCTCTTGTATCATGTCCTCAGTCTCTGACCTTCTCTTGTATCATGTCCTTAGTCTCTGACCATCTCTTGTATCATGTCTGTAGTCTCTGACCATCTCCTGTATCATGTCTGTAGTCTCTGACCATCTCCTGTATCATGTCTGTAGTCTCTGACCATCTCCTGTATCATGTCTGTAGTCTCTGACCATCTCCTGTATCATGTCTTCAGGCTCTGACCATCTCCTGTATCAGGTCTTCAGTCTCTGACCATCTCCTGTATCATGTCCTTAGTCTCTGACCATCTCTTGTATCATGTCCTCAGTCTCTGACCATCTCTTGTATCATGTCCTCAGTCTCTGACCTTCTCTTGTATCATGTCCTCAGTCTCTGACCATCTCTTGTATCATGTCCTCAGTCTCTGACCTTCTCTTGTATCATGTCCTCAGTCTCTGACCTTCTCTTGTATCATGTCCTTAGTCTCTGACCATCTCTTGTATCATGTCTGTAGTCTCTGACCATCTCCTGTATCATGTCTGTAGTCTCTGACCATCTCCTGTATCATGTCTGTAGTCTCTGACCATCTCCTGTATCATGTCTGTAGTCTCTGACCATCTCCTGTATCATGTCTTCAGGCTCTGACCATCTCCTGTATCAGGTCTTCAGTCTCTGACCATCTCCTGTATCATGTCCTTAGTCTCTGACCATCTCTTGTATCATGTCTGCAGTCTCTGACCATCTCCTGTATCATGTCTACAGTCTCTGACCATCTCCTGTATCATGTCTGTAGTCTCTGAATATCTCCTTTAGCAATTCTCCAATCTCTTACTCAAACTTAAACACATTGCTAATAATATTAGCTATCTATTTATGCTGAAGGTAGGACTGTGCAGGGGAGGCAGAAATGTCCTCAGTCTCTGACCTTCTCTTGTATCATGTCCTCAGTCTCTGACCTTCTCTTGTATCATGTCCTTAGTCTCTGACCATCTCTTGTATCATGTCTGTAGTCTCTGACCATCTCCTGTATCATGTCTGTAGTCTCTGACCATCTCCTGTATCATGTCTGTAGTCTCTGACCATCTCCTGTATCATGTCTGTAGTCTCTGACCATCTCCTGTATCATGTCTTCAGGCTCTGACCATCTCCTGTATCAGGTCTTCAGTCTCTGACCATCTCCTGTATCATGTCCTTAGTCTCTGACCATCTCTTGTATCATGTCCTCAGTCTCTGACCATCTCTTGTATCATGTCCTCAGTCTCTGACCTTCTCTTGTATCATGTCCTCAGTCTCTGACCATCTCTTGTATCATGTCCTCAGTCTCTGACCTTCTCTTGTATCATGTCCTCAGTCTCTGACCTTCTCTTGTATCATGTCCTTAGTCTCTGACCATCTCTTGTATCATGTCTGTAGTCTCTGACCATCTCCTGTATCATGTCTGTAGTCTCTGACCATCTCCTGTATCATGTCTGTAGTCTCTGACCATCTCCTGTATCATGTCTGTAGTCTCTGACCATCTCCTGTATCATGTCTTCAGGCTCTGACCATCTCCTGTATCAGGTCTTCAGTCTCTGACCATCTCCTGTATCATGTCCTTAGTCTCTGACCATCTCTTGTATCATGTCTGCAGTCTCTGACCATCTCCTGTATCATGTCTACAGTCTCTGACCATCTCCTGTATCATGTCTGTAGTCTCTGAATATCTCCTTTAGCAATTCTCCAATCTCTTACTCAAACTTAAACACATTGCTAATAATATTAGCTATCTATTTATGCTGAAGGTAGGACTGTGCAGGGGAGGCAGAAAGTGCAAAAGGGGGAACTGTGATTAGAGAGACGGAGGGCAGACTGCAAGGGGCACTGTGATGGGGGGCTGTGAAATTTGTGCAAAAAATATTCTTGAACACATTACAATTTTTTGTGGGTGTTTTTACATTTTAAAGTTGGGGGGGTGCCAGATATAGGATCCGCCCCGGGTGCCAAATGCTCTAGGTACGCCACTGGGTAGAGGGGTCACATTGCAGGGGAATTGGGGGTAATGGGTAGAGAGGTCAAAGTGCAGGGGTATCGGGGGAGGTAATGGGTAGAGCGGTAACATTGCAGAGGTATCGGGGAGGGTAATGGGTAGAGGGGTCACAGTGCAGGAGTATCAGGGGAGGTATGTGGTAGAGGGGTCACATTGCAGGGGAATCAGGGGAGTAATGGGTAGAGAGGTCACAGTGCAGGGGTATTGGGGAGGTACAAGGTAGAGGGGTCACATTGCAGGGATAGTGGGGATGAGAGAGAGGGTAGAGAGGATACGGTGCAGGGGATTTCAGGTGGAATGTTTTCCCGCACCAGGTGACAATGGCACCAACCCTAGTGATGCCACTGATCATACTGTCCAGCAGACTGTGTCTGAACCTACCTTCTATGTGTTCAATAATGCTCAAACCACCATTTATTCTAACCCATACCAATACATTGAGTTCATTTACCACTAAACGGTCTTGTGTCTATTACCTGCTGCTAATTCACAACTGAGATAAATGTTCCTATCAGTGCTTGCAGATAAGCCTCGTACACACGCACCGATTGTTGGCTGACCGATCGGCCGTCTTTTCTCCAGTGTTGTTGTGTTGGTTGAAATGTGCTCTAGACTGCACACAAATTTTGTCGGCCAACAACAACCAACTGCAGAAGTGATGTCATGTGCTGGTTAACTTTCCGTGTGTTTTTTCTTCGCTGAGCATGCCCAGTCTTGCTCATCTGACTTTTGTCGGCCGAAATCTGTACTGACTGATGAACAATCGGCCGTTCTGGGGACGGCCAACAAAAATGTTATAGCATGCACACCAGATTTTGTTCGGCCGAAAAGTCGCAGTCGGTTGTCGGAAGCATCATACTAACAAGCCGACAATCGGCCGATCGGACGTTGGCCGAAAATTTACGGCCAACAATCGGTGCGTGTGTACGGGGCTTTACTTTCATTCAACCAGGTGCATCAGAGGGACTGAGGTTGTTCTTGGAGTTGAGAAGCTGAACAGAGAACCCAAATTACCAAGCGGCTTCTGTTGCTAAAAAGCAACAATAAAAACAAATCACTAACCTGAGAATACTTTCCTGAAAACAGTGAATTGCCCTGATGCCGGAATATCTGCGCTTTTCAATTAGTGAAATGATAAAGTGGAGAGGATTTTCTATTATTGACTCGTCTCAATTTAGCACAATTAAAAAATGCAGAGCAAGGGCTTCAAAAACCTAAAGTTACCATCAACACTTAGGCAGCGGATTGGATTAGTCCACCGCAGCTCTGCCTAGATTAAAGCTTTTATCAGCCCCCTGTGCATAACTTCATTACTCATTATTAGTGATGGGTAAACAAAGCAATTGTAGTGATTACCCCCAAGGGAAGCACTGTATTCTCTAGTCCCCTGTCCCAGAGTCTGCCACTCTGTAAGCAGAATTATTCTCTCCGACACATCCGGACTGAAGAGCGGATATTTATTGCAACAATGTATATAATACTACAATACCCAAGGAAATAAAATGGCAATAACTCCTGATTAAATTAGTAAAACAGTAACAAAATAGAATATACAGATGGTAATAAGCAACTAGACCAAATAATGACCCTCAAACTCTACACTTAGGAAGGTCCCCTCTAAGGGCAATGCTGAGATATTAGTTTGGCAGTCTTTGTCAAACACTTTCCCTACTGGCCAGCAGGTTGGGGCCCAAAACCAGCGTTGGTGTGCCTAAAATTCAGTCCCTCTGAACCCAAGTATAGGTGTCTCAAACAAACAATACTGCTCCTCTTTAATAGGATGCAGAGATGTTTGGCAAAGCAGCCTCTCCCCAGCTCCTGGGGTGATGAATCCTCTTCTCCCATTCTCATCATACCTCCCAACTTTTTGAGATGGGAATGAGGGAAACCTATCAGCAAAAGTATGCAGGCATAGCAGTTGAGAGGGGTTCAGGAGGAGCTAGCTGGAGTATTCTGAGGGCCCTGACCAATCCCCAACTTGGGTTGGCAGGGGGCAGGCCCCCCTCAAATACTCTGGGTCAGCCCAGCTGGGCATGAGAGTTGGGGTGGAAGCTGGAGATGGAGTGTTAGGCTGTCGTAGCCATTGAGGAAGCTCCCCAGTCTTGGAGGGGGGGGGGGGTGACCTTGGGCCTGGGTTTGGGTGGAGACAGGACCCTCTTTATGACAAACAGAGGTGTCATGGCTAGGAGGCATGGGAGCAAGGAGAGGACAGAGGGAGAACACTGCTGAGCAAATCTCCAGGAGGAATAGGAACAGCTAAGAGGGTTGGAGAGTGACACACAGTCAGGAGGACTGGGGGGCTCTTCTGAGAGGACAACAATGGAGCAGTCTGGAATTGATGCAGAGCCAGTTAGGAGGACTGTGGTGGCATGGGCAGAAGGGGCAGCTGCAGCCAGGGGGGCTGGCAGTGCTTGAAGAGGTGGCACTGGGAGCAGTAGCCACAGAGAGGACTGCTGCCACCAAGGACTTCCATTTTTGCTACAACATAGGGGCCCGCGGTCCTTGCCTCCAAAGGGCATTTGTCCAGATCCAGTTGAGATTGTACTGAACCTGTAACTTGTGCTAGCTGGTCCTGGGAGTTGTTGTTCCGCAATCAAGTCTGTGCTGGAGGTAGAAAAGGAGAGTGTGTATATACTGGGTGTACTGTATATAGTTCAAGTCCTTAAAGTTCAATAGTTCAAGTCCTTAAAGAGTTCTACTGATCAAATGGGCATCTCATATCAACCCTTCCCTTTCCAACCCTCAATTCCCCGAATAAAAAAAATGAACAAAGCTGCAAGGACTGCTTCTTGTCTCTAAAGTGAATGGAAAATTGTGTGCCTGGCTGTGCAGGATGGGAGTCGACCACATTCACCAGCGGCCCCTATGGGGGTAGCGCTACAGATAGATAGATAGATAGATAGATAGATAGATAGATAGATAGATAGATAGATAGATAGATAGATAGATAGATAGATAGATAGATAGATAGATAGATAGATAGATAGATAGATAGATAGATAGATAGATAGATAGATAGATAGATAGAATCTAGGGAGGAGTAAGTGGTTACAAATAGATATAAATTGTATATAGTAGATCCATACTGTATGGCCTACAATAGACAGATATTGTATATAGTAGATAAATACTATATGGCCTACAATAGACAGATATCAATATTGTACACGATATTAGTTATTTATAGTCTTAGTATGTGATGCAGTTTTGTATTGTTCCTCAGCCAAGTGTTGTGTGTCGCCTGTGATCTCCTGTGCAGACGGGATCCTAATTTCCTCCATAATTATCCAGTAATTAGAAGATGCTGGTCTAATGGTCTTCCTGTCAAGAGGAGATGATTCAACAGAACAGCAGGGTCCTCTCATTATCGCGGCTGCAGAGATAACATTTCCCAACAGAACCACTCCATACAGATATAGAAACCATGTTCTGAGGTCAGATTAGAAGATCTACCCTTGTGACCACAAGAGGATCAATAAAATGCTCCACCTGATGAATTCAGTTATGTGGTTGGTGCAAATACTGATTGCCATTCACTTATGTTGTGCGTTTCATTAAGGTGGGGTTCACATATGTTCATCGGTTCAGGTCCGAATTTTTGCCTAAATTCGCAGCTAAGCCAGACCCATAGACACACAAGACCCTTTTGGAATGTGGACCACGGCTGTCCTGGACCTCAACTCCATTGAGAGTCGGTCACACTCGCCTGTCATGGATGTAGGGAAACCGACATCCAATTTGCATATATGTGAACCCAGCTTTAACGTCACCTCCAGCAGTTGTACCGGCTCCTCTCCTGGACTGAAATTGATTACTCTGATTTCTCTGCACACTGTGAGCTTCTTCCAATGTGCATTAGATGCTGCAGCAAGTAAGATAGAGCCCATCCTATTTCCTTGATAGAGGACTTTCAGCATCATCTAGCGGCACCTTTTTCTCCCAGGCCTGACTGTCCCTGGTCCACACCCCTCACCACCATCCCTTTGCCACTGATCCCATCCCCCCACCACTGCCACTGATCCCATTCCCACCACCATCCCTCTGCCACTGATCCCAAGGGGGCACTCTGGAGGAAGATGTAAGGGGCACTCTGGAGGTATATTGTTTTTTTCGGGAAAAGGAGCTAAAACCTCTGCCTACTGACCAAGCCATCCCCGTGGTGACCTCGCACCCCAGTCTTATGAGTACCTTTTAAGGACCCCCCACAATCACCCTCTGAACTGGGACTGCACAAGCCCCATCACCCACAGCTGCCTAATGACAACTATCGGTGTGCGGATCGTCTTTCTACATATGTACTCAGTTAAACGGCTTTGGACCGGGCACCCGGGAACTCTTTTATTGGTGAGCTGTATGGGTAGTAGCACTGCTCCTTCTGTTTGCACATTGGAAACAAAGTGTGGAAAGTGTTTAACCTCAAGATAGTGCTAGAGACCTTTCTTTTACAAAAGTTTTTATTGAATAGCAAGCATAATGTATACAACAATTCCGTATGAATGAATACAGCAAAATGGAACATATGAACAAAAAGCTTGATCAAAGACAGGTAAGGAAATATAACAATGCGTATTCTTCAGTGTTCTATTATAAAGGAAACCTCAGGGTAGGGACAGGTAGTCCCCCACTCTCGGGTAGCATGGATGTGCACCAGACTAGCTATGGACTAAGAAAAAAACATAAATAAGTTCCATTGAGAGAATACAGTAGTTAGGCATATTCATTCGATGAAGAATGCAAAGACGTGTCATCATAGGTGGGACACGAGGAAGAAGAAAGGAGAAGAGAAAATGAAAAAAGGATAGAAGAAAGAGTAAAAAAAAGGAACAAGGGAAGGGGTATCAAGGGATCAAGGGATTATCTAAATTGAGAGCAGTGTAGCATTGAATCTGGACGGTGTGATATACGTCATCCATGGGTGCCACACTTTAAGAAATTTATAATGAGAATCAGAAGCTATAGCTGTCGATTTTTTGTTCGTCATAATGTCGTTCATATGGTTTTTGACTGCTTCAAAACTGAACAGTGGGGTTTTCCAAGCCTTAGCAATAGTCAATTTTGTAGCAATGAACAGATGCTGAGCCAATTGGCGCTGTCAACGGGATAACTCAATTATTGGCCTACATAAAAGAGCTTCATAGGGGTCACTCTTCAGGTTGACATGAAGAATAGTGCGAAGCAGGGCGTAAACCTTAACCCATAGTCTGCACACCTTGGGACTAGGGATGATCGAACGGTTCGGGTCGACCATCGGTTCGACCCGAACATTGACTGTTTGAAATTCGGCCGAATTCCGAACTTTTTGCTGAAAAGGTTCGGCATTCGACAACCAGAACCGACCAAAATGCAATGGGACAGGAACTGGGCTTTAAAAGCCAGTGATTGGACCAGAACCATCAGTAAAAAGCCAATTGAGGGGGCAAGAGGATGCTAGGAATGTGATTGAAGTGACTAGGGGGTCCAGAGGCCAATCAGTAGTGAATACGCTCCCCAGTATATAAGATAGCCCCACCAAATCTCTAGCATTGTAATACAGGGATGTGGAAGAGAGTGGAAGCAGTTCTGTTACTCCTGCTTCAAAAGTGTCATTTAGCAATTATTAGTGTGAGGAAAGGGATATCTAGTGTAGTTAGGGTACTATTTTCCACTATAGTTAGATTTAATAATCTAGTTTCTGTAGGGAAAGTGTTAAGTGTCAGGGTGACTGTAGTGTAGTGTAGGGTTAACTGACTCTGACTGCTATGGCAGGGTGACCAAACCCTTCCATTTCAGAGTGACCGCCATAGAAAAAAGATTGTTTGTATTAGAATTGCAGTAGAGCAGGATAGTGGCTTCGCTACTTTCACACCTGGGCGTTTTTGTTGCAGGCGTTTATTGGGCTGTTTTGTGGACGTCTTTGGAGGCAGGCATGACATCTGAACTTCTGTGTAGGGGTATATATATACACACACACATGTATGTATATATACACATACACATACAGTGGGTACGGAAAGTATTCAGACCCCCTTAAATTTTTCACTCTTTGTTATATTGCAGCCATTTGCTAAAATCATTTAAGTTCATTCTTCTTCCTCATGAATGTACACATAGCACCCCATACTGACAGAAAAACACAGAATTGTTGACATTGTTGCAGATTTATTAAAAAAGAAAAACTGAAATATCACATGGTCCTAAGTATTCAGACCCTTTGCTGTGACACTCATATATTTAACTCAGGTGCTTTCCATTTCTTCTGATCATCCTTGAGATGGTTCTACACCTTCATTTGAGTCCAACTGTGTTTGATTATACTGATTGGACTTGATTAGGAAAGCCACACACCTGTCTATATAAGACCTTCCAGATCACAATGCATGTCAGAGCAAATGAGAATCATGAGGTCAAAGGAACTGCCTGAAGAGCTCAGAGACAGAATTGTGGCAAGGCACAGATCTGGCCAAGGTTACAAAAAGATTTCTGCTGCACTTAAGGTTCCTAAGAGCACAGTGGCCTCCATAATCCTCAAATGGAAGACGTTTGGGACGACCAGAACCCTTCCTAGAGCTGGCCGTCCGGCCAAACTGAGCTATCAGGGGAGAAGAGCCTTGGTGAGAGAGGTAAAGAAGAACCTAAAGATCACTGTAGCTGAGCTCCAGAGATGCAGTCAGGAGATGGGAGAAAGTTGTAGAAAGTCAACCATCACTGCAGCCCTCCACCAGTCGGGGCTTTATGACAGAGTGGCCCGACGGAAGCCTCTCCTCAGTGTATATAGGTGTGAAAGTAGCAGAACCCTATGCCTGCGCTAATGAAATTATTTGCAGGCATAGGGCTTCGCTCCTATCACACCTGTATGTGTGTATGTGTATAAATACATATATGTGTGTGTGTGTGTATATATACCCCTATACAGAAGTTCAGATGCTATGCCTGCCTCCAAAGACGCCCAAAAAATGCCCAAAAAAAAACGCCTGCAACAACACACCTGGGCGTTTTTGTTGCAGGCGTTTTTTTTTTGGGCATTATTTGGGCGTCTTTGGAGGCAGGCATAGCATCTGAACTTCTGTATAGGGGTATATATACACACACACATAAATGTATTTATACACATACACACATATAGGTGTGATAGGAGCGAAGTCCTATGCCTGCAAATAATTTCATTAGCGCAGGCATAATGTTCTGCTACTTTCACACCTATATATGTGTATGTGTATATATACCCCTACACAGAAGTTCATATGTCATGCCTGCCTCCAAAGACGTCCACAAAAAAGCCCAATAAACGCCTGCAACCAGAGTTGTATAAAGTACTCGAAATTTCTACTTGAGTAAAAGTACAAGTGCTCGATCAAAAAGTGACTTGAGTAGAAGTGGAAGTGCTCACAGAAAAAGTTACTTAAGTAGAAGTACTAAAGTATTCAACATTTTTTTTACTTAAGTATTGCAAGTAGTTTTTTCAAAAAATTTGCTACTTAAGTACTAAAAGTAAAAAGTACCAGTAGTTTTGAAAAAAAATTTCTACTCAAGTACTGAAAGTAGAAGTACAAGTACTGTGTTATGTAGTTATTAAAGAAATAAGTCAAAAGTTTGAACATCATATTGTTTTTTATTATTTCAAATGATTTATTGAAATGATTAACCTGTGTTTGTTAGTAGTTTCTTGATGCACTTTAAGCGCTGTAGCACCATTTATTTGTTTGTTTCATATTTTCTTTTTATTGGAAAGATTTGGTATAGCAGCTTTTATTATACACAGCCTTTATTTTCGTATGCGCTGATTTACAAATGACATTATACACATTTTTTTGAGCTTTATGCAACCTGCCATCTACTGTTCTGGCAGTGGTAATTTTTTTAAAAGTAACGAGTAACTATGCAGCACAAAAAAAAATACTTGAGTAGAAGTATTGAAATCATCGAAAAAATGTAGTGAAGTAAAAGTAGAAGTAGGAGAAAAAAATTCTACTCTAGGAAAGTACAGATACCGCATTTCGGTACTTAAGTACAGTACTTAAGTAGTTCTACTTCGTTACTATACATCTCTGCCTGCAACAAAAATGGCCGGGTGCGAAAATAGCGGAGCCACTATCCTGCTCTACTGCAATTCTAATACAAACAATCTTTTTTTTCAATCATTTTTTTCAATAATTGGCTCTCTATTAAAAATTACAATTTTTAAGGAACTTTTTTTGTGTGGTTAATAGTCCCTGGGGCATGACCCAGAACCCTATGCACTTTTTAGGGGCATTTATTGGGTTTTAGGGCTTCAAAATTGTGTTTTTTGATTACCGAAGTTCGGGTCCCATTGATTTCAATGGGGTTCTGAAATCCGCGCCGAACTTTCGGGAAGTTCGGGTGTTCTGGTCGAACCAAACTTTTCAAAAGTTCGATCATCCCTACTTGGGACATGTCCACCAAATGTGGGCCATAGTTCCCTCCTGGGAGCATCCCCTAAAGCATAAGGGAGAATAAGGTGGTGAAAACCTGGCCAACCTAGCCGGAGTGTAATACCATCTATAAAACAAGCATTCTGTTAGGGAACTTCCCACAAGAGAGCTGGATCTGCCGCCTACACTAATGCAATGGTGCATAGAAACTCACGAGCGCTACGGCACATATACGCAAACGCACATCCGCGGCGAAGATTCAGGCGCCAGTGCGCATGAGTGAACGCCTAGGTGCCAGTGCGCATGCACGAACACCTAGGCGCACGCAAGACGTGATGATTGTTGGCGCCCAGTGGCCTATTTAAACCAGCCTGCTCCAGCCATTAGTTGCTGGAGTATCTTCAGCTTCCCAGTGAGCTTCTGTTCCTGTTTACTTGGATTACCTGTTAACGACCTGGCTTGCCTCACCTGTCTCATCTCTCCTCCTGGCTCCGACCACTGGCTTGTTTACCTACTCTGCTCCAGTCTGCTGAGCCCATGTATGACCCCTGGCTTGCTCCTTCGGACTCCTCTACTGCTTGATGAACTGTGTATGACCCCTGGCTTGCTCCTTCTGACTCCTCTACTGCTTAATGAACTGTGTTTGACCCTTTGGCTTGACCTTGACCTCGCTCCTGTCTCACGCCTGGCTACCTCCTATGGCCGCCTTCAAGGCAACCTGCATTAGAGCATGCACTATGTGTCTACTACCACAGCAGTCACCTCTCCACCGGAGCCTGCTGCAGCCGGCGACCCCTGTTCCTTTGAGCATAGCACTCCCTGTCTCCACCTCCAGGGGTGCCTTGCACTTAGCCACAAGGGAAGCCCTCTCAGCACCTCAACCTCTGATCAGGTACTTGATACATTCTCCAATATCAGTACATTTTGAGAGCATTTAGAAAGAACAGTGGTCATATGTTGCCAATCCTCCCCATCCAACTGCCTCCCCAGGTCCTTTTCCCACTGTGAATGATAAGTCAGAAGCGGAGGTTTATTGTGGGAGATTATAAAGGCGTAAATAAGCGATATAAGCCCAGGTGAATGAGGTCTTGCCCTGCAAAAGGCTGTAAAGGTTTGGAATTGGTGAGTTGTTGGAGAAAATGTCTGAGTTGCAGATATCTGTAGTGTTCGCGTAAAGGGATATCATGTGAAGACCTAAGAGATTCAAAAGTGAGTATTTTAGAAGGAGTAACTGCTAGAGACCTTTCATTGCCCCCCAGTTAATCATGAAATGCCAAAATGTGTACGACAGGTACATTCCATCCACAACTTTTACCTACACTGACAGGGGCTGTTTGTCACTATATATATTGTATATCACGTGGAGGATCACTGATGACGTCAATTAGACGAAACACGTAGAGCGTCACTTCCTGTCTCCGTGGAATGCACTTCCGGACGCTTGAAATGCATCGCGTTCCAGAAGTGTTCCGCCACATCTACTGCACTGCTAGTGCATTGTTTTACTGCCTGTAAATCAGCTATCTACAGTATGTGAGTACATTACTAATAAAATTTTTAATATATTTTAACGGTACTACACTATACAAGCCCCTTCTTTCCTCATATATACCCTAGGATACCATTAGGAACCATGGGATATCATTGGAGGTCCATAGGAGCCATACTTTTCCTTATACCCAAGGCTTACTACCCCCCTGGGGGTGAGTACTTCTGGTAAGTGTGGTCCCGGGAGTGAGGGGAGCACGAGTGATCCATCACACCGGCCACACTTTGAGACTCACAAGATTTTGACACAAGCACCTTTTGGACTCCTTTATATGTGATTTGATCGTTGAATGTTTGCACTGAATTATTTTTACCCATATACCTGGAGAGTCACAAGATTTGGACATGAGCACTTGTTTGGACTCTCCTACAGCACAGTCCCTTTATATGTGATTTAATTGTTGGACTTTTGCACTGGATTTTTTTTATACACTTATGTGGATATTTATATAAGTTCTTTAATATCACTATTTTCACTAAGTCACCTTGATTACTGACCCTTTAAGTCCCCGTTCACACTAAGGCGACCTGTGAGGCGACCTGGTCGCCTCACAGGTCGCCGTAGGTTGCCTTCCATAGGGAAGCTGCGGATCCGTTCTAATAGGAGCGACACAAGTCGCTCCGACTTAGAAAAAGGGTTCGGAGCTTCTTTGGGGCGACCCGGAGGCGACCGCCATAGACTTCAATGTTATGAAGTCCGTGGCGGCCGCTCCAAGGTCGCGGCGCGCTGCTCGCACCGCGACCTCGGAGGTCGCCCCCCCAAGTCGGATCGCCGCAATGTGAACGGGGCCTAAAAGATCCAGACACATTTATTTATTTATTTATTCATCTATTGTTGCACTGGGTCACATTTTTATGTGCTATATGAAGTATATTTGAGTTTTTCACCTAGTCACTTTATGTCCTAGCCACTTATACTCAATTGCTCACACAAATAAGTATTTCTCAGTACTTGGTGAATTTATCTGCAATTTTATTATTAATTAATTGTACTGACACGGTACAGAGATGCACCCTTTCTTGGGTCCTTTTTTCTTTGTTCTTATTGGGCAGCGCCATTTACCTTTCCCCTCAACCCTTTTTCCATTATTATATATCCTTTTGGACTATATTTAGGAGGTAGGCTGCAGCCAAAATTTACCTATCCTAGCGTGGATTTTCTCCCTCTCTCACGTGGAGGATCACGTTAGGGCTTTATCCCGCACTGTGCAAGTCTTACACAATCAATATTTTCATAAGTCAAATATTAACTCATAACCCGAGCTGATAATCAAGTTTTCAGATTTGCACAACACGATTAAACAGATGGAGTTCATTCCTAATGCGTTTCTGGTGGGGTCATTTGGCATGTGAGTTACCTGATTCATGCATAAGTTTAATTGAACTGTCATTTCAAGTATATTAAATGTGACGTGAGATTTGAAGGTGAGAAACTCGTTATGGCAACAAAACAACAAGCGTCTGCTGGAGATTATTTGATTCAGAAGCTTGGATAAAAACTAGTGATCGACCAATATCGTTTTTTTAGTGCCGATACCGATATTTTGGTCATCGGATATCAGTATTGACCAATATTGGCCGATATTTTTGGACACTTAAAACATTTTTTATTTATTTATTTTTTTTCACAGGTACTGTTGTGGAGGGATCTGGGGGGTCTAAAAGACCCCAAACCCCTCCTCTGCACTTAAAAGCATTCAAAACGTCAAGTTTGGCTGTTTTGAATGCTCGCATTTTTTTTAATTTGTAGCCAAGTACCCAGAAGGGATGTCATGACATTACTTACGGGTTTTTGACATGGAGGCCTGAACAGAGCCGAATGCGGCTTTGATCGGGTCTTCTCTTTGGCGGGCGTGCAGGTAGGATGCCCGGGTCTCCCGATGGGACGGGAGACCCGGGCGAGCCACGTAAGGCGGTGGGAGGGGGGGGGGGGGACATCCCCTTCCACTCCTTGTAATGACAGCTGAGCAGCTTCTCAGCCACATCGGTTGTCATTGCAAGACAGCCGACCGTCGGCTATGGACACTGGTACCGGGATGATGCCTCTAGCTGCAGGCATCACTCTGGTACAAGCACTTTCACAGCAATATCGCCAATTTCGGTAACCTCAGGGGCCGATTCCGATATATGGGGGAAAGTGCATATCGGCCCCTGATATATCGGCATTGCCGATAATCGGTCGAACCCTAATAAAAACAATTACTAAAGTACTTCTAAAGGCTCCTGAATGACAAGTCCCGAATCAAAGTTACTATGGGGTGTATTTATAAAAAAAAAACTTGCAGAATAATTCTTCCTGTAAAACTGCGTTTACCTTATTTCTGGGTGAAAACGAATGTTAGGTTGGTTTTCCCTCCAGGTCAAACGTTTTTTAGATATATTAACCACTTCAGCTCCTGAAGATTTTACCCATTAACCCCTTGCCGACCAGTCACATTGACTGTACTGCGGCAAAGTGGTTCGTTATCGTCCAGCGACGTAGACCTACGTCGCTGGACTCCTCCCCCTGTAGGTGGCGCTTGCGCGCCGCCGGAGGCGCGCTCCTGCTGTGTTCAGTCACAACGGGAGCAGGGCCAGGGGAGGAGCGGCGGCGATTGCCGCTGCTCTTCCCCGATCATCGGGGAATCTAGTTTGGAGATCCGCCTGCTTGTGTAAACAGAGCGGGCGGATCTCCTCAGTGACAGGGAGTGACAGATTGCAGGGTTCAGCATAGCTGAAAATGCGATCTGTCCTTGTGTCACTCAGTCACCCCCCCCCCCCCCACACACGTTAGTAAGCACCAGGCATACATTAACCCCTCCCTCTCCAATAAAATTATCCCCTTCCCTGCCAGTGTCATTTTTACAGTAACAGTGCATATATGTATAGCACTGATTACTGCAGTAATGTCACTGGTACCCCCAAAAGTGTCAAAAATGTCATTCAAGGGTCCGATCTGTCCGCCGCAATGTCGCAGTCCCGCAAAAAAAATCGTAGATCGCCGCCATTACGCGTTAAAAAAAAAACACCAAAAATGATAGAAATCTTTCCCTTAGTTAGTAAACGCAATAACTTTTGCGCAAACCAATCAAAATACGCTTATTGTGATTTTTTTTTTTACCAAACATAGGTAGCAGAAAACAAATTGGCCAAAAATGTTAAAACATTTTGATTTTTACATTTTTTGGGGGGGGGAATTTCATATAAAAAAAATGTTAAAAATATTGTTTTCCTGGTGCCTCCATGGCAGCATACTAGTGATAGAGCTCCGCCTCGACTCCACCTTCAGGATCAGTGAATAGCATAAATTAAAAGGTATAGCCCCCCCCATCATTCTCCTTTTTTTCCTCAAACCTCTTGAACAGTGAAGATTGCAGCAGTATGTCCCTACCTCTGCCTGTGAAAACGGGCAGCTTCCACCGGGTTCAGCCTCTCCCGTGTGCAGTCCCTGTTCTTGGGCCGCTAAACGCGCTAATAAGACTGGGAACCCCTTCTGTGGATCTTCTGGGGTCTGTGAGTAACGGCGTTTCCTAATGTGGAACAAATATGCCGTCTTTTCATAAAATATATATGTATATATATATAATATTCATGAGTATGTGGATAAGGATACATGTATAATGTGGGGATTCATGGTGGCAGAGAGATCAGCTTTCCCTTCTACACTTCTCTGTCTTTCCATCACTATGCATAGTTTTGTGGGCACTGATTGTGATGTTTATTCCCAGTTATATTCTTAATTGCGTGTGTTATGGCTACCTTGTCTGGCGTTAGGGCAATTGGGGGCGATTCCCCCACGCAGCATTCTAATGGCTACGGCGTCCTGTTCCCCTGTTCGCGCCGGGTCGCGCCGTGATGACGCGGCGGCCGGCGCATGCGCATTGACTCCCACAGCGGCCATCTTTTCGGTGGGAGTCTCTGTGCGGCGACATGTCGGGTTGCGGCGCATGCGCAGTAAGAATTGCGGGACGACGCATGCGCGGTAGAGACAACGGCGGCCATTTTGCCGTGGTCTCAAAAAAAAAAAAAAAAAAAAAAAAAAATATATGTATATAAATGAATAATTTATTTAAAGCTGCAGTATAAAGAAATAAAGAGGGGTAGTGTTGTTTTGAAGAAGGCAGAATTCAAAAAAGTTACAGGAAGTTAGGTTTTGGCTCAGGTATAGGGCAGCACATTTACAAATTATGTCTTAAAGGGGCAGTGTTGTTTTAAAAAAAAAAAAAAAAAATCCAGTCAATGGTTTCCCTGCCTTTCTATTGGTGCTTCGGCTCAGGTGGAGTGGAGCCTGATGTACTTAAACCAGGAAGTTTAGAGAGGCGGTGTCTTCGGTTTCAACTAGCCTTGCCCTGCAGACCATTTTCGTTTGCTCTCTCTCGGTAGGTGGTTTTTATGCTTTGGTTCTTACTCTTTCTCTGTATATAGGTGTATGTGTGTATATGTATATATATATATGTATACATGTTTTTCTACTATAATCTTTCCTTTTTCAGCTGATCCTCTTGCCCTTACCATGAGTCATTCCTCACGAAACCAAGATCCACCTGACCGTAATAGGTATGGGACCAACTTTTCGTGAGTATAAAAAAAAAAAAAAAAAGAGTGCGCCACTGACATCCATTATTTTTGGTTTGTCACAGTCCAGTACCATCGAAGAGATCTCAAAAATCATCGGGAAGACGGGATGACCACAGTCCTGATCGCAGGTCACATTCCTCAAGATACCCAGAGAGATCAAGATCCAGAAGCCGTTATCGCTCTCCTTCACCACATTATTCTTCAAGAAAAAAGTGCTGGTCTTGTGGCGCGGAACCCCTCCCGAGAAAGCTGGTCTGTAAAGACTGTCTCAGGGATTATGCGGCCAGTTGTGACACGGAGAGCCGCCAAGTAGTTGATCTACTTAAACAAACAATGAAGGACTCAATTGCAGAGTTGGTGTCCACCATCCCAGCTCGTCCTATACCACAGGCTTCTCAGCCACAGGAATCGGATCCGGTGATCGCAGGTCCTTCCGCTATCACTGTTAGCGCAGTTCCAGCCACTAGAGATCCTTCCTCGGAGGAACATTCGGACAAATCTTCAGATGAAGAAGAGCCTTCAGGTTTCAACTTTGCTTTAGTTCAGCCGTTTATTCAGGCGGTTAAGCAGGCCATCGCCTGGGATGAACCAGCGGAACCCCGGCCTAAGTCAAAGTCATATTTCCCTTTCCTCAAGAGGAAACAAGTCGCTTTCCCTTTAATGGGAGAAATAAGGGAAGTGATTGAGAATGAATGGAGTAAGACAGATAAAAAATTCTCCTTCAACAGAGTGAATAAATTTTATCCGTTGCCGGAAGAAGGAATACAAGCCTTATCCTCCATGCCAGTAGTGGATGCAGCGGTGGTGCGTCTAGCGAAGAACATGACCCTTCCAATGGAAGATTCAACTTCATTTAAAGATCCATTGGATAGGCGCATTGATCTTGACCTAAAAAGATGCTATCTGGCCGCAGGGGCAGCTTGTAAGCCCGCTATTGCGCTGACTTCAGTCTCAAGTGCCATTCATTCCTGGACTGTCAACGTTGAGACAGCTCTGCGACAGGATGTCCCTAAAGAGGATATTATCAAGTCACTTGAGGAATTGAAGTTAGCGGCAGACTTCGTGGGAGAAGCCGCCATTGACACAATTAGGTGCGCCTCTCGTTCAATGCTCCACTCAGTGATGGCTAAGAGGGCACTATGGTTAAGGCCTTGGACGGCTGACTTGGCATCAAAGCAGAGCTGGTGCAAAATACCTTTTGATGGTAAATCGCTATTTGGTGAAAGATTGGAGAAGGCCATTTCCAGGGTCACTGGAGGAAAGACTGGTATTCTTCCACAAGATAGGAAGGAACGCAGAACAAGGGGTTTCCTCTCAAGGTTCCGCCAGTCAAATTCTAGAGGCTACAGACAGACCCGTCCATTCAGGGACAATAAGAGGCCCTGGAAAGGTACCCAGTCTTCCTTTCTGGCATCCAGAAAAAATAAAAATCTCACTACCCCACAAGGGGAGACAAAGTCCTTTTGACGCCAGAAAAGAAGTGACCGATACAGTGGGAGCCCGACTTCGTCACTTCTTACCAAATTGGATGACAAAATGCCAGGACCCTTGGGTCCTTTCTACCATCCGTTACGGTCACTTCTGGACATTCCAACAGCAACCACCTCGGGCGACTTACAAAAAGACGACACTACCATCATCCCCACAGAAGGCACAGGCCTTAAAGGACTTTCTAGTTTCACTTCAACTTCAACAAGCGGCGGTACCGGTACCCTATGGGGAACGCTTCACAGGTTTCTATTCAACCCTGTTCCTGGTGGAGAAGAAGACAGGGGGTTGGAGGCCGGTTATAGATTTGAAAGGTCTAAACCGCTATATTCATCTGGAAAGATTCAAGATGGAGTCCTTACAGACAATAATCCAAACAGTACAGCCTATGGATTGGTTGATATCTGTGGATCTGCAAGATGCCTACCTACACATTCCTATACTTCCCGCCTTCCAAAAATATCTAAGGTTCGCAGTAGGTCATGTCCACCTACAATTTCAAGCTCTGCCTTTCGGCCTGTGCACATCCCCAAGAGTCTTCACAAAGGTCTTGATATCGGCCCTTGCCCCCCTAAGGGAGAAAGGGTTAAGAGTATATCATTACCTGGACGATATCCTCCTCCTAGCCGACTGTCCACGGAAATTGATTCTCCACAGGGACATTCTACTACAAACCCTGAAGGATCTAGGGTGGTTAGTAAATCGGCAGAAGAGTCAACTATCTCCAACCCAGGTGATGGTATACTTAGGGGCAGAATTCAACACGGCCAGAGGCACGGTCTCTCTACCCCAAATGAAGGCAACAGCAATAATTCAAAAGACACTTCATGCCATAGGAAGGGACTACATGTCAGCTTCACAATGTATGAGTCTGATCGGCTCAATGTCTTCCTGCATCCCTCTAGTGCCATGGTCACATTGGCACCTGAGGTTCTTTCAGTCGGGATTCCTGTCCCAGTGGCGCACACGTCAACTCTCGCAAACGATCCAGATAACATCGATAATGCGCAGAGGCCTTCATTGGTGGACAGATCCGGAGAATCTCGCCAAACCTCACCATCTGGGTTCTCATTCCTGGACCATGATCACATCGGATGCGAGCAGCCAGGGATGGGGAGCGCATTGCGAAACAATACAGATTCAGGGGAGATGGTCCTTTCCGGTGAAAGACTTGGTTTCCAACATTCTAGAGCTGAGGGCGGCATTCATGGCACTAACCTCACTAGCTCCTCAGGTGAGGGCGCAGAGGGTCCTACTACGCCTAGACAACAGGGCAGCGGTTTCATACATCCAGAAGCAGGGAGGGACCCGCAGCAGGACCCTCCTGAGGGAAGTAGAGCCCATTATGATCTGGGCAGAAAGGAATCTGGTGGCCCTCAGAGCAGCCTATCTACCAGGCAGATTGAACACAGTGGCGGATCATTTATCAAGAGACTTCGAGGACGCCAACGAATGGGCAATACATCCGCACATTTTTCAGCAGATCCTCAGCCTATGGGATCTCCCACAAGTGGATCTATTCGCAACTCCAGAGAACTCCAAGCTCCCGAGTTTCTTCTCACGTCTCCCTTACCCGCAAGCGGAGGAAGTGGATGCTCTGTCCTGCCCATGGCGGTTCACGACAGGCTACGCCTTTCCACCACGTCCCCTAATTCACAGGTTCTTACTGAGATTGACGAGGGAACCAGTACAGATACTGGCAATCCTTCCGTATTGGCCGAAGAGGCCTTGGTTTCCATTGGCCCTACGCATGAGCGTATGCTCCCCGATCAAGATTCCTCCCTTTCCTCACCTACTATCACAGGGGGGGAGGTTCCATCCAAGACCACAGACTCTGAACCTTCGAATATGGCTGTTGAGAGGAGGCGGTTTGAATCCTTAGGATGCTCCCAGCAAGTCATCAATACTCTCCTCAAAGCCAGAAAGCCAGCAACCAATTCCGTATATGCTAAGATCTGGAATAGGTTTGTGTCCTACGCGGAAACAGAAGAATTTGATCCCATCACGCCTTCTGTTTCAAACGTATTGGCCTTCCTTCAGTCTGGCCTAGACAGGGGTCTCGGCTTGAGTACACTTAAAGTTCAGGTGTCAGCGATTTCAGCGGCAACCAGCATCAGATGGGCAGATAATCCGCTGGTAATCACCTTTCTCAGTGGAGTTCTTAAGATTCGTCCTCCAAGTAGAAGTCCCTTTCCTCAGTGGGACCTTCCTCTGATTCTGGAGATGCTGTCCAAACACCCTTTTGTGCCGGTGGAACAAATTTCGCTATGGAACCTGACTTTGAAGACAGTTTTTCTAGTGGCGATCACGTCCGGCAAAAGAATTTCAGACTTGCACTCCCTGGGAATAGGGGAGGAGCATATATCGTTTTTCCTTGACAGGGTGGAGCTACGGCCTCTTCGAGGTTTCACTCCGAAAGTGACTACGCCAGACAACTTAAGTGAACCATGGGCATTACCAGTCTTCTCAGATTCGTGTCAGGAACTAGATGTTCCCAAGATACTAAAAGCCTATCTGGAAATGACAGCAGCCTTCAGGAATTCGGAAAAGCTTTTCGTGATTCCTTGGGGTAAAAACAGAGGAAAGGAAGCCTCAAAAAGGACCTTGGCATCCTGGGTAGTCAAGACCATTCAAAAAGCCTATACTGCACAAAACATGGATGTTCCTTCCAGAGTGAACGCACACTCAACAAGAGCAGTGTCAACTTCATGGGCAACGAGAGCAAACGTCTCATTGGAGACAATATGCAGGGCGGCGTCTTGGTCGTCACAGCACACGTTTCTCAGACACTATAGAGTTGATCCAGGGGCTCTAACGACAGTTGAATTTGGAAGACGAGTTGTTCAAGCAGCAATGTCTTTGTCTAATTAAACTTTATTTTTTGATTAAGCATTATCCCACCCGTGTAAGCTAGTTATTTATCACTAGTATGCTGCCATGGAGGCACCAGGAAAACGGAAAATTGTATCATACTTACCGTAATTTTCCTTTCCTGGTGCCTATCCATGGCAGCATACGATCCCTCCCTCGGTTTTCCTATTTACGGAGAATGATGGGGGGGGCTATACCTTTTAATTTATGCTATTCACTGATCCTGAAGGTGGAGTCGAGGCGGAGCTCTATCACTAGTATGCTGCCATGGATAGGCACCAGGAAAGGAAAATTACGGTAAGTATGATACAATTTTCCGTTATTTTTTCAAAATAAACGCTTTTTTTTGTTTATAGCGCAAAAAGTAAAAATCACACCGGTGATCAAATACCACCAAAAGAAAGCTCAGTTTGTGTGAAAAAAAGGACGTAAATTTCGTTTGGGTACGGCATCGCACGACCACGCAATTGTCAGTTAAAGTCGCACAGCGCCGAATCGCAAAAAGTGGCCTGGACGTAAGACAGCAAAATCCTCCGGTGGTTAAAGACCCTGGGCTCTAGATGACCTTGTCCCGGCACTGACTGGATGGACAGGAATGCAAACCCCGTGCCAGACAGAACAAACCTCTTTTATTTTATATACTCTATGTGTTAACCACTTCTGGACCGCAAGATTTCCCCCCTTAATGACCAGGCCATTTTTTTGCGATTCAGCACTGCGTCACTTAACTGACAATTGCGCGGTCGTGCGATGCTGTACCCAAAAAAATTGATGCCCTTTTTTTCCCACAAATAGAGCTTTCTTTTGGTGTTTTGTGATCACCTCTGCAGTTTTTATTTTTTGCGCTATTAACAAAACAATACCGACAATTTTGGGTAAAAAAAAAAAACAATATTTTTTTACTTTCTGCTATAAAACACATCCAATAAAAAAATGTAAAAAAATTTTTTGGTGAAAAAAAAAAATCCTAATAAGCGCATATTGATTGGTTTGTGCAAAAGTTATAGCGTCTACAAACTATGGGATCATTTTATTGATTTTTTTTTTTTTTACATTACTAGTAATGGTGGCAATCAGCGATTTTTAGCGGGATTGCGGCGGACAAATCTGACACATTTTGGGGCCAGTGACACCAATACAGTAATCAGTGCTAAAAAATATACACTGTCAGTGTCCTAGTGACACTGACAGGGAAGGGTTTTTTTTTCTTTATTAATAGGGATGGAGGCATTAAGCCCTAGATGGGTAATTCAAAGTCCCAACCCCCCCCCCCCCCCCCCCACCACCACCTTTTTTTTTAATTTGCTATAGCTACTGGTCTCCAAGCAGGACCCCTGACTGTCACAACTAAACTAAATAGCCCTAACCAGAAGGGGAAGACATACAGTAGGTTTAAACCAAAATCACATTTGTATGCAAGCTGCAGTGGCCCAAAACCGCCACTAGGTGCCAGAATGCTAAAAAAATAATGATAATGTCATGCAGTTCAATGCAAAACATAAAAAATACATGGAAGTGAAGCAGAACAGAGACCATGATGTGACAGTTGGGGTAAGGAGAAAGGACGACCAATCTCAACCAAAGATTAAAAAAAATAAAATAAAATAATAAAAATGGTCTAAAAAAAAAAAAAAAAAAAAAAAGAATCTTATGTCTGTTTCACTTTAAGATTTACTATCTAGAAGTGTTCTTGGTGAGTTTTCTTCGTTACTGGATGTTTTTTCTGTCCGCGGTGAGTGTGAATAATGTGATAATCTTCTGTTTCCAAGAAATTATTATTATGTAACACCTCATTTGCGGTTAACATCTGATGATTTTCTCTTGATTTTTTTTTTTCTTTTTATCTAATTTTTTTATTTATTTCCTTTTTCTTTTTTTTTTTTTTTTAACCACTTTGCGTCCGCTCACAGTAATATTACTGCGGCAGAGTGGTTCGTTATCGTCTGACGACGTAGTATTAACGTCATCAGACACTCCCCCTTCTGGGCGGGGCTTGCGCGCCGCCGGAGGCTCGCTCCCGCTGTTTTCATTCACAGCGGGAGTCGGGCCAGGGGAGGAGCGCTGCTGCTCTGCCCCGATCGCCGGGGATCTAGTGTGGAGATCCGCCCGCCTGTGTAAACACAAGCGGGCGGATCTCCATAGTGACAGGGAGTGACAGATTGCAGTGTTCAGCATAGCTGGACATCCGATCTGTCCATGACTCACTCAGTCACCTCCCCCCCCACACACGTCAGTAAGCACCAGGCATACATTAACCCCTCCCTCTCCAATAAAATTAACCCCTTCCCTGCCAGTGTCATTTTTTACAGTAACAGAGCATATATATAGCACTGATTACTGCAGTAATGTCACTGGTACCCCCAAAAATGTCAAAAATGTCAGTCAAGGGTCCGATCTGTCCGCCGCAATGTCGCAGTCCCACAAAAAAATCGCAGATCGCCGCCATTACGCGTTAAAAAAAAAACACCAAAAGTGACATAAATCTTTCCCTTTGTTAGTAAACGCAATAACTTTTGCGCAAACCAATCAAAATACGCTTATTGCGATTTTTTTTACCAAACATAGGTAGCAGAAAACAAATTGGCCAAAAATTTTTTAAAAAATTGGTTTTTACATCTTTTTTGGGGGGGAATTTCATATAAAAAAATGTTAAAAATATTGTTATTTTTTCAAAATAAACGCTTTTTTTTGTTTATAGCGCAAAAAGTAAAAATCACACCGGTGATCAAATACCACCAAAAGAAAGCTCAGTTTGTGTGAAAAAAAGGACGTAAATTTCGTTTGGGTACGGCATCGCACGACCACGCAATTGTCAGTTAAAGTCGCACAGCGCCGAATCGCAAAAAGTGGCCTGGACGTAAGACAGCAAAATCCTCCGGTGGTTAAAGACCCTGGGCTCTAGATGACCTTGTCCCGGCACTGACTGGATGGACAGGAATGCAAACCCCGTGCCAGACAGAACAAACCCCTTATATTTTATATACTCTATGTGTTAACCACTTCTGGACCGCAAGATTTCCCCCCTTAATGACCAAGCCATTTTTTTGCGATTCAGCACTGCGTCACTTTAACTGACAATTATGCGGTTGTGCAACGCTGTACCCAAAAAAATTGATGCCCTTTTTTTCCCACAAATAGAGCTTTCTTTTGGTGTTTTGTGATCACCTCTGCAGTTTTTATTTTTTGCGCTATTAACAAAACAATACCGACAATTTTGGGTAAAAAAAAAAAACAATATTTTTTTACTTTCTGCTATAAAACACATCCAATAAAAAAATGTAAAAAAATTTTTTGGTGAAAAAAATAAATCCTAATAAGCGCATATTGATTGGTTTGTGCAAAAGTTATAGCGTCTACAAACTATGGGATCATTTTATTGAATTTTTTTTTTTTTTTTACATTACTAGTAATGGTGGCAATCAGCGATTTTTAGCGGGATTGCGGCGGACAAATCTGACACATTTTAGGGCCAGTGACACCAATACAGTAATCAGTGCTAAAAAATATACACTGTCAGTGTCCTAGTGACACTGACAGGGAAGGGTTTTTTTTTCTTTATTAATAGGGATGGAGGCATTAAGCCCTAGATGGGTAATTCAAAGTCCCAACCCCCCCCCCAAACCCCCCCCCCCCCCCCCCCACCACCACCACCTTTTTTTTTAATTTGCTATAGCTACTGGTCTCCAAGCAGGACCCCTGACTGTCACAACTAAACTAAATAGCCCTAACCAGAAGGGGAAGACATACAGTAGGTTTAAACCAAAATCACATTTGTATGCAAGCTGCAGTGGCCCAAAACCGCCACTAGGTGCCAGAATGCTAAAAAAATAATGATAATGTCATGCAGTTCAATGCAAAACATAAAAAATACATGGAAGTGAAGCAGAACAGAGACCATGATGTGACAGTTGGGGTAAGGAGAAAGGACGACCAATCTCAACCAAAGATTAAAAAAAATAAAATAAAATAATAAAAATGGTCTAAAAAAAAAAAAAAAAAAAAAAGAATCTTATGTCTGTTTCACTTTAAGATTTACTATCTAGAAGTGTTCTTGGTGAGTTTTCTTCGTTACTGGATTTTTTTTCTGTCTGCGGTGAGTGTGAATAATGTGATAATCTTCTGTTTCCAAGAAATTATTATTATGTAACACCTCATTTGCGGTTAACATCTGATGATTTTCTCTTGATTTTTTTTTTTCTTTTTATCTAATTTTTTTATTTATTTCCTTTTTCTTTTTTTTTTTTTTTTAACCACTTTGCGTCCGCTCACAGTAATATTACTGCGGCAGAGTGGTTCGTTATCGTCTGACGACGTAGTATTAACGTCATCAGACACTCCCCCTTCTGGGCGGGGCTTGCGCGCCGCCGGAGGCTCGCTCCCGCTGTTTTCATTCACAGCGGGAGTCGGGCCAGGGGAGGACCGCTGCTGCTCTGCCCCGATCGCCGGGGATCTAGTGTGGAGATCCGCCCGCCTGTGTAAACACAAGCGGGCGGATCTCCATAGTGACAGGGAGTGACAGATTGCAGTGTTCAGCATAGCTGGACATGTGATCTGTGTCTGTGTCACTCAGTCACCTCCCCCCACACACGTTAGTAAGCACCAGGCATACATTAACCCCTCCCTCTCCAATAAAATTAACCCCTTCCCTGCCAGTGTCATTTTTTACAGTAACAGAGCATATATATAGCACTGATTACTGCAGTAATGTCACTGGTACCCCCAAAAGTGTCAAAAATGTCAGTCAAGGGTCCGATCTGTCCGCCGCAATGTCGCAGTCCCACAAAAAAAATCGCAGATCGCCGCCATTACGCGTTAAAAAAAAAAACACCAAAAGTGACATAAATCTTTCCCTTTGTTAGTAAACGCAATAACTTTTGCGCAAACCAATCAAAATACGCTTATTGCGATTTTTTTTACCAAACATAGGTAGCAGAAAACAAATTGGCCAAAAATTTTTTTAAAAATTGGTTTTTACATCTTTTTTGGGGGGGAATTTCATATAAAAAAAAGGTAAAAATATTGTTATTTTTTCAAAATAAACGCTCTTTTTTTGTTTATAGCGCAAAAAGTAAAAATCGCACGGGTGATCAAATACCACCAAAAGAAAGCTCTGTTTGTGGGGAAAAAAGGACGTAAATTTCGTTTGGGTACGGCATCGCACGACCGCGCAATTGTCAGTTGAAGTCGCACAGCGCCGAATCGCAAAAAGTGGCCCAGACGTAAGACAGCAAAATCCTCCGGTGGTAAAGTGGTTAAAGCAGTACGATTATATGGCAAAGGCTGGAAAAAAATTGTGAGCGCTTGATCATTTTTTTTTTTTTTTTTTTCCAGGTTAGTGATTAAAAATCTATCCAAGTTAAAGCATCCGCAGGTCAGCCAGGACGCTAGCATTTTCTTCAGGAGAGCTCAGTAGTGGCGGCCCATGTTAGGTTTTCTTGAAGTCCATATTACCAGTATTGAGGGGAAAGGTGAACTCCAGGCAAACCGCTTAAACCGCTTAACCGACCAGCCGCCGCAGTTATACAGCAGCAGGTTCCCGCGTGAATCGCCGTGCCTGTACGGCGGTCCGCGGGAGCGATCCTGGGGGCGAGCGCGCACTTCCGGCGCCAACTAGCCAGCGGGGAAGCCGATCCACGGGGCTGGTGGCTCCAATTGCCGCCGGGCACCCGCGATCGCTCCCTGTGAAGAGAGAACGGCGGCTGCTGTTATAAACACGGCAGACCGTTGTTCTCGCAGGAATCAACGCAGAGCTCCTTCTATTTAGGATCACAGGTCTCTGTACTGATTTCACAAGCCCCTCCCCCTCACAGTTAGAAAACACCCCCTAGGCTCACACTTAACCCTTTGATCACCCCTGGTGTTAACCCCTTCCCTGCCAGTGTCATTATTACAGTAACAGTGCATATTTTTAGCACTGATTACTGTAGTAATGTCACTGGTAACCCCAAAAGTGTAAAAAAATGTCAGTCAGGGGTCCGATCTGTCCGCCGCAATGTCGCAGTCCCGCTAAAAATCGCAGATCGCCGCCATTACTAGTAAAAAAATAAAAATAAATAAAAATGACATAAATCTTTCCCCTAGTTTGTAGATGCGATAACTTTTGTGCAAACCAATCAAGATACGCTTATTGGGATTTTTTTTTTTTTTTTTACCGAAAATATGTAGCAGAATACAAATTGGCCTAAAATGATGAAAAAATGAGATTTTTAATTTTTTTTTGAGGAATGTTATATAGCAGAAAGTAGAAAATATTGTTTTTTTTTTTTTCTCTGAATTGTCGCTCTTTTTTTGTTTATAGCGCAAAATAAAAAAATTTGCAGAGGTGATCAAATACCACCAAAAGAAGTCTCTGTTTGTGGGAAAAAAAGGACATCAATTTTATTTGGGTACAACGTCGCACGACCGCGCAATTGTCCGTTAAAGTAACGCAGTGCCGAATCGCAAAATATGGCCTGGTCATTAAGGGGGAAATCTTGCGGTCCAGAAGTGGTTAACACATACAGTATATAAAATATAAGGGGTTTGTATTGTCTGGCACGGGGTTTGCATTTCTGTCCATCCAGTCAGTGCAGGGATAAGGTCATCTAGAGCCCAGGGCGAACGTGCTAAATTGCGTCCCCCCCCCCCAAGATGCACAAGCATTATGTGTCAGCAAAAATCCCCCCCCCCCAAAAAAAAAAATTGTCACATGCTTACCCCCTAAGCATAATCTCTCCCTCCCAATAAAAATCCATCCCCTGCTAAAATCCCCTTTCCAGCACAAACCTTTAGACACCTCAACAGCTCAAATCATCTCCCCATATGCTTCCATCATAAATCCAACCGCCCCCCCCCCCCCCCCAAAAAAAAAAAAAAAATCCCCCCTCCTAGTAAAAATCCTCTTCCCCCTCAAATATCCCCTATAAGCACAAAACCTCTCCCCCATACTCCAAATCCCCCACTCCCAGCACAAAATCTTCCCAATCCCCCATCCTAGCATAAATCCCCCCCCCCCCCTCAAATTTCCCCTTTTAGCACAAATACCCCTAGTCATCCCTGCTAGCACAAAGCCCCCCCCCCCCCCCCCGAAAAAAAAAATCCCCTCCTAGCACAACTATTTTTTCCCCATCCCCCCTACCATAGTACCTTTTCTAGCACAAACCCCACAAAATTCTCCCTCCCAGCACATCTCCCCAAATGTCCCCTCCTATAAAAATTCTTACCCCCTTCAGCCATCCAAATTCCCCCTCCCAGCACAAATCACATGATTTCACAATGCTCCTCCTGCCCACCCCTAAATCCAGCCCTGACATTTACACAGCACAGTTCTGACTGGCAGGTATATACAGGTCTTGTCCCTCCCCCAGTTTGTGATTGGACAGTGAAAGGAGAAGCAGCAGACTGAGGAGATCATCTCTCTGATCCTCCTATCAACATGTTCCTTGCACAGCAGCACAACTTCTTATTGGCTTCTTGTGCTGCTTCGACCCCCCCCCCCCCCTCTGCTGTTCAAGTCAAGTTAGGTACTTAAAACTTTTTGCATTGAAAAATGTATTATTTACTGATAAAGAAAAATAATTCTGATACGTTTTACTAGCGATAAGATGACATTATTAGCCACTCCTATGCGAACCGCTGAGGTATATGTCAGTCGCGCACAGACAGCTAGAGGGCGCCGATGCATGGGACAGGCGGCTGACACCCGCGATCGCTCCCCGCTGATTGAGAAGAACGGTCGGCTGTTGTAAACACAACCGACCGTTCTTCTCCCTGGAATGATCACAGAGCTCCCGTGATCCTTCTTTATAGGAACACAGGTCTCTGTGATCATTTCACAAACCACGCCCCCATACAGTTAGAATCACTCCCCTAGGCTCACATTTAACCCCTTGATCACCAACAGGGTTAACCCCTTCCCTGCCAGTGCCATTATTACAGTAACCGTGCATATGTATAGCACTGATTACTGTAGTAATGTCACTGGTCCCCCCAAAAGTTTCAAAAATGTCAGTTAGGGGTCCGATCTGTCCGCCGCAATGTCGCAGCCCCGCTAAAAAAAAATCGCAGATTGCCGCCATTACTAGTAAAAAAAAAAAACAATAAAAATGACATAAATCTTTCCCGTAGTTTGTAGACACGATAATATTTGCGCAAACCAATCAAAATACGCTTATTGCGATTTTTTTTTTTTTACCAAAGATATGTAGCAGACAACAAATTGGCCTAAAATGTTAAAAAAAAATCGATTTTTAAATTTTTTTGTTTTTTGGGAATGTTATATAGCAGAATGTGAAAAATATATATATATATATATTTTTTTTTTTTTCAGAATTGTCGTTTTGTTTTTTGTTTATAGCGCAAAAAATAAAAATCGCACCACCAAAAGAAAGCTCTATTTGTGGGGAAAAAAGGACATCAATTTTATTTGGGTACAGCGTTGCACGACCGCGCAATTGTCAGTTAAAGTGACGCAGTGCCGAATCACAAAAAATGGCCTGGTCATTAAGGGGGGCAAATCCTTCCGGTCCAGAAGTGGTTAAGTGCTTGTATGCTAAAGTAATGCTGTTTATATAATCCCCGGTCTGATTGCAGAACGATAGAAAGAAATTGCTGGAAGATGTTATTGGAACAATCTGTTGCTCTCCTGATCCTTGGACTGTTTTGTTGTCCGATTTGGACAGACGGTTACTCTTTATGTTCTATCTGGGTCATGATCACCTGTTCCAAAATAACAGAAATAATGTCTCTTGTAATGGTTGATGTGTTCCTTCCGTGTGCAAATTCTCAAAGCAGTATTAAAGCGGTTCTATCCCCAAAAAAACAAAAAACAAAAAACAAACAAACCCTGCAGGACAATGGCATAATGTGCTAGTATACATCACATACTAGCACATTATGAAATACTTACCTTAGAACGAAGCCCCCGACATGGTCGCCCGGACACCGCTGAGGGAGCTGACATCTTCCCTCTGCATCTCTTCCGGGTTCGGCGGCTCCAGCGCTGTGAGTGGCCCGGAGCTGCAATGACATCATGCGTGGGAGTTCACTTTCCGGCAAGGAGCTCTGAAGGTCCGGCGTGGTCTGGTGTCAGCGGCTGCATGCAGGGTGAATATCTCCTAAACCGGGCAGGTTAAGGAGATATTAATCTTACCTACAGGTCAGCCTTATTATAGGCCGCATTATAGGCTTACCTGTAGGTAAAATGTACCACTTACGGACCGCCCGCCGCAGTTTTACGTCGGTACTTTGACGTTAAATACCGGGGTTATGGCAGCAGATACCAGATAGCTGCCATAACCCCAGTCGTTTTTTGAACTGCCGGCGGTCCTCTTTCAGATAAGGGTGGTCCCAGCGGCGCATTCACCGCAGGATTACCCTTGCGGTGCGGCGGGAGAGGTGCCCCCACTTACGGTGCGGCAGGAGAGGTGCCCCCCTTACGTTGCAGCGGGAGAGGTGCCCTCCCCCTTACGTTGCGGCGGGAGAGGTGCCCCCCCTTATGTTGCGGCGGGAGAGGTGCCCTCCCCTTTATGTTGCAGCGGGAGAGGTGCCCCCTCTTACAGTGCGGCGGGAGAGGTGGCCCCCCCTTACAGTGCGGCGGAAGAGGTGCCCCCCTTACAGTGCGGCGGAAGAGGTGCCCCCCTTACAGTGCGGCGGGAGAGGTGCCCCCCCTTACGGTGTGGCGAGAGAGGTGCCCCCCCATACGGTGCGGCGGAAGAGGTGCCCCCCTTACAGTGCGGCGGGAGAGGTGCCTCCCCTTACGGTGCGGCGAGAGAGGTGCCTCCCCTTACGGTGCGGCGAGAGAGGTGCCCCTCCTTACGGTGCGGCGGAAGAGGTGCCCCCCCCCCCGGGACGGTGCTGCGGGAGAGGTGCCCCCCCCCTTACGGTGCGGCGAAAGAGGTGCCCCCCCTTACAGTGCGGCGTGAGAGGTCCTCCCTTATGGTGCGGCGGGAGAGGTCCCCCCTTACGGTGTGGCGAGAGAGGTGCCCCCCTTACAGTGCGGCGGAAGAGGTGCCCCCCTTACAGTGCGGCGGGAGAAGTGCCTCCCCTTACGGTGCGGCGAGAGAGGTGCCTCCCCTTACGGTGCGGCGAGAGAGGTGCCTCCCCTTACGGTGCGGCGAGAGAGGTGCCCCTCCTTACGGTGCGGCGGAAGAGGTGCCCCCCCCCCGGGACGGTGCTGCGGGAGAGGTGCCCCCCCCTTACGGTGTGGCAGAAGAGGTGCCCCCCCTTACAGTGCGGCGTGAGAGGTCCCCCTTATGGTGCGGCGGGAGAGGTCCCCCCTTACGGTGCGGCGGGAGAGGTGCCCCCCTTTTGAATTTTACATTTTTTGGGGGGAGGGGGAATTTCATATTAAAAAATGTGAAAAATATTGATATTTTTGCAAAATTGTTGCTCTTTTTTTGTTTATAGCGCATGATCAAAAAATTGCACAGGTGATCAAATACCACCAAAAGAAAGCTCTATTTGTGGGAAAAAAAGGACGTCAAATTCATTTAGGTACAGCGTCGCACGACCGCGCAATTGTCCGTTAAATTCACGCAGTGCCGAATCCCAAAATAGGCCCTGGTCAGGAAGGGGGTAAAATCTTCCGGGGCTTAAGTGGTTAAAGAGGACCTGTCATGGCTATTTCTATTACAGGGGATGTTTAAATTCCTTGTAATAGGAATAAAAATGATCAAAAATGATTTTTTTTTTTAAAAACTGTGTAGAAATAAAAAATAATAGATAAAATAGATAGGAAAAAAAAGCGCCCTGTCCCCGTTAGCTCGCACGCAGAAGCGAATGCATACGCAAGTCCTGCCCACATGTGAGGTATCTCCGCGATCGTTAGAGTGAGAGCAATTATTCTAGCACTGGACCTCCTCTGTAACTCTAAGCTGGTAACCTAAATACATTTTTAAAATGTTGCCTATGGGGAATTTTAAGTACCAATGTTTGCCATTCCACCAGCGTGCGCAATTTTGTAGCATGTTGGGTATCTATTTACTCTGCGTAACATTATCTTTCATGTTATAGAAACAAATTGGGCTAACTTTACTGTTTTCTTATTTTTTAATTTAAAAAAAAGTGCATTTTCTTTACCAAAATTTGCGTTTGGAAGACCGCTGCACAAATACGGTGTGATAAAAAATATTGCAACAATCTCCATTTTATTCTCTAGGGTCTCTGTTAAAAAAAGATATAATGTTTGGGGGGGGGGGGGGGGGTTCTAAGTAATTTTCTAGCAAAAAAAAATTATTTTAACTTGTAAACAATAAGTGTCAGAAATAGGCCCGGTCCTTAAGTGGTTACCGCTTTAACCACTTCTGGACCGCCCGCCACAGTTTTACGTCGGTACTTTGACGTTAAATACCGGGGTATGACAGCAGATAGCAGATAGCTGCCATAACCCTGGTATTTTCTTATAGGGCGGGCGGTCCTCATTTGCCGCAAGATCACTTTTGTGGGTGGCAGGAGAGGTGCCCCCCCCCCCCCCCCGGCTCTTCCCGGTCGTTTTCCCCACTTACCGGAGCCGTCGGCAGCAGGGAAAACGATCCGGTCCGTCCATGTCCCAGGCTGGAAGTCGAGCGAGGGCAAGCTGGCCCCCCACTCCACTCTATAGCCTTTAAGGACTCAGCGACGTTATATGTCGCTTCCTCCCAGCGGCCTTAACCGGTTCCCGACCGCCCGCTGCAGTTTTACTGCGGCAGGCTGGCTCTCCTGCGCGAACCGACGTAGCTCTACTAGGCAGCAGGGATGCCGATCCACGGGGCCGGCGGCCGCGATCGCTCCCTGCTAAGAGAAAAGGACGGTCTGTTGTTGTAAACACAGCTGACCGTTCTTCTCTCTGGAATGATCACAGAGCGCCTGTGATCCTTCTATATAGGATCACAGGTCTCTATGATCATTTCACAAGTCCCTCCCCCACAGTTAGAAAACACCCCCTAGGCTCACACTTAACCGTTAAGCCGCGATTGCCACCAGGCACCCGCGATCGCTCCCCGCTGAGAGAGAAGGATGGTCAGCTGATGTAAACACAGCTGACCGTTCTTCTCTCTGGAATGATCACAGAGCCCCTGTGATCCTTCTATATATAATCACAGATCTCTATGGTCATTTCACAAGCCCCGCCCCCATACAGTTAGAAAACACTCCCCTGGGCTCACACTTAACACTTTGATCAACCTTAGGTTAACCCCTTCCCTGCTAGTGTCATTATTACAGTAATAAAGCATATGTATAGCACTGATTACTGTAGTAATGTCACTGGTCCCCCCAAAAGTGTCAAAAATGTCAGTTAGGGGTCCGATCTGTCCGCCGCAATGTCACAGTCCTGCTAAAAATCGCAGATCACTGACATTACTAGTAAAAATAAATAAATAAATAAAAATGACATAAATCTTTCCCATAGTTTATAGACGCAATACCTTTTGCGCAAACCAATCAAAATACGCTTATCGCAATTTTTTTTTTTTTACCAAAAATATATAGCAGAATACAAATTGGACTAAAATGATGAAAAATTTTGATTTTTAAATATGTTTTGGGAATGTTATATAGCAGAATGTGAAGCCCAACCCCCACACAGTTAGAACACACCCCCTAGGGATACATTTAATCCTTTGATCGCCCCTGGTGTTAACCCCTTCCCTGCCAGTGTCATTATTACAGTAACAGTGCATATTTTTAGCACTGATTACTGTAGTAATGTCACTGGTCCCCCAAAAGTGTCAAAAATGTCAGTTAGTGGTCCGATCTGTCCGCCGCATTGTCGCAGTCCCGCTAAAAAATCGCTGATCGCCGCCATTACTAGTAAAAAAATATAAAATAAATAAAAATGACATAAATATTTCCTCTACTTTGTAGACGCGATAACTTTTGCGCAAACCAATCAAAATACGCTTATTGGGATTTATTTTTATTTTTTTTTTATCAAAAATATGTAGCAGAATACAATTTGGCCTAAAATGATGAAAATGTTTGATTTTTAAATATTTTTTGGGAATGTTATATAGCAGAATGGGAAAAATATTGTTTTTTTTTTTTTCAGAATTGTCGCTCTTTTTTTGTTTATAGCGCAAAAAGTAAAAATCGCACAGGTGATCAAATACCACCAAAAGAAATCTCTGTTTGTGGGGAAAAAAAGGACATCAATTTTATTTGGGTACAGCGTCGCACGACCGCGCAATTGTCTGTTAAAGTAACGCAGTGCCGAATCGCAAAATATGGCCTGGTCATTAAGAGGGAAAATCCTTCTGGTCCAGAATTGGTTAATGGGCCCATTTATTTTCATGCTGAAGAAAAAAAAAGACCTTTTTTTTTTTGCTTTTTAGTGTAGATGTGAGATGTGAGGTCTTTTTGGCCCCAGATCTCACATTAAAGAGGACCTGTCCTGCTTATTTCTATTACATGGGATGTTTGTGTCTAAAAACTATGGGATACATTTATAGATTTTTGGGGAGTTTTTTTTACTATTATTGATCAGCGATTTTTAGTTTGGTTTGGTTTGTCAAGGATTGATTAATCACACTGGTTGATCAGTTGTTTTGATATTACACTGTATAAATCACACTGGCAGGGAAGGGGTTTACATTAGGGGCGATCAAACGGTAAGTGTGCTCCTAGGGAGTGCTTTCTAACTGTGTGTGGAATGGATGTACTAGAGGAAAACAGAGATCTCTGTTTCTGCTTAGTAGAAACACAAGATCTCCATTTTCCTCTGTGACAGAATGGCGGTCTGCCTTGTTCCTCTGAACGATCTGTGGGTCCCGGTGGCCATGATGGTCTGCTGTCCAATCACAGCGGGAGCAGAGCCACCTGCTCTGGTCAAGGAGGAGGAGCCAGAAGCTTCTGCAGGGGACCCAAGATGAAGAGGATCGGGACAGCTCTGTACAATAGTTTTGCCCTGATCCTTCTCTCCTTGGGTCCCCTGCAGAAGCTTGTGACTCCTCCTCCTTGACCAGTAGCCCCCGATAGCAAGCCGCTTGCTATGGGGCACTGGTGTGAGCTCTATGCATTCCCACCCCTGCTCTCTCCTCATTGGACGTGGCTCCCGCTGCTGTCTCAGCCAATGAGGAGAGGGATTCCTGGAACAGCCAAGGCTCTTGTGCACATCTCTGGATCAAGAGGGGGCTCAGATAAGTATTAGGGGGGTCTGTGGAGCAGGGCCGGGATAAGGAGTGGGCAGGAGGAGTGGTTGCCCTGGGCACTGTGGTATCATGTGAGCTGAGGGGGGGGCACTGCAAGGGGATTGGGGGGGGGGGGATTTGTGTTGAGAAGGGAAATTTGTGGGGCAAATTTTCTAGGAGGGCAAATTTGGGGATTTGTGGTAGGAGGGGGATTTTGGGGGGTTGTGCTTTAAAAGTATTATGGTAGAGGGGACTTTTTTCTTTTGCAGGGGGGGGGGTGGGATTTGTGCTAGTAGGAATGATTGGGAGGTATTTATGCTAGGAGGGGAAATGTGTGTATGTGTGTTTGGGGGGGGGGGGGGATTTGGAGTGGGGGGGA
The DNA here is from genome assembly GCF_965119305.1 of Pelophylax lessonae. Taxonomy (NCBI): domain Eukaryota; kingdom Metazoa; phylum Chordata; class Amphibia; order Anura; family Ranidae; genus Pelophylax; species Pelophylax lessonae. Next base: position 863,854,866 of record NC_138768.1, on the reverse strand, counting down.
TATATTGTGTTGGAGGGGAAATTTGAGGGGTAAAGGTTTTGTGCTAGGAGAGGAAAGATTATTATTATTTTTTATATTATTATTATTATTATTATTATTATTATTATTATTATTATATTAATAATATAAAAATAATAATAATAAAAATATAATAATACAAATAATAATAATACAATTATGTATTTCTAGTATTATTTTTATTATATTTTTATTACTATTATTATATATTATTATTATTATTATTATTATTATTATTATTATTATTATTATTATTATTAATAATAATAATAATAATAATAATAATAATAATAATAATATAATAAAAATATAATAGTAAAAATAAAATTATAATTATTATTATTACTATTGTTGTTATTATTATTATTATTATTATTATTATTATTATTATTATTATTATTATATTAATCTAATAATAAAAATATAATAATAATAATAATAATAATAATAATAATAACAATAATAATAATAATAATTATAATTTTATTATTATTATTATATTTTTTATTTTATTATTATTATTATGATTATTATTATTTTATTTTTATTATTTTATTAATATAATAATAATCATAATAATAATAATAATAATAATAATAATAATAATTAATAAAATAATATAATTTTTTATTTTTTTTTTGAGGGGGGGGGTTTGTGTACTAGGGGTGAGCTAAAGATTCGTGTTTAATTTTTTTTTGGTGGGGGGGGGGGGGGGGTTTGCTGACACAAAAATGCTCATACATCTGGTGGAGGGGGCCCGACTTGGCATGTTCTCCTGGGCTCTAGTTGACCTTGTCCTGGCACTGCTGTGGGGGGGGGGGGGGGGGGGGGGTCACGGCACATAGAAGGTTTTTTTTTACCTTAATGCACAGAATGTAATAAGGTAAAAAACCTTGTGCCTTTTATACCCACTTTAATGACTTTGGTGATGGAAAGTAAAACAGACCTGAGTCAAGTTTTGCAACTTTGGCATGTGTTGGTAAAGTTTTACATATCATCAGTATATGGCAGGCAGGTGAACATCCAATCCCAAAACTCACCCCTATTAGTCTTATACCCTTTCAGCAAAGTTGGCATGGTCTATTGGAGTGCCAGTATCACCTCTGCATAAGACCATGGTTTAAATCCTTAAACATTTTGAAATTAAAATTGATAAGATAAAAATCTGAGGGTTTCCGTTATTACGACCAGTGAAATAATCCCCCCCCCCCCCCCCCCTGCTGCCTGCACTGCCGTCCACTCCGGCTCTCTCCATGTACATTATTAAATATTTAGTCAGTCCTCCGCACAACATTACCGATGTCCATTTGATATACTGGACACAAAGCCGTTCATCAAGAGAATTGTTTCCCAGAAGGGACTGTGATCAAATTATATCAGCCTAATGGGCTTCATAATTTCCGTACAGTTCATTACAGCGAAGGGGAAAAATAAGAGGTTCAGGAACAAGGACATTGAATTGAGATCTATTCTGATGCATCCTGACTATAATACAGGGGAAAACCATTTTTATTACTTATTTATGTATTTAATATCTCAGAACAGCTACACCAGCCTTTTTAAATGTTTCATTTTTTATTAAAAAGTTGGACACACCAGTACTGCAATACCAACGCCCAGTTAGAGTTTTTGGGCTATTTTTGCACAGACATGAGCAACCCTGAATTACATGTTACAATGCTGTCAGCGTGAGAAAAAAAAAAGCTATTTTGGAACAGAAAGGGGCCATCCCCAAACTGTTCCCGCAAAATTGGGAGTATGAAATTGTCCAAAATGTCTTGGTATGCTGACGCCTTAAGAGTTCCCTTCACTGGAACTAGGAGAAAGAAATTGGCAGCACTCCAGGTTGAGTCAAAATCCAGATTTATTGACTGGACATCCAAATATGACAATCGTGACAAGGTAGACGCGTTTCACACACTGACTGTGTGCTTAATCATTGCGTAATCATTAAGCACACAGTCAGTGTGTGAAACGCGTCTACCTTGTCACGATTGTCATATTTGGATGTCCAGTCAATAAATCTGGATTTTGACCCAACCTGGAGTGCTGCCAATTCCTTTTCTTTTATCAAGTTTTTACGGAGGCGAGTCGGGGCATGCACCGGTGTGAGTCATCAGGCAATTACACCACCTTGAGCAGTGAGTTCTTGTCTCTTCAACTGGAACTAGGAGGCCAAGCCCAACCCCTGAAAATCAACTCCACACCATAATCCCCCCTCCACCAAATGATTTGGACCAGTGTACAAAGCAAGGCCCATAAAGACATGGATGAGCGAGTTTGGGATGGAGGAACTTGACTGGCCTGCACAGAGTCCTGATCTCGACCTGAAAAAACACCTTTGGGATGAATTCTAGACTGCAAGCCAGGCCTTCTCGTCCAAAATCAGTGCCTGACCTCACAAATGTGCATCTGGAAGAATGGTCAAACATTCCCATAGACACACTCCTAAACCTTGTGGACAGCCTTCCCAGAAGAGTTGAAGCTGTTATAGCTGCAAAGGGTGGGCTAACTCAATATTGAACCCTACGGACTAAGACTGGGAGGCCATTAAAGTTCATGTGTGTGTAAAGGCAGGCGTCCCAATACTTTGACAATATAATGTATCTCTGAGCCAGCCTCTCATTCTAGGCAGTATGATGATGTTTGAATGATGTCATCATACTTCCTGAAAGATGTCTTTGCATAGCGCATATGCCTTCCTTTTGGAAAGATAAGCAAAATCGGGGCATTGTCATGGGGAGTGCTGTGACCTCTGTGGACATTGGAGTCTAGGGAAAACCTACCTACACAGATCATCATCTCCTTTCTGACTCCCACTGCCCACTGGAACACAAACTGGGCATAAATAGGATAGCACGGTGACTTAGTGGTTGTAAGCAGGTGCTTCCAAAAGTCCAAAACTTTTCCTTCTGCAATGCACATGCTCAAGGCGCAGTGATGGCGAACCTTGGCACCCCAGATGTTTTGGAACTACATTTCCCATAATGCTCATGCAATCTGCAGTGTAGTTTAGTTTTATGGGAAATGTAGTTCCAAAACATCTGGGGTGCCAATTGTTGCAATGTAAGTTTGTTGCATTGTGTTCTTAGGATGAACTGCTAAACTGGTGGTTCCTGAGAAGGAAGTGTTAACACTGCTGGACGGTTTTCTTTTTCTTTTCAGGAAGGTTACCGCCCACTACAGGTCATACCATATAAATAGATCTCATTAGTACCCTAGAGAGAGTTTGCCTGGGGAAATACTGTCATAATTTAGCCATTATGCTGTCAGTCTTAACCAGGGCTTTTTTTTCTCAAAGAATAGGTGCAGGAACTCTCCCTTTCTCTTTTCTTTTCTCCACCCCCTTCCCACCTCCGAGGAATGTTCCTTGGTTCCATCCCTTGCCCATCTCCCAGTACTGCCCTTTATGGAGAATACAGAACCAAGTATAACTTTTTTTGTGGAAAATAATTTGTTAATAAGAACAAGAAAAGCAGTAAAATAGATCCCCCTTAGAAAACAACAATAATAGACCCTACATCAACAATAGACCCCCCCCCCACAAAAAAAAAATGCACCACCCACAACATAAAATCCCCCAGAACAACAATAGACCCCCAGCAACTATAGACCCCCGACAGCAACAACAAATCTCCCCACAGCCAGTATCAAAAGACCCCTCTCTCAACAGTAGAACTCTCCCAGCATCAATTAACCCCCCCCCCCCCAGCAACATAAGACCCACCCCACCAACAATAGATCCTCCACCAATATCAATAGACTTCCAAAGCAACAATAGACCCCCCCCCCCCATGCAAAAATGGACCTCCTCCAGCTACAATAGACCACCCAGCAGCAAGCACCAGTAGACCCTTCAGCACACCCCAGCACCTCTTGCATACATTCAGTACTGGAGGTGACGGAACTGCGTTCCCCCGCGTTCCTGCTGAAAAAAAGCCCTGGTCTTTACTACTGGGAGCCCAGTCAGGGTTCCCAGTGGGGTCTGAAACCTATGGACTTACGATTTATGGACTTGTGCTACCTTATGCTGAACCTTGTTATGGATTTTTGCTACCTTTTGTGGATGTACTGCCTATATGGCACTACTTTGGAGCACTTAGAGAACTTTGTACAAGAATGTGTGTAGAAGATGTCTTTGAGAACTGTTTGTTTGTTGTCTTCAACTACTTCTGTAAAAGATCTTTATTGTTCATCTAATCTGTCTGGTCTGAAGTCTCTGAAGGTGGACATGTAAGGAGTATCAAAAGAACAGGTCATACAACAGGGGACTGGAGAGGTTACAGAAGATACATTACAGAGGTCTAACAAGTAGAGAAGCTGTCCCGGGGGAGGCTTTATTGCATTTGCTAATTGACATAAATCCCGTATTTGTGTCAATTGCTAAAGCAACCAACCAGCCTGGAAAATGGTGACATGACAGGGGTGATGGATACTCTGGTAATGAAGGGGTTTGTATGTGTAGCACTACTCCCTTGGGAGCTGCTGGTTACGGGTTCCCCTGGGTTACCATTAGCAACAGCATGACAGTTCAACATTTTCCCAAGTGTTTTAGCTCAGTCAGGAAACAGTCCAGTAGCTTTGGTTTTTGTGTTTTTTGGGTAGTAGAAGGGAATGAGTGGGATACTCCAACTTATATAACTATGCACAATTTGCTGGGATGACTGAATATTGCTGAGTGCGGCAAGGCCGCTGCTTCACCTTGTCAGTAGCGGTGAAGAAGTAGTTAATGAACTATTGAGATAAACTTGACTGTACTGCAGAACACTCTTCAGGGCCCTTCCTGGCACCCCCTTTGTCCCTATTCTTCAGGGTTATCTGTACGCCCCCCCCCCTTTTCCCCTTTCTCTGTAATACTCTCTGTGTGAGCTAGCTTCTTGATCCCCTGACTTCACTGGAGTGGTTCCCATTCCTGGGCAGACCCTTAGGCAAATCTCCTGGTATTCACGGACACTGTTTTTCCTGAGAGACTCTGCCAGCAGCTCCACTGTCAGCACTCTGGATCCTCTGCAGCTCAGCTCCACACCCGGTTCACTAGGCCGACTGCCCAAGACAATCTTCCTCTCACACTTCAGGAGAAGAGACAGCCGTCCACCTCCTCCTGGGACTCTGCTTCCCGCCAAAGATGCCCTGTCACATGTCCCCTCAGTATTTATAATCAATCCCAGGATGCATTGCAGGAATGCCCTCCCACTGGGACTGTCATAAAACCTGATGTGTCACTGGCTGGGTTTCCTCCACTGTCCAACAAGCTCCCTCATTGGATGCAGTGGGGACATTCCCTCAGACCCAGTGAATCACACCTGGAAACATGTGACAGGCAACCAAATAGATCAGGCTCCCCTGATGCGCAGCAGGAGCAATAGATGCTTTTTTCTAGCATCTACCTAGGAGGGTGCTAAATATGCTTGGCCCCTTCACTAACCACCGGCATTATGACAACAGAACAGTCGTTTCACTTACTTTCACAAATCTCACCATAGATTTTGGACAATTGACATTGATACAGTCCATGCTGATTGGATTCAAGTAGAAGCAAAGTCAACATGTAGGTGGGGTGCAGCGAGGTTCATTGGAATAACACACTGCAATGAAAGAACTTGTATTGAGATAATGCAGAGACAGTTCACAAACAACCCAGTGGGAAGGCAGCCCACCCGGAACACTCACGGGTGCAACAGTGTGTAGAGAGTGAAATGCATTGGGGCCATCTTGTGCCCAACAGGCAGGTGGCCAGAGAAGTTGCAAGCCCTAAGCTTTCCCTCCTTATCAGGAACCTTTCCCTGCTGCTAGTTCTGTCTCTACCAGGCGATGTACATGTCCTTACTCTACCAACTGACAAATGCGTGCCAAACCTGGCAACCAGGGCATTAAATAGGGTCTACCTGACCCAAGATGGCTGCCAGTGTCACATGAGGCAGCAACATCATATTAGATGCCTCTACAGTGACCCCAGGAAACCATAGAGGAGCTGTGTTCCTCTTGACTTCCTTTCCAACTGCAGTGCCACTGAGCGCCACCTGCAGTAGAGAATGTAGACTGCACCTACCTACATATATCAAATGCACAGTACACACCCAGGGATGAATGTCAAAAATGCAAATATTTCTTGCATTCTGGGCATTCGCCCCTGGGTGCATACTGCCTTAAGCGTTCATACTATTTGGTGCCCCATCCAGCCACAGCAGCTTTTAGCTTATCATAGACTTTTAAAGGCTGCTGGTTGTGGGGACTGGACAGTGCACCTTTTCCTTCCACTTGCACCAAACTCTAAGATCTTATGTACCTAGGCTAAATGCCTAATGAGCATAAGGCTTTACTGGGACTAAATTGTGGCTATAATTGCTGTTGGATGTTCCCTACACTTTCATATCAGGAATCTACTTGGATGAAAGTAAAAAAAACGTCTTTAAAGGGATTGTAAAGGCAAAAGATGCATTCTATGCATTAAGATAAAAAAAAAACCTTCTGTGTGCAGCAGCCCCCTTCAGCCCCCATAATACTTACCTAAACCTGTCTTTATCCAGGAGCTGCAGGAGTGTCTAAGCTGCCTGGGACTCCCTTCCTCATTGGCTGAGACAGCAGTGTAGAGCGATTGGCTGCTGTCAATTAAAATCATTCAGCCAATCAGGAGAGAGAGGGGGCGGGGCCGGGTCTGAATGGACACAGGGAGCTGTGACTCGGCTTCCGATGCCCCCACAGCAAGCTGCTTGCTGTGGGGACACTCAACAGGAAGGAGGGGCCAGGAGCGCCGAAGAGGGACCCGAGAAGAATAGGATCCAGGCTGCTCTGTGCAAAACCAACTACAAAGAGAAGGTAAGTATAACATGCAAAAGGTAAACCAAGTCTAACAGGTTAAACTCTGTAGGCGAGGAAAAGATTGTGATTTAATGTGCCATAAGAATCTCGAATAAAAAAACTGATTATAAAAATTTTATATAAATTTTATTAAAGACATAATGCTAAAAACATCAATGTAACATCTAAAAGGTGTATCAAATAGAGTAACGCATCCTGTAATGTGATGGATCGACGCGTTTCACCCACGCTTTGGGCTTCCTCAGGATCCGGATATGTAGCACACTTTTCCAGAGATAATATATACACTTTATAATAAATAAAATAATATAAATAATCAATACACACATATATATCAATATGCATAGAATCTATATCTGTATATTATAAAAATATACAGATCACATTTGTATACATTTAGCAAATGGGGGGAGCAACCCGGGAGCAAAAAGAAAAAGAAAAAAAAAACCTTATATGTGCATATACAACTACATGCACATATCGAAGAAAAGTGTGGGAGACCAAAGATTGAAAATGGTCATGGGGGGGGGGGGGAGAAAAGTGACAGAAATGAGGAATTGTTTCTTTTTGTGCTGTTATTTTTCTGATAGATAATTACTCTCCACTCAATCCTTATTAACCACTTGCCGACCGTTCACTGAGCTGGTACTGCGGCAAAGTGGCTCGTTATCGTCCATTGACGTAGACCTACATTACTGGATCACGCCCTCTCTCGGGAGGCTCGCTCCCGCTGTATTCAGACACTGCGGGAGTCGGGCCAGGGGAGGAAAGGCGGTGATCACCGCCGCTCTTCCCCGATCGTCGGGGATCGAGTGAGAAAATCCACCCACTTGTGCAAACAAAGTGGGCGGATCTCCTATGTGACAGCCAGGGACAGATTACAGGATTCAGCATAGCTGAACCTGCAATCTGTGCCTGTGTCACATAGTCACCTCCCCCCACACACGTCAGTAAGCATGAGTCATACATTTAACCCCTTGATCACCAATAAAGTTAACCCCTTCCCTGCCAGTGTCATTATTACAGTAACAGTGCATATATATAGCACTGATTACTGTAGTAATGTCACTGATACCCCCAAAAGTGTCAAAAATGTCAGTTAGGGATCAGATCCGTCCGCCGCAATGTCGCAGTCCCACAAAAAAAATCGCAGATCGCCGCCATTACTCATTAAAAAAAGAAACACCAAAAATGACAAAAATCTTTCCCTTAGTTAGTAAACGCAATAACTTTTGCGAAAACCAATCAAAATACGCTTATTGCATTTTTTTTATACCAAAAACATGTAGCAGAAAACAAATTGGCCTAAAATGATAAAAAATTTTGATTTTTACATTTTTTTTTTGGGGGGGGGGGGGGGGGGAATTTCATATAAAAAATGTGAAAAATATTGTTATTTTTTTAAAATTGTCGCTCTTTTTTTGTTTATAGCGCAAAAAGTAAAAATTGCACAGGTGATCAAATATTGCCAAAAGAAAGCTCTGTTTGTGGGAAAAAAGGACGTGAATTTCGTTTGGGTACGGCGTCGAATGACCGCGCAATTGTCAGTTAAAGTCGCACAGCGCCGAATCGCAAAAAGTGGCCTGGACGTAAAAGACAGCAAAATCCTCCGGTGGAAAAGTGGTTAAGGTAAGTATAACATGTTTTTTTTTTTTTTTTTTTTAAATAACAATCACTTTACCATTACAGAACTATTCCAGTTTACTGTGACTAACTACTACTAGCAACAAACTGACTGCTAAGTCCCTGCTGATCACTCCTGAAAAATCTCTTTGATTTTAGGAAGACAATGAAGACCAATAAGAAGATTCATAGGAGCCTTGTGGCTGGAGGTCGGATATAAAGACAGGTCCTGAGAACATAGTTGGTGTTATGAAATGTCTTCGGGGATTTTTGGCATGACCGAGGTCTTCTTCCAAGCACTGGCCCCCAGGAAGGACGTGGTTAAACTTTCTTCATGCATTGACAGTCGATTTGACCATCCGCTAATTAGGCTTCAGATATTACCTAATCCCAGCCAGACAAGCCAATATAATTGCTAATAAACCACGGCAGAGGAAGGAGAGAACTTCCTCCTCTAGAACTTTATCTTAAATGAGGGCTTAAATGCCAGAGTGTCCAGAGGCTAATTTGTCGGAAAAGTGACAAAGCAGAAAAGAGCTCCTTCCTAAATTAAAGCCCGCCCGCGGAGGAACCTGTACACAATTACTGAACTTCTCATTGTGAAATTAGCAGAATAGAATTATTTTAGCCTGTTCTGTGAATTAATTGCTTTTCTCCTTTTTTTTTTTTTTTTTTTTTATTAAATTTGTTTATACTTTTTTTTTTTTTTCTCCTATAAAAGAAAATGTGGTTTAATATGTGGTAATCAAAACAAATTCTTACATATGTAGGACTTTTATGGGGCCAAAAATGCATATAATAACCTATACTGCTAAAATAAAATCATTTAGTATAAAATATTACAATTTAGTCTTGAGAACAGACACTTATACGTATTACTTAAAATCCTTTCCGTGTGTTTCACAATAAATCAATATTCCTTCCCCTTCACTCAACATGACTCAACTCATTATTGATTAATTAAAAATCAATTAATTATAAATTGAGGTCCAGTCAGGGAAGCAAAATGAAGTACAACGCGTTTCGTGGGTCTCAATCCCCGTTTCCTCAGGTTCTGTGAAACTATAAATAATCAGAATACAATCAACTAATATTCTGAACATGTACATAAAATGTTTTTCACATATTTATTTACTTTACGTTGTAAGATTAATTTACCCAAGGCTGGAATTTATTGGCCTTGGGGCCACCATCTACAGGGGGAGCTTTGGTTTGCATAGTGTTCCCCAGGCCCATAAATCCAAGATTTATTTATTTTATTTATTTTATCTTGGGATCTAAGATCCCAAAGACTTGGATACCTTTTTCTTACAACATAAGATATATAAATATGTATGTTTCGCCTTATACACACTCTTCTGGGAGAATTTATTGAACCACAAGAAGCAAACATCAGTTAGGGATCCATTGATAGATGATAAACTCACACTGAATAAATGAACCCAGAGAAGGGAACAAGAGATGGTATGAATGGGATTCAATGATAATATGCACTCAGGAGGAAGTCCTGGCAGCATATAGTGCACCGCAGGAAGGATATAAAAACGATCAACCCACCTATTTTTTGAACCTCGACTTTAGTCGAAAAAAAAAAATACTAAATGATGCCAAAGATGGCTCCAGCAGAGCCATTTTGGAAGCCCATGTTGTCCTTGCCTTCAAATGAAAATCAAATATCCACTTGGAGCCTCTTGTGGAAGACTTTTGGACATCTTAGGCACCATTTGGTATTTTTTTACTGTACTATAGTCGAGGTTAGAAAAAAAAGCCGGGCTGGTCTTTTTATATCCCTCCTGAAGTGTGCTTTATGCCGCCAGGACTTCCTCATATTATGAATAAACCCCATTCATACCATCTCTTATTCACTTGTTTGGGTTCATTTAATCAGGTTATCATCTATCATTGGATCCCCATAAGTGGTGCTCGCTTCTTGTGGTTCAGTAAATTCTTCCTGATGAAGCCGTATAAGGCGAAACATGTCGAAGTATTGATCTACCACAAGCTTTAAAATGTGACAAAGATGTGACCATGTTCAAACGTATTATGATGCATTTTCAAGTTTCATTGGCCTTTTTTGTCTCTTCATGGTAGGTATCCCTTTATTACCTGCTTTTCTATGAATAGTCTAAATTCTGGGATGTGGTACCAAGGCTATGATCGTTGCCTCTAATTGTTTAGTGGTATTTATATAACTATATAACAAACATTTTGTGTAGATGTTCAGAATATTGATTGAGTGTACTCTGATTATTATTTATAGTTTCATAGAACCTGAGGAAGTAGGGGTTGAGACCCACAAAATTCGACGTGATTCATGATATTGCTTTCCCCCAATTTCCAATAAGGAGTCAAGTCATATTGACTGGAGAGAAATGGATATTGATTTATTTTGAAACATAAGGAAATAATTTCTATGTACTATGTTATGTAATATGTATATGTGTTTTTTCTCAAGTCTAAATTGGACACGTTTTAATATTTTATAATAAGTTATTACATTTTAACAGTATAGTTTATGTGCATTACCTGGCACCCTAAAAGTCCCACATACACTATATTGTCAAAAGTATAGGGACGCCTGCCTTTACACGCACATGAACTTTAATGGCACCCCAGTCTTAGTCCGTAGGGTTCAATACTGAGTTGGCCCACCCTTTGCAGCTATAACAGCTTCAACTCTTCTGGGAAGGCTGTCCGCAAGGTTTAGGAGTGTCTATGGGAATGTTTGACCATTCTTCCAGAAGCGCATTTGTGAGGTCAGGCACTGATGTTGGCGAGAAGGCCTGGCTCGCAGTCTCCGCTCTAATTCATCCCAAAGGTGATCTATAGAGTTGAGGTCAGTCAAGTTCCTCCACCCCAAACTCGCTCATCCATGTCTTTATGGACCTTGCTTTGTACACTGGTCCAAATCATTTGGTGGAGGGGGGATTATGGTGTGGGGTCGTTTTCAGGGGTTGGGCTTGGCCCCTTAGTTCCAGTGAGGGGAATTTATTAAGGCGTCGGCATACCAAGACATTTTGGACAATTTCAATCTCCCAACTTTGTGGGAACAGTTTGGGGATGGCCTCTTCCTGTTCCAACATGACTGCGCACCAGTGCACAAAGCAAGGTCCATAAAGACATGGATGAGCGAGTTTGGGGTGGAGGAACTTGACTGACTTGCTCAGAGTCCTGACCTCAACCCGACAGAACACCTTTGGGATGAATGTGAGCCAGGCCTTCTCGTCCAACATCAGTGCCTGACCTCACAAATGCACTTCTGGAAGAATGGTCAAACATTCCCATAGACACACTCCTAAACCTTGTGGACAGCCTTCCTAGAAGAGTTGAAGCTGTTATAGCTGCAAAGGGTGGGCCAACTCAATATTGAACCCTACAGACTAAGACTGGGATGCCATTAAAGTTCATGTGTGTGTAAAGGCAGGCGTCCCAATACTTTTGGTTTATATAGTGTATATATGCATGGTGAATGTGCAGTAAGTCAAGCATGAAGCTAAGGTCAGATTGCTATGTCAGGACTGACAATTAAAGTGACACTCCAGTTCAGTTAAGTAAAGGATAATCCGATTAGGTCAGCTACGTAGACTGCAAGGTTAAAGATCAATTTCAGATAACAATTGAACACATTCAATGAGCTGCTAAAGCTGTGCAGTAATCACAGAGAGTTGCTGAAGTGAGTCAATTCACTCAGTTTATGTGGCTAAAATCCAGGCAAACAGCTAAACACAATGCTGAAACACATATAGGCAGGGCCGGCCCTATCATGGGTCCCGCTGGGTCCATTGGGCCCAGGCAGCACTTGGAGAGGGGCAGCAAATTGACGCCCAAGATTTTTTTTCCAGCAGTTTTGTGTGTCATCAGTTTGCGGCGCATTACGGGCGGCATTTCCCCATCTCATACTGCCGCCCGTAGTGCAAACTGATGAGTTTGAGGAGGCGGAGCGTCCCCTCACCTGATCATGGTGTGCGGAATGACGTCAGACATCAGCGCTTTCCGTCTCACGCAGGACAGGCTGGATCTTCTAGGGCGTTGGGCGCGGCAGACACAGGAGTGACAGGAGGACTGAGGACAGACAGTGGGTGTTTGGTGGACCGGTCTGGTGGTGAGTTATGGAAGAAGATAACAGTATATATAATATTTTCTACATTTTATATTTAATATAAAGTTATTACTGTTTTTTTTTTATTATTGTTTGTTTTTTGTCCCTATACCCCACAAAGCAGCCCCTAACCCCCCCCCCCCACACCCCCACACACACAATATAGCCCCTTACCCCCCCTCCCACAATTCAGCCCCTTAACCCCCCCCCATAAAGCAGTCCTCCCCCCCCCCCCCACAAAACAGCCCCTTAACACCCCACAACAATGCAGCCCCTTACAAGTTTTCCATATAGACAAGGTGCTGTTGCATGTAAATCGGACTTCCTGATATATTTTAGTTTTAAGGATCATTATATGGGGGCCTTTTGGTGGGCGTGATTTGTTTTGTGGGGGTTGAGGGGTGGCATTTTATTCTTGGACCCGGGCAGCACAATGTCTTGGGCCAGTCCTGCGTATAGGGGAACTTTATCACCTGCCAATTGATTGGTATTTAAGAATTTTTTTTTTCCTAAAACGACATTTACTCTGTACCCCTTAGGCTCCGTTCACAGCTGAGCGCATTGATTTACTGGTGTTTCTTGGGTGCTTTTTTGCAGCTTTTTACAAGCTTTTTTTTAAAGCGTTGTAGAAGTGTAATGCAAGTCTTTTACAGCTTCAGGCATTTTTGTTTAGCCAATAGAAAGCACTAGGAGAGGGAGTGGAAATTAGGGGTGGGGAGCTGCTATTTGTGCGTTTTACGAGGAGGCATTTCTGTTGAAGTCTATGGGGCAAAAAACGCTTGTAATCTGCAAAAAAGAAGCTCATGTACTTTTCTGAACTTCAGACGTTTTGCTTCTGGTGACAGAACGCTCATATGTGAACGGGGGCCATTGAAATTAATCAAATTTAGTTGTTGGGCGTTCAAGAGCTTCAGAGCTGAGCGTTTTACAAGCTGAAAATTGTTTAGGTGTCCACAAGCCCTTACTCATTCACATGGGAAGGCGGGCGGGGGGTTATCTAGAGGCCCTCTATATTTTTAAAGGGGCTTCAGATTGTGATAAGACCCCCAAAACCACCAAGCCAGGGTTTTGTAAAGGAGGCCTTGTCCACAGCAATGTAGTGCTTTGCCAAGGTGGTCCCCTCTGCAGGGCCGATCCTAGGGTTACAGACACCTGGGTACAGAAATATTTCTGGCGCCCCCACATGGGCGTGGTCATCTAACTAACTTCCCTTTACAAATGTTTCTATGGCAACGACTTAAACACAGGGATACTCCCCTAATAAGGAGGTTTTACAAAAGTTATTACAAAAGTGTAACAAATGTTGATATGTGTACGTGGATGCACTTTTACCAATGGAAAGTGGTCTTTGGTGCACTTTAACTTGAGTACTCACTACAAAGACACACTCCACTGACACACTACAATATACTGCAGTAAACATGCACTGACGCACTGCAATATACTGTGGTAAACATGCAGTAACACACTGAAATATACTGCAATGAAATATACTGCATTAAACAGGCAACTACACACTAAAATATACTGCGTTAAACATGCAGTAGCGCACTGACATATACAGCATTGCACGTGCAGTAACGCACTGAAATATACTGCAATGAAATATACTGCATTAAACAGGCACCTACACACTAAATTATACTGCGTTAAACATGCAATAACGCACTGACATATACAGCATTGCACGTGCAGTAACACACTGAAATATACCTCGTTAAATGTGCAGTAGCGTACTGAAATATACTGTGTTAAACGCACAGTAACACACTGAAATATACTGCATTATACATGCACTAACGCACTAAAATATACCTTGTTAACCGCTTTACCACCGGAGGATTTTGCTGTCTTACGTCCAGGCCACTTTTTGCGTTTCTGCACTGTGCGACTTTAACTGACAATTGCCCGGTCATGCAATGCCGTACCCAAACGAAATTTACGTCCTTTTTTTCCCACAAACAGAGCTTTATTTTGGTGGTATTTGATCACCTGTGTGATTTTTACTTTTTGCGCTATAAACAAAAAAAGAGCGACAATTTTGAAAAAATAACAATATTTTTCACATTTTTTTATATGAAATTCCCCCCCCCCCCAAAAAAAATGTAAAAATCTAAATTTTTTTATAATTTTTGGGCCAATTTGTTTTCTGGTACATATTTTTGGTAAAAAAAAAAATCGCAATAAGTGTATTTTGATTGGTTTGCGCAAAAGTTATTGCGTTTACTAACTAAGGAAAAGATTTCTGTCATTTTTGGTGTTTTTTTTTTAACGAGTAATGGCGGCGATCTGCGATTTTTTTTTGCAGGACTGCGACATTGCGGCGGACAGATCGGACCCTTGACTGACATTTTTGACACTTTTGGGGGTACCAGTGACATTACTACAGTAATCAGTGCTATAAATATGCACTGTTACTGTAAAAATGACACTGGCAGGGAAGGGGTTAACTTTTATTGGTGATCAAGGGGTTAATGTATGCCTGGTGCTTAATTACGTGTGTGGGGGGAGGTGACTTAGTGACACAGGGACAGATCGCAGGTTCAGCTATACTGAATCCTGCAATCTGACCCTGCCTGTCACTTAGGAGATCCACCCGCTTTGTTTACACAAGCGGGCGGATCTCCACACTCCCCTGACAATCGGGGAAGAGCAGCGGTGATCACTGCCGCTCCTCCCCTGGCCCGACTCCCGCTGTGACTGAATACAGCGGGAGCGAGAGAGGGGAATGTCTGGTGATGTAGGTCTACGTCGCCAGACGATAACGAGCCACTGTGCCGCAGTAGCAGCACAGTGAGCAGTGGGAAAGTGGTTAAGAGTCAGTTCCAGTTTGTACTTAAGCTAGTGTCGGCAAGTTCTTGGGTACACTGCTCAGCTATAATACCTGGTTCCTGGTTCCAAAGCAGAGGAAGCTGTATCCTGGTGGAAACCCCCAGGCGGAGTGCTAGGCGGTCCATCACACACATACTATGGCCAATTTAGACAGGAGTCAAATAACCTACCAGCATTGTCTTTGGAGTGTAGGAAGAAACCCATGCAGGCACAGGGAGAACAACTCCAAGCAGGTTGTGCAGTAGTTTTAATTCAAACCGACGATCCTATTGCTGCTAGGCAGAGGTGCTAACTACTTAGCTACTGTAGACAAAGGTGAGGGTCAGAATCTTGCAGGCTTTACTGGTACAAGAGAAGGGCGGTGAAACAAAGTTGCCTAAAAAAAATATGTTTATTCCAAAAATTCTTTAAAAACAAAAACATCCATGAAACCATATAGGGAATGCTTACTTGGTTGATATAAGCCATACAGTCAAAACTGCAACAGTATTTCTTTACTATATATTGCTGCAGGTCAACGGGTTTCACAAAAAAACTGCTTCCTCAGGACCTCGTTATCTTGTTAGCAAAGAGCATTGGCCTATACCAAAAAGAAAAGCACATCAATCATGATAAAATAAGTTAAATAAATTAAGGTATTTAATCATGATCGTTGTGCTTTTCTTTCTGGTATAGGCCAATGCTCTTTGCTAACAATATAACAAGGTCCTGAGGAAGCAGTTTTTTTGCGAAACGGGTCGACCTCCAGCAATATATAGAAAATAAATACTGTTGCAGTTTTGACTGTAGGGCTTACATCAACCAATTAGGCATTCCCTATATGGTTTTATGGATGTTTTTTAAATTTTTTTGTAATAAACATATATTTTTTTTTTATTCAATTTTGTTTCACTGTCCTTCTCTGGTACCAGTAAAGCCTGCAAGATCCTGACCCTCTCCTTTGTCTGTTAGGTATGGATGAGGCACCCATTGTAACGCTCCTGCGTTTTACGTATGATGTGGATTTTCAGCTGCAGAAATATTCCACTTCAGTAGTCATGTAGAGAAACGCTGAGACACCAATCCCAACTCCCAATGACTCATCATGTGTGGATGATCTCAATTCAGCAAGTAAATACACACACTCAATAAGATGTTTCCTAGAGTGACTTATGTATATAGTAACACAGTGATGATAGGCTGAAGAGACAGGTTGGGTAGAGATGGTAGATGACAGACACTTGAAAGGAAATGTTCTTGAAAGTAAGATAGTAGCAGATGGGATGCAGATAGGTTTAGCAATCATGTATGGTAGCAGATGACAGAGTAGCAGGTGGACATACAAGAGAGATCAACCCAGTGCAAGAACAGGTGGTAGTAGGCTCAAGAGCTAGCAATCTTAGATAATGCAGATTTAGTAATAGTCCTTAGTATGCAGAGCTAGATAGTGTAAGCTTTAGTATAAAGGTTATAGAGGTTTCCCCTGTGGGGTACTTATCACTAATAGCAATGTAGCAGAGGAGAGGTTCGGCAAGAGCGGATGATCCGGTAGCGGGATACAGGGATCAGCGCAGCGTGGTTCCGACAGCGAGGTATGCTTGCAAGCATGAGAGCTTCAAGACAGGTTAGCATCAAGGCACAAAGCAGTTTGAACGAACACATGTGAGTGAGAGCCGGCGATCTAAATAGCCATCCAGTCCGGCGCTCAGTGATGACAGCATCAGTCTTAAAGGTGTATGCGCACCTTACCAAAAGAGAATGGTGGGGCGCATACACTTATGAAAGAGTAATTAGGGTACCCAAAGGTACCAGAACATTACACCCATATGTAGCATTTTCTAATATTATACTTTGCAACAGTGCTGTCCTACCCATTTTATATAGTTACATTGGTCCAACTTGAATCAATGTTAATAGTGGTGTAGTGGTTAGCACTTTCACCTAGCAGCAAGAGGCTCGCTGGTTCGAATCCCAACCACGACACTACCTGCCTGGAGTTTGCATGTTCTCCCTGTGCCTGCGTGGGTTTCCCCCGGGTACTCCGGTTTCCTCCCACACTGCAAAGACATGCTGGTAGGTTAATTGGATCCTGTATAAAATTGGCCCTACTATGTATGTATGAATGTGAGTTAGGGACCTTAGATTGTAAGCTCCTTGAGGGCAGGGACTGATGTCAATGTGTAATGTATATGTAAAGCGCTGCGTAAATTGGCAGCGCTATATAAGTACCTGAAATAAAAATATGTACATTCAATGCCTGGCCGATCCCCATTGAAGCTGGAAATCACTGTTGTAGGCATTGTTACTACAGTGGTCACTGCGGGCTTCTAGGTCCCATGCCAAGTGGAGGCTACTCACTCAGCAGGGGTGCCATTCAGAGAATAGTCTGCATTGCCTGAATTGCCTCAAAGCATTCTCTGATTGGATAAGGTGGGAATGTCACAATCTTCACCTCGTCCAATCAAAGAACACTTTGCATTCTTTGATAAGAAAAGGGTTCTCTGAATGGCACCTGTACCCATTGGCCAACCTCCAGTGTTTACAGTGCAGCGGGGCAGCCACTCGGCACGGGACACAGAAGCTAGTGAAGATCACTGGAGGATTGACTTCCAGCATCTATGGGGATCCCAGACAGGGCTGGCCCAAGACATTGTGCTGCATGGGTCCAAGAATGAAATGCTGCCCCCCCCCCAAAACAAAAAAATTCACGCCCAATAAAAGGCCCCAACATCCATGATTTTATATAAATATAACCTTTGGAAAATATCATGACTCACCACCAGACCGGTCCACCAAACACCCACTGTCTGTCTCTGGTCCTCCGGTCACTCCTGTGTCTGCAGTGCCCACCACCCTAGAAGATCCAGCCTGCCCTACGTGAGATGGAGGGCGCTGATGTCTAAGGTCATTGCGCACAGCACGATCACGTGAGAGATGTTCCCCGGAGGATACGCTCCGCCTCCTCATGCTCATCAGTTTTCACTACGGGTGGCAGTATGAGATGGGGAAATGCCACCCGTAACACGCCGCAAACTCATAACACACAAAAATGCTGTAAAAAAAAATCTTGGGAGTCAATATGCTGCCCCTCTCCAAGGGCTGCCTGGGTCCAATGGACCCAGTGGGACCCATGGTAGGGCCAGCCCTGATCCCAGAGGTATGGCACATACATATATACTTACATTGGTTCAAGTTAGACCAATGTAACTATATAAAAATTGCGTACCTGGAATTCATCTTTCAGCTATAAACTCTAATGATGAAAGAGTAAGAGATCTTCCAGGATGACATGGACTTTACAAGCAGTCAAGGGATTTGAAGAGCACCAGTTAATGGTCAATTACCGCAGTTTGATAGGAAGGTAATTATCTCGTACACTTCATACGAGCAGCTGAATTAATGAATAAAGTAATAAGTGCATCAAATAACCCCTAGTGTCTCATATAGATCAGCAATAGAGGATTAAATGGTAGCCTTTTAAATGGAATTGTAGAAAGCATTTGAGGGATTTCTTACTTTTCATTTAGGAATAATTAAACCCCAATACATTTTTTTTTTGTTCACCTGATGCATCTAAAACACATCAGACAATCTTCCCTTAGTCTCTGAGCTACAGCAACGATTTTCACTATACGCTTACGGTACTTCCACTGTACAGAAGATACAAGCCCACTAAATGAATAAAGTCTAGGTTTAGTCTAAATAAAATAAAAAAAGCACAAGGGACATGATTTCCTATACATCTGATGTGTCCCTTGTGCTGCTAGGCCCTGCTTTTCTTTAAATCTTCATCCTCCGACCCCACCTACCCACATCGCCATAATCTACAGTTGCGGCAAGTGTTGATAAAACCCAAGGAGCTTTGACAGACATTTATCAAGAGGGCCTGACTATGCCCACCTTTTTCATCTAGCTCCTCCATTCAAAGAAGCTGTACCTACAGCTTCTAGGAATGAAACATGACCTATGAATGGAGGAGGTGGACCTATCAGTCACCTGACCATCCTTCATTCATAGATCATATTTCATTCATAGAACCTGTAGTTATAGCTTCTATAAATGGAGTAAGGGGGACGGAAAAGGTGGGAATAGTTGTGTACTCTTGAGGAGTACCTGTCACAGCTCCCATAGATTACGGGGGTGGGGGTGTTCTGTCCCCACTACCTATTTCCTTGTGTGTAACTTGACATCGGGGGGGACTGGGCCAGGGGGCAGGGGGTAATTGCCCCCAGGGCCACTCTGAGGCCCTGTAAAAAGGCTGCACCACTGCTGCCAGACATACCTCAAGTTTTCTGGTGAAGAGAAGTAAAAAAATCCCTGCTGCTGACCTACTGAGTGCGGGTTGAAGACAAGGACAGAGCGCAGGCCTCCCCCCCCCCCCCCCCCAGCATAAATGGTGTAAACTGTGTCTGAGCACAAGCCGGTTCCATGCAGGGGAGGACTGGGCCAGGGGGCAGGGGGGCAATTGTACCCTGGGCCACTCTGATGTCCTGTAAAAAGGCTGCACCGCTTCTGCCACAGACATGCCTAAAGGATTCCTGGTGAAGAGAAGTAAAAAGTCTCCGCCACTGACCTACTGAGTGCAGGTTAAAGACAAGGACAGAGCGCAGGCCTCCCTCCCGAGCATAGATGGTTTAAACTGTCTGAGCAGAGGCCAGTTCCACGCCCCACTGGAGACTCTGCCTCCCTGGCCAGCCTCAAATGAGCTGTCCCAGCTCCACCCAACCACCCCCTGCTGGTCAGGTTGGGAACCCGGATTCAGCCGGTGAGTAGAGAGTACTTGGAGTGGAGTTTCAGCCTGGAATGGGGGTCAGGAGGGAAGAGGGAGAGTGGGAGAGGGGCCAAGTCGCTGCACCATGGGCCTCTGGTTTGTACTTGCCCCCTGGACCGAAATTCGCCAGTCTACCCCTGCTTGACATGCAGCTAAACCCTCCTATTCTGCAATAAGCCAGTCTGGATGTCATTTTGAAGCTTTATTCACAAAACAGGATGGTTGAAACTATTGAGAAAAAAACAAATACAGATACATACAATCAGTATATGAAGTATACAGAAATACAATGAACAAGCTAGGCTGTAGATGGGGAAAAGTATTTCTTATCAGCGATGCTGCGTTAAGGGGATGCAAGTTTTATTCCAATATGTGTTCTGATAGGTGGTTCCTTCTTTCCGTCTCTAAGATGGAGTCTGAGTTCCCAGGATGCACCTGTTTCTCTTCCTTAGACTGAAGAAAGATGGGAACTTCTGTTAAAGGTAAACAGTTTCTAGATTCTGCAAAAACAGTCAATTTACTACCGGCTTCATCTTGTGGTCAAATCTGATATTGCAGGCAAAATAACTTAATATCTTGCTGGAGGCAGAACAGGGGGGTTTGGAGGATGAAGATTTCAAGCAGGAGTCAGCAGCACAAGGTACACTTCGGATAAATAGTAAGTCATGTTCCTCGTGCTGTTTTTTTTTTTTTTTTTTTTAATTTTTATTATTTTTACTATACTTTAGGGTTGGGTGTTTCCAGTGAAGAGTACTGTTAATTTTGCAGCATATAAAGACATTTTGTGTTTCCGACCTTGTGGCAACATTTTTTGCAAGCTAATTTTCTGTTTCAGCATGACTGTGCCCAAAGGTGTAACTAGAACCTTCAGGGCCATGGTACATGAAACCACAAAGGGTCCCTCTGACCTCGGGCCCTTCCCTTTGAGCTCTGTGGCAGAACGGCAGGGCCTGATCACAAGTGCAATCTTTGGGACCCAGGTAGTTCCACCCCTAACTGTGCCCCTGTGCACAAACCCAGCTCCGTAAAGACATGGCTTGACCAGTTTGGAAGGAACTCAAGACAGAGAACTGACCTCAACCCTACTGAACACCTTTGGAAGGGATGAATTGAAACGCCAATTGTAAGCCAGGTCTTCTCATCCAACATCAGTACCTGGCCTCACAAATGGGACCAAAAAGTCTGGACAGATGGCAAATGTTTTTGGAAAGCCTTCACCGAAGTGTAAACGCTGCAATAGACACAAAGGAGGGCCAGCTAGGTATAAATGGGCATGGTTTTGGAATTGGTGTGATGATCAAGTGTACACAAACCCATTGTTATCTATTGGGGGGGGGGGGGGTTTGCAATCACAAGAGAGAACAGAGTACCTGACCTCACAAATGGGACCAAAAAATTTGGACAGATGCCAAATGTTTTTGAAAAGCCTTCACTGAAGTGTAAAGGCTGCAATAGACACAAAGGAGGGCCAGCTACATATAAATGGCCATGGTTTTGGAATGGGTGTGATGGTCAAGTGTACACAAACCCATTGTTATATATGGGGGGGGGGGGGGTTGCAATCACAAGAGAGAACAGAGTACCTGACCTCACAAATGGGACCAAAAAATTTGGACAGATGCCAAATGTTTTTGGAAAGCCTTCACTGAAGTGTAAAGGCTGCAATAGACACAAAGGAGGGCCAGCTATATGTAAATGGGCATGGTTTTGGAATGGGTGTGATGGTCAAGTGTACACAAACCCATTGTTATATATTGGGGGGGGGGGGTTTGCAATCACAAGAGAGAACAGAGGAGCAAAGAACAATTTAGTCATAAGATGCTGGGGATGTCCATATTATATTAACTGTTTCTCTAGTATATAAAATTGCCTTATTGAAAGCCAGCCAAAATTTTTTTTCTTTAAATTTTTTAATTGAGTGGAGAACATTTTGAATTTCTGAGGGATTGTTGTTTGTTGCCCAATATAAGAGACTTCTCTATTTGTTCTGACACCTGTCACTGGGGCATGGAATGAGGGGAAATCTCTGAATGGGAGCACATTGGCTGCAAAACAAACGTAAGCTTTAAGATGCGTTTATTGCTTACTGTATCTCTACTGGGCATGTGTTCTCAATTCCTTTTATGTGTGACATCCAGGAAATAGTCATAAATTTAGAGACATAGCAGGGAGGTGAAATATTTTTATTTCTTTCACTGGCTTTAACAATGAGTCACTATTCCTTCCAATGACACCACTTATGCAGGGCACTATTCCACCCACTGACATGAGTGATAAGGCACTATCTCTCCCACTGATAGCATTCCTTCCAATGGCACCAATGATAGGGTTCTACCCCTTCCACTGACACCAACGATGGGGAACTATTCTGCTCAATGACACCAATGATAGAGCACTATTCCTCCCAGTGATACCAATGATTGGACAGCATTCCTTCCAATGGCCTCCAACAATGATAAGGTTCTATTCCTTCCACTGACACCAATGATGGAGAATTATTCCTCTCAATGACACCAATGATGGAGAATTATTCCTCTCAATGACACCAACGATGGAGAACTATTCCTCGCAATGACACCAATGATCGAGCACTATTCCTTCCACTGACATTAATGATGGAGCACTATTCCTTTCACTGACATCAGCAATTGGGGACAATTCCTCTCAATGACACCAATGACGGTGCACTATTCCTCCCACTAACACCAATGCTGGGGAAGCATTTTTTTTTTTACATAGTTAGTGAGGTTGAAAAAAAGACATCAGTCCACCCAGTTCAACCTATGATGTGTGTGTGTGTGTTTGCTGTTAACCGTACATTGTATACCCCTGTATGTTGTACATTGTATACCCCTGTATGTTGTACATTGTATACCCCTGTATGTTGTACATTGTATACCCCTGTATGTTGTACATTGTATACTCCTGTATGTTGTACATTGTATACCCCTGTATGTTGTACATTGTATACCCCTGTATGTTGTACATTGTATACCCCTGTATGTTGTGGTCTTTAAGGTGCCCATCTAATAGTTCTTTGAAACTATCAATGCTCCCTGCTGATACGACTGTTTGCGGAAGACAATTCTACATCCTTACCACTCTAACAGTGAAGAACCCCCTGCGTATTTTAAGGTTAAACCGCCTTTCCTCTAGTTTTAGTGAGTGGCCACGTGTCTTATTGTATTCCCTTTCTCTGATCGCCGATCAGCGATTTTTAGAGGGACTGCGGCATTGCGGCAGACAAATCAGAACACCTAACTGACACATTTGACATTTTTTTTAGGGACCAGTGACATCATTACAGTGATCAGTGCTAAAAATATGCACTGTTACTGTACTAATGACACTGACAGGGAAGGTGTTAACATCAGGGGCGATCAAAGGGTTAAATGTGTCCCTAGGAGGTGCTTGCTAACTGTGTGGAGGATGGTCTGACTGGGGGAAGACCGAGATCCGCGTTCCTGTCCTGTTCTACTCCCCTGACAGAATGGCTATCTGCCTTGTTTACATAGGCAGACCGCCGTTCTGCCTCTCAAGAGAAAGATTGGCAGGTCCCGGCAGACATTGCGTCTGATGGACCCGCTAATTGGCTCCCGCTAAGTCCAATCACAGTGTAAATGGGTTGCCAGCGGCCACTGCCTCAGACCAGGAAGAAGATGCGACGTACAGGTACGTTTCTTCGCGCAGTCGGGCCGCCCTGCCGCAGTAACTGTGGGGTGGGTGGTCCGGAAGCAGTTACGTTTGCTCCATGCACTGTGTATTATTATTAATTGCTTCATTTAGAACTTGCTGACCAGGTCTTTTCTCTTGTTGTTTGCATTACGAAATCTGAAGACTACCAGAGAATTCTGGGGTGCAATGTAGGCCCCATTGTCAGAAAGTTGGGTCTCCATCAGAGGTGATGGGTCTTACAGTAGGACAATGACCCAAAGCACAGGTCAAAAAGCACCCAGAAATGGTTTAACCACTTAAGCCCCGGAAGATTTTACCCCCTTCCTGACCAGGGCCTATTTTGCGATTCGGCACTGCATGACTTAAATGGACAATTGCGCGGTCGTGAGGCGCTTTACCTAAACGAATTTGACGTCCTTTTTTTCCCACAAACAGAGCTTTCTTTTGGTGATATTTGATCACCTGTGCGATTTTTTGATCATACGTCATAAACAAAAAAAGAGCGACAATTTTGCAAAAATAACAATATTTTTCACATTTTTTTATATGAAATTCCTCCAAAAAAATGTAAAAATCAAAAGTTTTTAACATTTTAGGCCAATTTGTTTTCTGCTACATATGTTTGGTAAAAAAAATCGCAAAAAAGCGTATTTTGATTGGTTTGCGCAAAAGTTATCGCGTTTACTAACTAAGGGAAAGATTTTTGTCATTTTTATTGTTTTTTTTTTTACGAGTAATGGCGGCGATCTGCGATTTTTTTTTGCGGGACTGCGACATTGCGGCGGACAGATCGGACCCTTGACTGACATTTTTGACACTTTTGGGGTTATCAGTGACATTTCTACAGTAATTACTGTACAGTTACTGTAAAAATTACACTGGGAGGGAAGGGGTTAACTTTATTGGAGAAGGAGGGGTTATGTGTGTCCCTAGGGGCGTGCTTCTAACTGTGATTGGATGTGGCTGTGTGTGTAACAGCAGAGATCAATGGTCCTACATAGCAGGACCGTATGATCTGTGCTTTCACACAGGGGAGAATGACAGGCGGCTTTGTTTACATTAGCCACCTGCCTTTCTACCTCTCCACCCAACGATCGCGAGTGACCAGCGGACATCGGGTCCGCCGGTCACACGCACGGGCTGCTTGGGGAACGAGCGGGGGTGGGAGCGATCCTCTGGCGGTGCGCGCTCGCCCCCCTATTGGCTCCCAGGCTAGTGACGTACCGGTACGTCACTTTGCCGGGGAGGGGCTGACCGCTGCCGTATATAGTCGGGCGGCGGTCGGCAAGTGGTTAAGACAAAACACTGGAGAGTACTGAATTGGCCAGCAATGAGTCCAGATCTAAATCCCATAGAGCACCTGTGAAGAGATCTCAAAACAGCAGTTGGGACAAGGAACCCTTCCAATGTGGGAGACCTGGAGCAGTTAGCGAAAGAAGAGTGGTCCAAAATGCCAGTAGAGAGGTACAGTATAGGAAACCCATTGATGGTTACAGGAAGCAATTGATTTCAGTTTTGTTTCCAAGGGGTGTGTTCAAAGGGGTCCAGTCTATTTTTGGAGTTTTGCGTGGAATGTGTCCTATTTGGCTTTTTGGTTCTCCACTTTTTTTTATGTCATACCAATACAAACAAAAGAAATAAACCTAAGAATGCCTAAACATTTGTAACAATTTTCTGGGCGAAGTGGTGCATTATCCGACAGAAATGCAGGGGTGCCAATATTTTTGGCCATGACCGTATAGCCAGCATTAAACCTATACAATGGCCACTGAGGAGCCATCAGACGCCCCAACAGAAATGTCTATATAGCCCACTGTTTGGGTGAGTTGGCTCACGTGTTTTCGGGGTGTTAGAAGATGATTGGTTTAGAGACAGAAGACAGACAACTTGCAGGTTATGTGCTTCACATAAGGCAGCATTTTATTGTAAAATAAACAGTAGATTCCACAGAAAGTCCAGTGCTGACTCTGTTACATCCAGATATATCATGACTGCTACACAGTTCATACATAAAGAAATCAGAGAATCACCAGCAGAAACTAAAGAGGAGAAAAGAGTGAAGGCAATCAAATTTTGGCTACAGAAAGGAAAAAAAGCTACATCAGTTGTCTCTCACACCAGGACCTGAATCCAGAAACTCATTCTTCACTCTAATGAATGAAGAGCTGAAGGTGTTACCATCTTATGACATCAGTCTTCCCAGAATTCTCTGGTTCAGATTGTGTGTCCAAAGCCTTGGCACTGGCATACTTACCAACATTTCAGTCCTGGACACAGTTAACCCCACCCACAGTGCACCCCAGGTATGCCAAGGGAGTGGGTGTTCGGCCAAGACCTCTCCCACTTATCAGAATGGGCAGCCCAAGCCCTGCCTTAAAATATGTGGGAAATGCTTACTTGTGGCCCCCAATCGCCATAATGAATGCCCTACTGTCTTATTGCACATATACAGCAACTCAAATAATGGTGGTACTGTGATCCTGGGACATTGTCCGGGACACAACATCACTGGAACTGAGGTCCAAGGTGGCACATCTTGGGCAGCTAACAACTATGCATAGGTCCCAAGCTGTTGTTGGCAAACTTCAGGTGGCCAATACCCTGATGTTACCAGAATAAGAAATCGAAATGCCTAGTGAGATGATAGTTACTGCTATCTAGTAAGCACAGAAGCTCTGCTAAAGTAAACAGACCCCCCCCCCCCCCCCCCAGTGCAGCTTCCCAGGACTGGTGTGTGAAAGGCAGCATGGAAAGTGTTCCAACTTCACCAGCAGGTGTGTTCCAGGGTCATCAGTGGACAGAGAGTGGGCTGGATGGATGCACTACAGGGAAGTCTTCTCGCTGTATGCATCTAAGATATACATTTTAAATTTTAACTGCAGCATACTTTTAATGACCATGCACACTGGGCATTAAGCATGAAGCTCTGACATTTAGCTCTGGAAGGAGGGCACTGTTGTCCCATTTAGCCCTGCTGCTAAAAGGCTGTCTGACTATATGAGGGTCTGACAGCTACTGCTGGACAAGGGCTAGACAGTGCACCTAGCTATACAAACGTTTAGGGCAGCATGTGCCCAGGGTCAAATGCCAGGAGCTCAGACTTATGGAATTCTGGTCATTCGTCCCTTGCCGAATGGAATGTGTTCCAGCTTCCCCAGCAGGTGTGTTCCAGGATCAGTTTACAGGAAATGGGGTGGATGGGTGCACTACACCGAAGTCTGCTCTCTGTATGTATCTCAAGTATAAATTTTCAATTTTGACTGCAGTATACTTTTAAGGCCCCATGCACACTGGGCATGGAGCCCCAGTGCATGGGGCTCTGGGGTTTAGCTGCGGGAGAAGGGCACAGGTGTCCCATCCAGCCCTGCTGCTATCAGCCTGTCAAATTCTATGACAGTTTGACAGATGCTGCTGAACAAGGTTTGAAGATGCACCTAGCTACACAAACATTTAGGGCAGCAGTCACTCAGGGACGAATGCCTGAAACTCAGACTTCTTGCATTCCAGGCATCATCCCTGACCGAATGGAAGGTGTTTCAGCTTCCCCAGCAGGTGTGTTCCAAGATCATCAGTTTACAGGGAATGGGGTGGAGGTGTGCACTACTTTGAAGTCTGTTTGTAGTATTCATCACAAGTATACATTTCCAATTTTGACTGCAGAGTGCCTTTAAGGCCTCATGCGCACTGGGCATCAAACCTTTGTGCATGGGACTCTGGGGTTTAGCCAGTGGCGGCTGGTCTATAGGGGGTGCAGGGGCGCCGCTCCCCCAATCAGCATCTTCAAGGAAAAAAAAAAGAAAAAATTACCTTTTAAAGCTCACTAGGGGCGCCAAACTAATTGCAATCTATGGGGGGGGGGGGTGTTTGGCACCCCACGTGGCTAGAGCAGAGGTGCTGATTGGAGGCCTTCTGGGTGTCATCGGGGCACAGAGCAATGCGCCCCGACACTCCCACTTCTGCACTTCTAGTCCTGTAATTGGTCCAGACTCCAGCCTGGACCAATCATTCTGAGGTCGTCGTGGCGGCGGAGCGTGCGTCAGTCACTCTGACTCACGCACCTTCCCGGTCAGAGCGAGGAGGATCAGCATGGTCGACGGTCGCGAGATGTCTCCAGTCAGCCAGGAGCAGGAAAGTAAATCCGTTGCCTTGTGTTTCTCCTCTGCCACTGGCCGCCACTGGGTTTAGCTATGAGAGGAGGGCACTGGTTAACCCATCCATCCCTACTGCTAACAGCCTGCCAAACTCTGAGAGTCTGACAGCTTCTGCGGTTGAATGGTGGACCTAGCTGTACAAACGTAAGGGCAGCATGTCACCAAGGACAAATAGATGAATGCGGAGGATATGATAGCGGGCAGTATGTGTAGGAGAGGAATCCAAAATGATGATGGGGCAATATGTGTAAGAGAAGAGTGTGGAGGGTATGAAAGAAAACAGTATGTGCAGGAGAAGGCTACAGGGGGTAATTGGGTATGCAAGGTTAGGAATTAGGTTTAGGGTTTGGGTAGAGGTTAAATATTAATTTTAAGAGTTATTTTAGATTTAGGGATTAGGTTTAAGGCTTTGGCTGGGTTTGAAGTGTTCATCCAGCCCTCCCAAGTTACAGATGCATAGAAAAGCTAATGTTTTAATTATCCTCCACTTTGCTTTGTTTGACGGTATGATAAAGAAAAAATATTATATGCCTCATGATTAAATTCCATTATTATTAGTACTAATATTAGGTTCTAGAATTACTTTGCAGAACGATGTTACTGAATCGTAGTTTTTCCCCGATGTCTTAGCATGTCTTGTTGTGTGATCTGGAAAGAGAGTTGGTCTCCATATTCATTATATACATTTGAGAGTCTATGTCACGGTCAAGCCGATAAGATGTTCCAAAATAACAGAAATGAATGTCTATTGTAGTTAATATCTTGCTTCTGCAACATCTTAAATGATTGAGTTACTTTAAAAATAAGGTTTACTTTTGGGAGGTTCTACAGTACATGACTGGGGCATAAAAGCTTCACATTTCACTTTGGTCAGGTCCTTTACACTTGCCTTGTCTCTGAAGAACGTGCATGTTGATATCTCTTACTCTTCCAACTTCACTTTTTAATTTTCCTCTTTTAAATAAACTTTCAAATCCTTTCACCATCACCAAATCCTTGTTGATTTCCCTATCAGCTAACATGGTACCAGGGCCGTCTTTAACACAGGGCAAAAGGGGCAGCCGCCCCGGGCCCAGTCATTGTTGTGGGTCCCAAAGCAGCTCCCCCTTGAGCCCACACTGGCCGCAAATAGTTGATAAGTGGATTTGGGAGGGCCCAAAAAAAATTTGGCCCAGGGTCCAATCAATATTAAAGACGGCCCTGCATGGTACAACAATCTGATGCTTTAGCTATAATCATATATTTGAAAAATCCCTGTGTATCTAGGACAGTCCAAAAGCAAAAGGAACAGTAGACAAAGTACTTTTCTGTCTAGTGAATTTAAATCGCAGCCCACCAGTTTTAACATGAGAATTCACAGAAGTACAATCCGATGTGTGTTTCTATAACATAAAAAACAATTACACCTCTTGTCCATTTGGATCCACCTGACTGTAAACTTCAACCTTGAGTAGATGGTAGGTGACGGTGAGCATTCTCAATCTGAGGCCACAATGTTTTGTCATTGTCTTCTGCTAGAAAAGTTCGGAATCTCAGGATCAAGTTCATGCGTGTTAGAAAGTAGGACTATAAGATTGACAAGTGGTTTAGGTCAGAGTCTCTAGTTTGGTTGTATTAGTCTTTGGCAGGGAAGCGAGATTTGCCTTTTCGGACAAGACTTCCATTTTAATGGCCATACTACTTCCCTGTTTTGACCTATGATCAAGAGCAATAGGTAATGACTTAAAGAACAAGTACAAGCAGCAGCGAAGAGACCTTCTGCCCATCTAAGAGAAGGCTAAGAGTCTTTGTGATCTAGATGATTATCACGGTAAACCTCCTAAGATGACAGGTTACATGGTTTGGACATGTTATATTGATGTCTCCTGATGGCTCCCAATAAAGTGGTTCCAAGTATGTCCATCTAAAACAGGGATCTTCAAACTATGGCCCTCCAGTGGTTCAGGAACTACAATTCCCATCATGCTTAGTCTTGTCTGTGAATGTCAGAGTTTTAACCACTTAAGCCCCGGAAGATTTTACCCCTTCCTGACCAGGGGTTTTTTTGCGATTTTTTACTGCATGACTTTAACGGACAATTGCGTGCTCGTGCGACACTGTACCTAAACAAATTTGATGTCCTTTTTTTTCCCCATAAACAGAGCTTTCTTTTGGTGGTATTTGATCACCTTTGCAATTTTTTGATCATGCGCTATAAACAAAATAAGAGCGTAAATTTTGCAAAAATAACAATATTTTTCACATTTTTTTATATGAAATTCCCCCCAAAAAAATGTAAAAATCAAAATTTTTTAACATTTTCGGCCAAATTGTTTTATGCTACATATGTTTGGTAAAAAAAATTGCAAAAAGCGTATTTTGATTGGTTTGCGCAAAAGTTATCGCGTTTACTAACAAAGGGAAAGATTTTTGTCATTTTTGGTGTTTTTTTTAACGAGTAATGGCGGCGATCTGCGATTTTTTTTTGCGGGACTGCGACATTGCAGCGGACAGATCGGACCCTTGACTGACATTTTTGACACTTCTGGGGGTACCAGTGACATTACTGGAGTAATCAGTGCTATACATATGCACTGTTACTGTAAAAGTTACACTGGCAGGGAAGGGGTTAACTGTATTGGAGAGGGAGGGGTTAAGTGTGTCCTAGGGGCGTGCTTCTAACTGTGATTGGCTGTGGCTACTACTGTAAAAACAGAGATCAACGGTCCTACATAGTAGAACCGTCTGATCTCCATTTTTACACAGGGGAGAATGACAGGCGGCTTGTTTACATTAGCCGCCTGCCTTTCTCCCTCTCTACCGACGATCGCAGTGTGACCGGCGGACCCGCACGGACTCCTTAGTGAACGAGCCAGGGTGGGCGAGCGCCCGCTATTGGCTCACAAGCCGGGGACAGGCTAGTGACGTATATATACGTCACTTTGCCTGCCCGGGGCTGACCGCCGCAGTATATGTACTTGCGGCGGTCGGCAAGCGGTTAAAATGCCTCATGGGACGTGTGGTTCCACAACAGCTGGAGGGCCGTAGTTTGAGGATCCCTGATCTAAAAGAAGGCCATAGGCCAATCCAAAATGGTGGGATTAACTTCCCAGTGGGCCAGGAAACACCTTGGAATATCTAAGAAAGGGAGGTCCCAGAATCCCGACAAGTCTAGTTAGTGTTCAACCCAGCAAATGATAATGATGATAACAGTCAATATAAGGTCTTTGTATATGTGTGTACTTGCAACTACTTATAAAATGCAGTCGTTTCTCGCAGCAATGGAGGCCTGCCCATTATTTTAAAAAAATGTTAATCCCTTTTGTTACATATATAAACATTTCATTAAACAGTTTTTTACAGCTGAAAACAAAATTTGCAAAACAAACTACTATAGACTAGGCATTAAATATGTTTTGTATGATGTCAATCCCCCTTCCCCCCCAAAATTAGCAATTCTTTAACCAAGAACAAAAGATTTAGACCCAAAAGGAAAGGTAAAAGCCTGAATTATACATTTCGGCACAACTAAAGTCATCATTTTAAGCCCCTATCTCTTTTACATCCTAGGTAAATAAATAAGGAGTGACACTGTCCGTGAACTCTAAACCTTAATAATGGTGAGGTTGTTGGATGAGTCTTCAGAAAGTCAATCCAATATCTACAGCTATCACTTGGATCTTGGTGATCATAAAAATACAGTTATTGGGCGACGGGCTCATACGGGAAGACAGTTTTGGGGCAAATCAATCTTCTGTGCTCTTCAGGTCAGCCTGACTGTTTCTCATTCTGCTAAAACACGCATTCCTTGCGTTATGTCATTCAACTGACCATGTTCAAGGTCTTCTTGTTGGCTTTTTTTTTTTGGTAGCCATGACTATGCCTCTGGTTATTTATATTGATGGCTTTAGATGGATGGCAGAACTGTTTGGCCGAGCAGCAAGAATGAAAATAACATTCTTCATCAGGAAGGTGTCCCAGTTGACTTGTCTGTAAAGAGAAAGATGTTGAAAGCTGTCACAATCAAATGTAATTACATTTGTACCTAAAGTGGTTGAACCTATAATTTAGGGTTTCTACGATGGATGCCCATCTATCTACTGTAGTTTCAATCCTGTATACCTCCCAGCTATCAGCTGAGTGCTTGTGTACAACTCAGCCTTCACTTCTTTTGTATCTGAATCAGGATCCACCTCTACCAGCTTCTGTTATCCACATCTTTAGGCCATTATAACAGACATAACAACCAAAAATTTGTGGACACCTATCCATCTGACCTACATATATAACCAAACGTATGTGGGTATTCCTCTGTTTGAGAAGGGTACTGGTGATACTACATCATACAAAGACATTTTACACAATTGTGCTTTTCCAACTTTGTAGTAACAGTTTTGGCGGAGACCCTTTTCTGTTCTGAACACAGAGCCCTGACCTTAACCCTACTAAACACAGAGCCTTGACCTCAACCCTACAGAACACAGAGCCCCAATCTCAACCCTACTAAACACAGAGCCCTGACCTCAACTCTACTGAACACAGAGCCCTGACCTCAACTCTACTGAACACAGAGTCCTGATCTCAACCCTACTGAACACAGAGCCCTGACCACAACGTTTCTGAACACAGAGCCTTGACGTCAATCCTACAGAACACAGAGCCCTGACCCCCAACTCTACTGAACACAGAGCCCTGACCACAACCCTACTGAACCCAGAGCCCTGACCTCAACCCTACTGAACACAGAGCCCTGACCTCATCCCTACTGAACACAGAGCCCTGACCTCAACCCTACTGAACACAGAGCCCTGACCTCAACCATATTGAACAGAGCCCTGATCTCAACCCTAATGTACACAGAGCCCTGATCTCAACCCTAATGTACACAGAGCCCTGACCTCAACCTTACTGAACACAGAGCCCTGATATCAACCCTACAGAACACCGAGCCCTGATCTCAGCCCTACCGAACACAGAGCCCTGATCTCAACCCTACTGAACACAGAGCCCTGATCTCAACCCTATTGAACACAGAGCCCTGACCTCACCCCTTCAGAATACAGAGCCCTGACCTCAGCCCTACAGAATACAGAGCCCTGACCTCAGCCCTACAGAACACAGAGCCTGACCTCAGCCCAACAGAACACAGAGCCTGACCTCAGCCCAACAGAACACAGAGCCTGACCTCAGCCCTACAGAACACAGAGCCCTGACCTCAGCCCTACAGAATACAGAGCCCTGACCTCAGCCCTACAGAACACAGAGCCTGACCTCAGCCCTACAGAACACAAAGCCTGACCTCAGCCCTACAGAACACAGAGCCTGACCTCAGCCCTACAGAACACAGAGTCTGACCTCAGCCCTACAGAACACAGAGCCTGACCTCAGCCCTACAGAACACAGAGCCCTGACCTCAGCCCTACAGAATACAGAGCCCTGACCTCAGCCCTACAGAATACAGAGCCCTGACCTCAGCCCTACAGAACACAGAGCCTGACCTCAGCCCAACAGAACACAGAGCCTGACCTCAGCCCTACAGAACACAGAGCCCTGACCTCAGCCCTACAGAACACAGAGCCTGACCTCAGCCCTACAGAACACAGAGCCTGACCTCAGCCCTACTGAACACAGAGCCTGACCTCAGCCCTACAGAACACAGAGCCTGACCTCAGCCCTACTGAACACACAGCCCTGACCTCAGCCCTACTGAACACAGAGCCCAGGCAAAAAACCTACTGAACACAGAGCCCTGACCTCTTTCTCCTGATCACAGAGCCCTGACTCCAACCTTACTGAACACAGAGCCCTGACCTCTTTCTCCTGAACACAGAGCTCTGACTCCAACCCTACTGAACACAGAGCTCTGACTCCAACCCTACTGAACACAGAGCCGTTACCTCAACACTACTGAACACAAAGCACTGATCTCAACCCTATTGAACACAGAGCCCTGACCTCAACCCTACTGAACACAGAGCGTTACCTCAATTCTACTGAACATAGAGCCCTGACCTCAACCTTATTGAAAATATTTTGGATGGAACACTGCTTTTTCCAACCAACATCAGTACCTGACCTCATTCATGCTTTAAACTGTCACTAAACCCACATCATACTATCAATAAATTGTGTATTACCTGCTGCTCATACTCACTCAGTCACTATGAGATTTGTTTTCTGTATTCTGCAAAAAATACCTGGTTGATCTTGCTGCTCTCTATCTCCACCTTCTGTTCATGTCCCCAATTCAGCTAGGGAATTTGCAGCTTTAGTGACAACTCTGCACATGCTCGGTTTTTTGTGAGTTTCCTATCTGAGCATTTCCTCCCTATCAAATTTGAGCAGCCCATGTGACTATAGAGTCACACATGTGGGCGTATAAACAGTGGTAAATGACAGCCCACTCCCTCCCTTCTCCTCCATGCCCACTAACCAGCTAAACACAATGGGGGTGGAATATTACGTGTAGATTATTTGTATTTGTATGCATCTTCTGTTTGTTTTCTAATATCATTCACTGAACTTTTTAGATACATCTCGTAAACCCCTACACTCTAAAAGTAGGGTGAGGCCTGGGGGCCATTTGATACTTTGCATGGTGGGATGTCCTCAGCTAGCGGTAGAAATAATTGAAAGCCTCGACCCACACAGTAACAGATCCTCTTCAATAAGAAAGGCACCAGGTACTGAATGATGAGGTCATCATGTCCCACACCCCTCCGCTAGAACTCAGGACACAAACATTTAAGCTCCTGTGGCACACTGCACTCTGTGCCAGCTGTCTTTCCTCTCGTGTAGTGCCAGTTATCATCGCCCTGTTTTATAGTTTCTTCCCTGCTGTCACGTCTGGCACCGATCTCCGATTAAGTTCGCATTTTCAACAGTCACATTTTTACGAGCTGTATAATTTAGCTGTAGCAAGGTCTTTACAACATTTCAACACGCAGTCATAAATTAAAGCTCAGTCATACGCAACCGCTACATCTAGTAATTATAGTCACGATCAGTGTAACTGATGAAATAGAGGTTAAGGTATTTCTCGCTATTAAAATGTAAAGGAGGCAGAGAATGTTTACCCCTTCTATTTTTTATTTTTCCTTTTTCTAGTTTAACTCTTGGCAGCTGATAAGGAGAGCAGGTAGGACTTTTAAACCAGGCTCAGGTCTCATCAGGTTAGCAGGTGGACCCAGGCCTGGCAGCAGTTTCTTGTGGATGGTCCCACTGCAGTATTAATTGCTAATAAAAGAGAGGGAGGGGGGAGGAATGTGCTATGAAGAGTTCAACTGGATGCTTCACAGCACAATCACTGTTGCATTATGGAAAAATCCAAAGAAAACCCACTGTGCTCAACCCAGATGCAGGGCCGTCTTTAAGGCAGGGCAAAAGGGGAAGCTGCCCCGGGCCCAGTCATTGTTGTGAGGCCCAAAGCAGCTGCCCCTTTAGCCTGCATTACCTGCGAATAGTTGATAAGTGGATTTGGAAGGGTCCAAGAGAATGTTTGCCCAGGGTCCAATCAATAATAAAGACGGCCCTGCCCAGATGGAACAAATATCCAGTGTGCAAAGGGGGGTGCTGTGTATACATAAGATAGAATTCGTCCACGGTTGAACAGGTTTCTTTATAAGAAAAAAATGTTACAGATAAAACAGTGCAGTGCTACAAGTTAACATTTACATAAAAAAAAGTGAACCATAAAAAAAAATAAAAAATAAACTATATCAGAAAGTCCCAAGTGTCCACCACAGTGAATACTTGAGTGAAGACAATGGGGAAAAAACTGTAGTATAATTTCCACCTCAGATTCATAAACAAGTGTAAAAACACCACGTGCCCCTCATCAAAACATGCCCCTGACAATGTAATTTCTGACGAAATGCGTTGGGCGGAGCCAGAAGCTGTGATGTCAGCACACCTCACGAAGGGCTCTGGATTTTGTAGTTTTAATGTGGCTTTTGCTCTAGAATTCATGTACGTGTTGCTAACCAATTTTTAATAAATATACCTGTTGGAATTACACTATATGAAGTGGTTTTGGTTCTCTTTCATGTCATATGCCCGTTTGGTGATTAAGATGGAGGAATGAATCGCTATGTGATGTGTGGAGCTCTATGGGGATTGACTGCTATCGTGGCAACAAGCGCTGTTTGACTTCTCTGCTGAGAGTCACACACTGTCTGGTAAGCCTCAGAGTGTTCGGTGGAGGACGCAGGGTGTTTTTACACTCGTTTATAAAGCTAAAGTGGAAATTATACTACAATGTTATCTGTTGTCTTCGCACTGCACATTATATATATATATGTATATATATATATATATATATATATATATATATATATATATATATATACAGGGCTTTTTTTCAGCAGGAATGAGGGGGAACACAGTTCCGGCACCTTCAGCACTGAATGTACATAATGGCAAGTGGTGAAGGGTCTATTTATGCTACCTGCTAGGAGATCTATTGTTGCTGGAGAGGATCTAATTTTGCAGGGGGGTTCTATTGTTTTTGGGGAGGTCTGTTGTTACTGGTGGGGCTCTATTGTTGCTGGGGGTGAGATCTACTGTTGAGGGATGGGTCTATTGATGCTGACTGCAGGGGGATCTGTTGTTGCTTCTGGGGATCTTTTGTTGCTAGGAGGGGATGTTTTGTTGTGGGTGGTCCATTGCTACTGGGGGGATCTATTGTTGCTGGCTCCATGGGATCTATTTTACTGCTTTTCTTGTTATCATTAAGAAATTCTATACAAATTACTTAGCACCACAATTGTTACTTGGGTCAGTATTCTCTAAAAGGGGCAGCACTTGGAGGTGGGTAGGGAGTGGAACCAAGAAATGATGTAGGAGGTGGGTAGGGGGTTGGGACAAGGGGTGACTCGAAAAGGGGGAGTTCCTGCACCTATTGTGTGAGAAAAAAAGCCCTATATGTATATGTGTATATATATATATATATATATATACTGTATATATATCACTATTGTATTGGTATTGCATATCCTTCACTGTGTGTTAGCTGCTATTTTTACATTATTCCTTGCAGCGCAGCTTTTTTCCATCGTGTACAGATAAAACAGGACTGACGCGTTTCAGCCCAGAATGATCTTGCCTTGCTATGAGTAAGGCCATTCTTGACTGAAATGCATCAGACCTCTTTTATCTGTGGATTTTTACCCCCTTTTCCAGAAAAGTAGATTGATCCAGTGGATGAGCTTTTCTGTACAGTGCATTATGGGACATTTGTCTTGGAACAGCAGAACCTAGCACACTCTCCAGTATTTGCAACACACTGGAATGGTAAATCACCTTTTTTTATCTATCTTACCAGGGTGCTGGATGAGGGGTCCACATGCAGGCCTCAAGCAAGGGCTGTGAACACCAGTGCAGTTCTGGTAGCTCTCAGCCTCTGCAGTGTATGAGGTGACTCCCTATCTCCCACTCCTTGACTGCCTATTGAAGCATACCTGAACCAAAAATCTAAGAAACTATATTTAGCAGCTTATAAATCCTTAGATGTGGCAGCTGCAATAGTATACATATTTCATTTTTTTTTTTTACACTTCTCGTTTAAAGGTGACAACACGCATTCCTCTGTATCTGTGGAGGAAGACATGGTTGTCACCTAGGCTGGACATGCCGTCCCCATTTTATCTCCATTATTAGTTTACATAAGGAAGATAACATTGTGGTTAGGGTTTCGACTGCCACTAACCACATTTCTGCAGTCCATATAGGAGAGCGTAGAGTGACCTAATATAGCTCCATTTAGCTGCTGAACCCATTCAACCTTAACCCTAAGGAACCTGAGTGGCCTGCACAGAGCCCTGACATCCACCCTTCTGAACACATTTGCTCTATAAAGACATGGTTGGACCAGTTTGGTGTTGAGGAACTCAACTGGCCTACAAGTGGCTCTACTGTCAACCCTAGGGAATACCTTTGCTCCATAAAGACATGGTTGGACCAGTATGGTGTTGAGGAACTCAACTGGCCTACAAGTGGCTCTAATGTCAACCCTAGAAAATACCTTTGCTCCATAAAGACATGGTTGGACCAGTTTGGTGTTGAGGAACTCAACTGGCCTACAAGTGGCTCTACTGTCAACCCTAGAGAATAACTTTGCTCCATAAAGACATGGTTGGACCAGTTTGGTGTTGAGGAACTCAACTGGCCAACAAGTGGCTCTAATGTCAACCCTAGAGAATAC
Organism: Pelophylax lessonae; assembly: GCF_965119305.1. Taxonomy (NCBI): domain Eukaryota; kingdom Metazoa; phylum Chordata; class Amphibia; order Anura; family Ranidae; genus Pelophylax; species Pelophylax lessonae. Next base: position 863,816,719 of record NC_138768.1, on the reverse strand, counting down.
CTTTGCTCCATAAAGACATGGTTGGACCAGTATGGTGCAGAAGAACTGGAGTAGTCTGCACAGAACCCTAAACTCAACCCTACTAAACACATTTCCTCCATAAAAACTTAGTTGGACCAGTCTGGTGTGGAAGAACTCAACTAGCCTACATTATTAGTTTACAGAAGGAGTATAACATTGTGGTTAGGGTTCCAACTGCCACTAACCAAATGTCTGTAGTCCATATAGGAGAATCTAGAGTGATCTAATATAGATGAATTGGGCTACTGTAACCTTTGGACCCATTCAAGTCCTTATTTCACTATCTAAGCCAGGGGTAGGCAGCCTTAGCACTCCAGCTGTGCTGAAACTACAAACCCCATTAGGCCTCTGCTCTTGGGAGTCATATCTGTGGCTGTCAGAATCTCGCAATGCCTCATGGGACTTGTAGTTCTACAACAGCCGGAGTGCCAAGGTCACCTACCCCTGATCCAAGCCCTAAAGAAGGGGGAGTCTGGTTGACCCGAAACACATAGGTTACATCTTGGTGGCTTTCACTTTCTGGTTTGGCGCCCTTTTCTTTTTGTCTTTGGCTTGAGCAATAGAGTGGCAAAGTTGTAACCCCTCCTTGCTTATTGCAAAATAAGATAAGGTGAGTTTTAGCTCGAGCTCCTCTTAAACATCTCTAGTAATATATGATGTAACATCATCTCTCACCTGCTGTCATCGGACTCTGTGGTAAGAGGGATCTTCTCCTGGCTTTTTCCACTAGTGCTGCTGGCCGGACTGCTCTCTGACATCGGCCCGACATGGCTAATACTGAAGGCAAACAAGAAAGAGAAAAGATTTACAATGTTTTCATAGCCAACCCAACACATAGACAGCTATAAAAACCTAACAGGGGGTCTAATCCCTCCTTACTCCACTCAAAACTAGCAAAACATAATTTGGCTGCAGATACAAGGAGTCTAAGGGTACATTTGACTTAAATGCCTTAGAAGAGAAAATGAGAAAAACATGGAGGCTGCAGTGGCTGGTCTCTCGTTCCAATTCCAGTTGCCTGAATGCTGATCCTGTTGCTTTGCTGACCCAGAGCAAGTATGAAGGGATGTCTGACTTTTTATGACTTTCCTGAACTGCAAACTAAGTTGGGTCAATGGTTCAGATAGTATTCAAGCCAAAAGAGCAGCATAATAACCAAGGAACATTAACCAAGGAGGTTAATGTGTTAGATCAGTCATATATAACACATGGACCTCTACTTAAAGTGTGTAGTGGTACCCAGTAGGGGCCGATGGTAATAGCTAGGTCTTCCTTAATAGTACCACCACAAGCACCAGTCCATTCACTACGGCTTCAATAACTCAATCTAGGGGGTGTCTTTTTGATATTTCATTGCCCGAAGAACTTTAAACTGGAGAGGGGTTAGGGAAGGGGTGTCAAACTCAATTTCATTGCGGGCCGTATCAGCATTATGATTGCCCTCAATGGGCCGGTTGTATCTGTAATACCATATAAATGTATCTACTTTTTATCATCATAAACAATTCCCTCTGCATTCAATTATTACTGTTTTTTGTAATAAGTTAAGACTTAAGCTTTGAAGGACAAGGGAAGACCGGCAAGGAGCCCACACACTCCTGTAGCAGAGAATGCAAGTCTGAAAAGGAGGTTCTCATTTCACTGGTATCATCCACAAGAAACTGTATTGGAGAACATTGGTTCTGCCATGGTGTTCTGCAGCTGCACAGAGAAGAGCAAGATCTGTAGGAGGAGATCTGTCCTCTCTGCTGCTGACTGCTTAGACAAGTTGGGGGTGAAGATGAGGGAGGTGCAGCAGCTGCAGGAAAGGTGTGAGGGCCACATGAAATGACCTGGAGGGCCGCATTCGGCCCACGGGCCCTGTGTTTGAGACATGTGGGTTAGGGCATGGGATACTCCAAAATACTGCACAGTGATAAGAGACACACTTCTCTAGGCTCACACTCCAGGATTCTATTGAGGACAGGGGAAAGCCCAGTACTCTGAGATCCTATGAGAGCCACCACAGTCCATTGCTACATCACAAAAGTACACAGTCACCAGGAATTAATTAAGGGTCATTACTCCTAAGTCTCCAGGACAGCTGCCATCTTTCAGTTTCCTTCGGACATGGTCCAGTGAGGGAGATGACCCTTCTCCAGACCCGATCCCTATGGTAAAGTCCCACAGCCAACTCTTCAGGTAGATCACTCCAGGCCCTCAACCCTGACACCACTGAGGCCTCAAAAACAGCTACACAGTCCACAGGCTGCCTTAGGACAGCAGCCTCTGAGACTTTGGAACCCTCCTTATCAAGGAAAGAACCATCCCCTCATGGCTTCAGATTATTTATCACCTCCCCTGCCACCTTTTGGACACTCCCCTCCAGGGATTGGCCAGGCCATTATAACTATTCAGGCTGGTCATTTGATTCTCCCTCTCTATAATCGGAAAGCAGTCAAACTCCCAGCCCATGAAACTCTGAGCAAACGTGAGCAAACAATCACTGCTCCCTTGACTACAGAAGGAGCCAAAAATAAAATTTTCCCAGCATTCTATGCTAGAAGGGTGCTACAAGAGTAATAAAATGTGGGGTCATTACTCCTAAGACTCTAGGACAGCTGCCACCTTCCAGTTTCCTCCGGACACGGTCCAGTGAGGGAGACAACCTTTCTCCAGACCCGATCCCTATGGTGAAGTCCCACAGCCAACTCTTCAGGTAGATCACTCCAGGCCCTCCAGCAAACAATCACTGCTCCCTTCACTACAGAAGGAGCCAAAAATACAATTTTCCCAGCATCCTATGCTAGGAGGTAGGGATGATCGAACTTTTGAAAAGTTTGGTTTGACCAGAACACCCGAACTTCCCGAAAGTCCAGTTTGGATTCCAGAATCCCATTGAAATCAATGGGACCTGAACTTCTGGAATCAAAAAACACCATTTTGAAGCCCTAAAACCCAATAAATGCCCCTAAAAAGTGCCTAGGGTTCTGGGTCATGCCCCAGGGACTATTAATCACACAAAAAAAGTTCTTAAAAATTGTCGTTTTTGAAAGAGAGCCAATTATTGAAAACTTATTGGAAAAAAAATGAGATTTCTTTGGATTTAGTGTCTGGGGGGTCTAAAAAGTGTACCTGTGAAGTTTCAGCTCTGTAGCATGTCCAGAACCAGAAAAAAAAGATCATATTTCTTAGAATTTTTAGTAGCGCAGGGATGGGGTTCCGCTCCTTTCACACCTGGGCGTTTTTGTTGCAGGCGTTTATTGGGCGTTTTATGTGTGTCTTTGGAGGCAGGCATGACATCTGAACTTCTGTATAGGGGTATATATACACACACACACACATATATATATGTATATATATATACACATACACAAATATAGGTGTGAAAGGAGCGGAGCCCCATCCCTGCGCTACTGAAATTCTAAGAAAAATTATCTTTTTTTTCTGACGGTCACCCTGACATGGATGAGTTCAGTCACCCTGGCATAGCAGAGTCAGTTCACCCTACACTGCGGTCACCCTGACACTTAACACTTTCCCTAAAGAAACTAGATTATTGAATCTAACTATAGTGGTATATAGTACCCTAACTACACTGCATATCCCTTTCCTCACACTAATAATTGCAAAATGACACTGGAGCAGCAGGAGTAACAGAAATGCTTCCACTCTATTGCACAGCCTCTCTATTACAGTGCTAGAGATTTGGCGGGGCTATGTTATATACTGGGGGGCGTATTCACTCCTGATTGGCCTCTGGACCCCCTAGTCACTCCAATCTGCTTTTACTAATGTTTCTGGGCCAATCACGGCTTTTAAAGCCCAGTTCCTGTCCCATTTCATTTTGGGCAGTTCTGGTGGCCGAATTCCGAACTTTTACCGCAAAAAACGTTCGATCATCCCTACTAGGAGGGTGCTACAAGTGTAAAAAAAAAATAATAACATATGCGCAAGCTTACATTCCCTGTTGTTTCCCAAGAACTGGGTGCCTGGCCGGAAATGAGCTGTCTATGTTCCAAACATACCATGAAGGAGACAGGCAGTCAGCCACCAATTGCTTTGATTGCACAAAGGCACTGTAACAAGTGCCCATCTAGGGACCTTCCACTCTACGATGTTTCACCCATTAGATCTTAATTATAGCAGCAATGTTTGTTTTCTGAGCCCTCGTAACATAATTTTAATAGCTGTTGATCCTGCCGATACGCCATTTTCCACTTCTTCTAAGCTGGAGTGTCCCTGGTCTAAATTGAATGTTTGCAGCTAGGCTGTAGGTCACGTGGTGTCCCTCTGCTGGCCGGCTGACATCAGAGGGGAATCTCAGCCCCTCCCGCTGTTCTCCTGAGATCGGGGAAGGAGAGTGGAGGGTCATGTAACCGCACAGCGGAGCTGTATAAAAAGGTATTTAGGAATATAATTTTTAAAAAATTGACACACAGTGCTTTATATATGCCTGAAACAGAGAGGATGCCAGCAATTTCATCTTGAGGCTTAACAACTTTTTAATTGCTTCTGCCTGCCTCTGCTAAAGGATTTGTTACCCCAACACTTCATATTCCTGATATGTGGCTGCTGTACCATGTACTTGTATGAGAAGGCACAGTCTCCGGATTGAGGACACTGTCCCCGGATCAAGTTTGTCCCCGGATTCAGGGCCAGAATAACGTAAATAGGGCACCCCATGCTGGCTGAGGAACAGCCTGGTGGCTCAGATGCCATTGTCTCTGTATCTTATGTAGTCCTGTGCCCAGCGCTCTGTGTATTATGTAGTCCTGTGCCCATCGCTCTGTGTATTATGCAGTCCTGTACCCAGCGCTCTGTGTATTAAGCAGTCCTGTGCCCAGTTCTCTGTGTATTATGCAGTCCTGTGCCCAGCACTCTGTGTATTAAGCAGTCCTGTGCCCAGCGCTCTGTGCATTATGCAGTCCTGAGCTCAGCACTCTGTGCATTATGCAGTCCTGTCCCCAGCACTCTGTGTATTATGTAGTCCTGTGCCCAGTGCTCTGTGTATTATGCAGTCCTGTGCCCAGCGCTCTGTGTATTATGTAGTCCTGTGCCCAGTGCTCTGTGTATTATGTAGTGCTGTGCCCAGCGCTCTGTATTATGCAGTCCTGTGCCCAGTGCTCTGTGTATTATGTAATCCTGTGCCCAGTGCTCTGTGTATTATGTAGTGCTGTGCCCAGCGCTCTGTGTATTATGCAGTCATGTGCCCAGCGCTCTGTGTATTATGTAGTGCTGTGCCCAGCGCTCTGTGTATTATGTAGTCCTGTGCCCAGCGCTCTGTATTATGCAGTCCTGTGCCCAGTGCTCTGTGTATTATGTAGTCCTGTGCCCAGCGCTCTGTGTATTATGTAGTGCTGTGCCCAGCGCTCTGTGTATTATGTAGTGCTGTGCCCAGCGCTCTGTATTATGCAGTTCTGTGCCCAGCGCACTGTGTATTATGTAGTGCTGTGCCCAGCGCTCTGTGTATTATGTAGTCCTGTGCCCAGCGCTCTGTTTATTATGTAGTGCTGTGCCCAGCGCTCTGTGTATTATGCAGTCCTGTGCCCAGCGCTCTGTGTATTATGTAGTCCTGTGCTCAGCGCTCTGTGTATTATGTAGTGCTGTGCCCAGCGCTCTGTGTATTATGCAGTCCTGTGCCCAGCGCTCTGTGTATTATGCAGTCCTGTGCCCAGCGATCTGTGTATTATGTAGTCCTTTGCCCAACGCTCTGTGTATTATGCAGTCCCGTGCCCAGCGCTCTGTGTATTATGTAGTCCTGTGCCCATCGCTCTGTGTATTAAGCAGTCCTGTGCCCAGTGCTCTGTGTATTATGCAGTCCTGTGCCCAGCACTCTGTGCATTATGCGGTCCTGTTCCCAGCACTCTGTGTATTATGTAGTCCTGCGCCCAGTGCTCTGTGTATTATGCAGTCCTGTTCCCAGCACTCTGTGTATTATGTAGTCCTGTGCCCAGTGCTCTGTGTATTATGTAGTGCTGTGCCCAGCGCTCTGTATTATGCAGTCCTGTGCCCAGTGCTCTGTGTATTATGTAATCCTGTGCCCAGCACTTTGTGTATTATGTGGTGCTGTGCCCAGCGCTCTGTATTATGCAGTCCTGTGCCCAGTGCTCTGTGTATTATGTAGTCCTGTGCCCAGCGCTCTGTGTATTATGTAGTGCTGTGCCCAGCACTCTGTGTATTACGTAGTGCTGTGCCCAGCGCTCTGTATTTTGCAGTTCTGTGCCCAGCGCTCTGTGTATTATGTGGTCCTGTGCCCAGCGCTCTGTTTATTATGTAGTGCTGTGCCCAGCGCTCTGTGTATTATGCAGTCCTGTGCCCAGCGCTCTGTGTATTATGTAGTCCTGTGCCCAGCGCTCTGTTTATTATGCAGTGCTGTGCCCAGCGCTCTGTATTATGCAGTTCTGTGCCCAGCGCTCTGTGTATTATGTAGTCCTGTGCCCAGCGCTCTGTTTATTATGTAGTGCTGTGCCCAGCGCTCTGTGTATTATGTAGTGCTGTGCCCAGCGCTCTGTGTATTATGCAGTCCTGTGCCCAGCGCTCTGTGTATTATGTAGTGCTGTGCCCAGCGCTCTGTGTATTATGTAGTCCTGTGCCCAGCACTCTGTGTATTATGCAGTCCTGTGCCCAGCGCTCTGTGCATTATGCAGTCCCGTGCCCAGCGCTCTGTGTATTATGCAGTCCTGTGCCCAGTTCTCTGTGTATTATGTAGTCCTGTGCCCAGCGCTCTGTGTATTATGTAGTCCTGTGCCCAGCGCTCTGTGTATTATGTAGTCCTGTGCCCAGCGCTCTGTGTATTATGTAGTCCTGTGCCCAGCGCTCTGTGTATTATGTAGTCCTGTGCCCAGCGCTCTGTGTATTATGTAGTCCTGTGCCCAGTGCTCTGTGTATTATGCAGTCCTGTGCCCAGTTCTCTGTGTATTATGCAGTCCTGTGCCCAGAGCTCTGTGTATTATGCAGTCCTGTGCCCAGGGCTCTGTGTATGTCCTGTGCCATTTGCCATTAAAAAATGGCAAATGACACAGGAAATACACAGAGCACTTGGCACAGGACTCATTTCATTTTTTAAGTATGGTCACCCTATAGTAATGTCCCCTTTCTGATTTTTATATACAGATAGGCCTATAAGAAGACTTAACTGTAGGTAAAATTAATATCTTCTAAACTTGTGTAGGACAGGGATATGCAAACTGTGGCCCTCCAGATGTTGCAGAACTACAAGTCCCATGAGGCATAGCAAGACTCTGAGAGCCACAAGCATGACACCCAGAGGCAGAGGCATGGTGGCAGTTGTAGTTTTGCAGCATCTGGGGGGGCCAAAGTTTGCATATCCCTGGTGATATTTACCCTCAATTCAGCCAGTTACATCACCGGTGCATGCGCTCTGAAGGTCCAGCATACCATGGAGCCCAAGCAGAAGGACGTAATTGCGGCCCCGGCCACTTATACAGCCAGAGCCCGCGAACCCGGAAGAACAACCAAGGGAAGATGGAAGCCCTGTCAGTGGTGACAGCACGCCGCTGAAGGGTTTTGTTCCAAGGTGAGTATTGCATATTGTGCTGGTATGCGATGCAGCGCAATATGCAATTGCCTTACAGGTGGTTTTCTTTTTCTTTTTTCTTTTTTAAACTGCCGCGGTTTACTACCACTTTAAAAGGGGTCAGTACTACATGGTACAAGCTTTTTTTCTTTCTTTTTGAAGTTGCTGCAACTGCAAAGTGTTAACTGGCGTTGAGCTTTAAAGCGGACCTTCACTGTATCTGAGCACCACAAACCAAAAACATTTTTTTTAATATTTAAATCAAACTCCCCCATCCATCCATGTCTCCCTGCTTTATTTTTTTTGAGAGATCACTTTAAAAAAACACCCTGGCATTTCTGTCCCGTAGCCATCTTCATAAGGGACATGATTCAGGTAGCAGGGCCGTAACAACCGGGCCCCATGCTCCAGGGGGCCTGTGCGGCTCACCTGTACACCTGGATAGAAAGGGCGGCGGAGGCAGCATGTAGAGAAATCACTGTCCTCATTTTTCCTCCTGTAGCTGCCGGAGGAAAACGGAGGAGATTGGTTCCTCTGAATGCTGCCCCCGCCACCCCTCCTATCCAGTTCACTTGTGTTCTGTTGTCTCTGGGCCCCTGTGTGCTCCTCTAGCCCCCCCCCCACTATTGTGTCTTCTCTCCTCTCCTGCCGGCTGCTGCAGGGGATGTGTCACAATAGAGAACCAGGAAGGGGTCGGTAAATATGTAATTTACCAGCTCCTTCCTTTTCTGAATGGACAGAGTCATAGTCAGTGACATTGTAAAAATAAATAAATAAATAAAATGATAACAAATAATACAATTAAAATACCAAAAAAAAAAAAAACTACTGACACCAGTGGGTGAACTTCCAGGATAGCAAAGGTCACACTTGCGACCGGGCCCTGGCATTCCACCACCGTGGGGAGGCCCCAAGATGGCAGGAAGGGGGCCCACTGCAGAACTTGTGAAAGGGTCCCACTGTGGGACCATAATAAAGGGCCCCAGGATCAGTGGGAAGAGCACCCGGCTTGAAGGGAAGGGCGCCAGCAAGGGGTCCCTTTGTGGTTTCTTGCACCGGGGCCCTGAAGGTTCTTATTACGCCTCTGGCCCGGTTGCAATTGCAACCCCTTCAACCCCTGTAGTTACGCCCCTGATACCAGCATTTAGTAGATTGGACAATATGGTTGTAAGACAAGGCAGATGGTGGAACCAGCTATGCTGGGCCCTTCAGCATTTTCTGCTGATGATTGGACAATGCTATTGTTGGGTGTGTAACCCTCGATCTGAACATCAGATTGGAGTTTGGATGGTTATGAAGAATACATGATGCCACCATTGTTCCTTACCTTACATTACATGAAGCTGCCTCTTTAGCCGGCTTGAGAAACCAGCCATGCTGCGCCCTTCGGCATTCGCTGCCGGTGATCAGCTGGTCATTGTCCTGATCCAGAGATAGGAAGGTAGCGCGGGCTCGCTCCCGCTCCTTGGTGGATAATAGTCGCAGCAGAGAATTCTGTTTGGGAAAGACACAGTTGGCTTTTATTATAACTATATATATGGAAAGCCATTTTATTTTATTTTTTTCTCTTTACGTTTATCACTTTTCAACTTTTGTTTGGGTCTTCTTTCACTGGATGGAGGGTGCGGGTCCTCAGGGCTACCCTGAGGTCTAGAGGGAGGATGTGTGGCCATCAGGTTTCTTCCTCCCCTGAACCTGGGGATCCGACTTCGGGAGAGCCCTCAACCTAGTGCTTGTTGGTCGGCTTCAGCTGATCATAAGGAAAGGGGTCCACCAGGCCTTTTGTCTCTGCCAGAAGCTTTGCACCCTGGGGGTTCAGGGTAAGGTCCTACCCCTTCAGGGGGATGGACATGCTGTAAGGCACACCCTTAAGTACACTTTTTTTTTTTTAACTACTTCCGGACCGCCCACTGTGTATTTAAGTTGGTACTTTGACAATAAATACTGGGGGATCTGACTTCGGGAGAGCCCTCAACCTAGTGCTTGTTGGTCGGCTATAGCTGATCATGAGGAAAGGGGTCCACCAGGCCTTTTGGCTAGGTGGACCATGTTTGAAACTTTGTCTCTGCCAGAAGCTTTGCACCCTGGGGGTTCAGGGTAAGGTCCTACCCCTTCAGGGGGATGGACATGCTGTAAGGCACACCCTTAAGTACACTTTTTTTTTTAACTACTTCCAGACCACCCACTGTGTATTTAAGTCGGTACTTTGACAATAAATACTGGGGGATCTGACTTCGGGAGAGCCCTCAACCTAGTGCTTGTTGGTCGTCTTCAGCTGATCATGAGGAAAGGGGTCCTCCAGGCCTTTTGGCTAGGTGGACCATGTTCGAAACTTTGTCTCTGCCAGAAGCTTTGCACCCTGGGGGTTCAGGGTAAGGTCCTACCCCTTCAGGGGGATGGACATGCTGTAAGGCACACCCTTAAGTACACTTTTTTTTTAACTACTTCAGGACCGCCCACTGTGTATTTAAGTCGGTACTTTGACAATAAATACCGGGGTTATGGCAGCAGCTAGCTGCCATAACCCATAGCTCACGACTGTCCCTGATTTGGAACAAAGTCCCTCTGTCCCTCATTTGTTCCTCATTTTGGTCTGATCTACATAGTTTTATATAAAATGCACTTTTTATCTTTCAAAAGATGTTTCTCAGAGGAACCTGTTGCTCAGCGAGGGGCAGCAGTAGGAAAGGACGTGAGAATCTCATCATGTTTTTTGTTCTGGAAGTGTCCTTCACCGTGACTGGCACGGTGAAAAAAGGTGTTTCCCCGTGCTAAACTTTTCATCCAGTTTCTAAATTTTTGCATTGGTAAATTTTAAAAGCCAATATAAAGGAATATTAGTGGTTAGAAAAAGCACTTCTAAGCCCATAGGGCCATGTCGGTCGTGCGCCTGCAGCTAGGAGGTGAGCCCGCGCCGCCGGTGCACTCCCGCCCCCACTCCGATTGCCGCCTGGCCCACGCGATCGCTCCCCGCTGAGAGAGAAGAACAGTTGGCTGTTGTAAACATAGCTGACCATTCTTCTCTCTGGAATGATCCCAGAGCGCCTGAGATCCTTCTATATAGGATCACAGGTCTCTATGGTCATTCCATAAGCCCCACCCCTTTACAGTTAGAATCACTCCCCTAGGTTCACATTTAACCCCTTTGATCACCCACTGTGTTAACCCCTTCCCTGCCAGTGTCATTATTACAGTAATGTCACTGGTCCCCCCAAAAGTGTAAAAAATGTCAGTTAGGGGTCCGTTCTGTGCACCGCAATGTCACAGTCCTGCTAAAAATTGCAGATTGCCGCCATTACTAGTAAAAAATAAAAATGAAATACATCTTTCCCGTAGTTAGTAAACGCGATAACTTTTGCGCAAACCAATCAAAATACGCTTACTGAGATTTTTGTTCACCAAATATATGTAGCAGAATACAAATTGGCCTAAAAATGTTAAAAAATTTAGATTTTCAATTTTTTTGATGTTATATAGCAGAAAGTGAAAAATATTGTTTTTTGTTTTTTCAGAGTTGTCGCTCTATTTTTGTTTATGGCGCAAAAAATAAAAATTGCAGAGGTGATCAAATGCCCCTAAAAGAAATCTCTATTTGTGGGAAAAAGGTATTTTTAGTGTAATTTGGTACATCGTCGCATGACTGCGCAATTGTCCGTTAAAGTAACGCAGTGCCGAAACGCAAAAAATGGCCTGGTCATTAAGGGGGAATATCTTCCGGTCAAGAAGTGGTTAACTAATCATTATTTTTGTATAATTTCCCTTAAAGGGGGCGTGGCAGGGGGTGTGTCCTATGCCTACATACTTTTGCTAATAGGTGTCCCTCATTCCTATTGCAAAAAGTTGGGAGGTGTGATAACCCCGTTATGTTTTTACACAGCTGGCGATCCGGAATCTGATAAAAGTGGTCGCGGTGGCAGATTCACCACGGGTTCACTTTTAGAGCCGGTTCACACCTGGTCGTCTGACAAGTCGCCTGCCATAGATTAGCACAGGACCCGTTCTAATAGGAGCGACACAAGTCGCTCCGACTTGGAAAAAGGGTCCCGAGCTACTTTGGGGCGACCTGGAGCGACCTGCATTGACTTCAATGATATGAAGTCCGTGCATGCCGCTCCGAGGTCACGGTGCGAGCTGCGCACCACGACTTCACAGGTCGCCCCGGCAAGTCGGGTTGCGCCTATGTGAACCGGCTCTTAAGGGCTTCCCAGTCATTTTCCCTGCTTACCAGAGTGGTCGGTAGTGGCGAAAAATTATCCGATTCCATGCGTGAATGGGCAGGAAGTCGAGTGAGGGCAAGATGGCGCCCCACTCTACTCTATGCCCCCGGAGGACCGGACTGACATCAAATGTCACTTCTTACCAACGGCCTTAAAAAGCCAATTTTTTTTTATTGGCAAAAGTAAAATTACATTTTTTTTTAAGTTTAAATGGGAGATCTGAGGTCTATTTTGACCCCAGATCTCTCATTAAAGAGGACCTGTCATATTTATTTCTATTACAAGGGATGTTTACATTCCTTGTAATAAGAATAAAAATGAATATTTTTTTTTTTAATGGGACAGTGTAAAAATAAAAAGGAAAATAAATAAGAAAAAGAAAATGTAAAGCACCCCATCCCTCCTCGCACGCAGAAGCGAACGCATACGCAAGTCACGCCCACATATGTAAACGGTGTTCAAACCACACATGTGAGGTATCGCCAGGATCGTTAGAGTGAGAGCAATAATTTTAACTGCTCTGTAACTCTAAACTGCTAACCTGTAAAAATTTTTAAAGCGCCACCTATGGAGGTTTTTATGTACCGTAGTTTGTCGCCATTTCACGAGTGTGCGCAATTTTGAAGCATGACATGTTAGGCAAATTAATTCATTTTGAGGTGCCGTATGCTGATGCCGTGAATGTAATCTCCTAAAGTACTAAGTGCTAATTCAAAAAAACAAATGTATTCAATTAAGCAACCAGAATAAAATATGCAACCAACAATTTAAAAGTCATCAATTTAAAAGTCCAATTGATGACTTTTAAATTGTTGGTTGCATATTTTATTCTTCTTGCTCAATTGAATACATTTATTTATTTATTTATTTATTTTAATTAGCACTTAGCACTTTAGGAGATTACATTCATACAACGCCTCAAAATTAAATAATTTATCTAAGATTGGTATTTACCAAAATTGACGGCTGTTTTCAAGGACACATATTTTGTTTCATCACTAGGAGGCGCCATTTTAATGTATATTTTGTATATGACATGTTCGGTATCAATTTTCAATTTTTTAGTCCTTCACATTATACAAAAAAATTGGGCTAACTTTACTGTTTTCTTAATTATTAAATTTAATAAAGTGTATTTTTATTTATTTATTTTTTTTTAAATTGCATTTGTAAGACACTGCACAAATAGGGTGTGACATAAAGTATTACAATGATCTCCATTTTATTCTCTAGGGCCTCTGCTAAAAAAAATAAATAAACACATATATATATATATATATATATATATATATATATATATATATATATATATATATATATATATATATATATGTGTGTGTGTATATGTTTGGGGGTTCTAAGTAATTTTCTAGCAAACAATACTGATTTTAACTTGTAAACAACAAATGACAGAATTAAGCCCCGGTCCTTAAGTGATTAAGTCCCGTGGTGTCATGAAACACACTTTAAAACTTAGCAACCGCTGCAAAAAAAAAAAAAAAAAAAGAAAGTGTTCACACAAAAGTGAGAACCCCAAAAAATGCACAGGGTGTACACATGGTCCAACTCCGAAAGAGAAAGGACCCTTGCCCTGATCCCCCGGGGAGTTGAGGCTCCTGACAGGGACTGGAGTACTCAATGGCCCACCCAGCCGAAACCAGGCATACCCAGTTCTCTGGAAAGACTGTTGAGACAGTACACCCTAAGTACTGGGTGGGGCTCCCCCGTAGGAAGACCCCATGAGAAAGAGCAAACCAGACCAGAAGGCCATGTACATCCCCTCCCAAGACTTTCAGGACAGGCCCGAGGACCTACACCCTCCTAATCGTGCTGTGAGGAAGTGCATACTGTGCTAAGTGACAAATACACATAAAAAGGAGAGAAATGAACGAAGGTAAGTGCTTAGTGCCATAGTGCAATACCATAGCAGGCCCATAGGCCAGGAATAAAAAAAAAAATCTCTGGTCCCAGCCAAAAGGCCCAGTCCTAGAGACAGGTGGAAAAAAAGTGTGACACGGTGCAGTGGCCTTGGTGCCAGTAAGCTCAAAGCGAACTCCATACACTGTGAGTACTACGACAGCCTAGGGGTGCCTACACCACAGGCTTCTTTCACTGCCCAGCCCTCAGTCAGACAAATGCCACCCCATCCCTACCAGGAGGCATCAGAATTTAGACAGCTTAGGAAGAGCCTTGCCTGCAACTGGGGACAAGCCTTGTGCACAAGGCCAGATTCAACCCAGGAGGAAAAAGGTCCTCTCACCATTCCTTACCAAATTACATCAGAAGGGATACTCGCCAGCGCCCCCACTCAATAAGAGGCACTGACATTCTCCCCTCCGAAAACTGATAAGAACAGATCTTAGCCAAAAGGCATTTTTTGTTCTCTTACGGGTTTTTGTCTTTGCGTACCGCCCCAGGGGATGGGAAAGATCAGTCAATCATGTGAGTCACAAAGAGTCATGATCGGAAATCAGTCCCGCCAGATACAGACCAAGTGCTGTCTTTCACAGCTCGGTCTCTGTGGTGTGGGGGTGTAAAGTGAGCACGCTCTCAGTACAAAAACATCGGAAGGCCATGGACGCATATGTGCTGCGTGTGGGCGTTAGGGCCTAGCTTTTTGCCATATGTTGTGTTGTAAGTGATGTAGCACCCTCTAGTGCTAAACTAGTGTAGGTACATTTGTTTTTGTGACTCTTGTGGTTGTGTGAGTCTGTAATTGGGTCAGGTTACTCTAGGTCAGGTTGGTGGGCTCTACCTGGTTCTAGAAACTTCAGGAAACTAGTGGGTGGAGGTCAGGAGTGTTAATCTGCATATTTATGGGAATCTGGCCAATCCCCAGGCAGGAGGCCTGGCAAGGTGGCTGGATTAGCCCTTAAATATCGTGTAGCCTGGCCAGCATGGCGAGTTGGGTGGAAGTTTGAGTGAGGAAGCTGTATCGGGTAGCCTGGCCAGCAAGGCGAGTTGGGTGGAAGTTTGAGTGAGGAAGCTGTATCGGGTAGCCTGGCCAGCAAGGCGAGTTGGGTGGAAGATTGAGTGAGGAAGCTGTATCGTATAGCCTGGGAGGGGACCCTGGCATTGAGGGGGGCTCTGCCACCAGGCTAGGAGCTGAGAGAAAGGAAGGACATTTGGATCTCCACTACCCCACAGTCTCTGCTAGGAGACCCCTAGCTTGCGTGGAAGGACCTGGGCAGCAGGAGGCCTGAACGGTTATCACTTCTGAAGCAGCAGGACTTCCAGGGACAGTGTGAGTCCCTCCAAACCCCCAGGGCCAAAAGGGTTAAGTCTGCCAGATGCAATATTCAGTAAGTTTTTCTGGGACTGTGCTAGATAGACTGTGACCCAATCTCTTGTCCTGGGACATTCCACTAAGCAGACAGGAGACTGGTATTTTGAGAGAAAGGGGACTTAGAGCTCCTACAAGCTGGAACACTTCCACCAAGCAGCCAGGTGGACTAGTATGGTCAAGGGGATGTAGAGCTCGTGCTAGTGGAGATTTTGCTAAAGTCCCACTATAGGACACCGGGGTAAATATGCCAAACAGTGCACCCCCCCTCCAAGATAAAAAAAGAGAGCTCTAGTCTGCATGCTTACCCCCCCCCCCCCTAAGCATTAATTCCCCCCTCCTGCCAAGAAAAATCTACCCCCTGCTGAAATCCCCCCTCCCATCACAAATCGTTGCCCCCTTGCATCCCAAATCCCCCCTCTCTGCAAATCCCCTTCACACAAATCGACCCACAAAAAAATTCACTCCTTCTAGCCCAAATTCTCAGCCCCTCAAATTTCCCCTCCCATTACACATCCTCTCCCCCCACTCCAAATACCCTCTCCCAGCACAAATTCCTCCCCATCCACCACCCAATCACAAGTCCCCCTCCCCAAATTTCCCCTCTTATCACTAATACCTTCCAATCATCTGTACTATCACCCCCCCCCCCCCCAGAACAACTAATACCCCCTGCCACCCCCTAAATTCCCCCTCCCAACACAATTTAGGGTTAGAGGTTAAGGTTAGGGGTTAGTTTTAGGCTTAGGGTTTTCCCTTGAAGGTCAGCAGCTAGGGATAGAGATAAAGATGTCCCTTAAAGGTCAAGGGACATGGCCTTAAAGGTCAGGAGGTGTGACTTCCCTCCATCCAAGTGTGCTTTCCAAGGTACCTTAGTGTACTAAAACGGCTTCCGCGCTTCCCCACTGTTCATGATACCTCAGTGCCCAGGGCATTTGTCCCTTCTGCCCACCCCTTGTCCCGGCCCCAAACTACAGGGGTTTATATGAAACATTTCTAAATAAATTCTGCTAGTGTATGGCCACCCAGTCCTGGCGTCCTTTAAACAGGGTCTGTAAGCTGGGGGGCCTTAAGGATTGTCCATTCATGTGACCATTGTGATTGGCTGTCAAAGTGGTTACATTCCTCCAACGATCAAAAAAACAATAAAATATGTTTCACCTTTTAAATCTACCGCTCCTGTGCTTCCAAAAAATGTATTGTTTGTTTGTTAAAAAAAAAAAGAAAATAAACTTAAAAAACAAAAATGTAAAAAAAATTGTAAAAATTGTAAAAAAACAATAGCAAAAATGGTCTGGCCACCAGGGAAGGGTTAAGGCTGCAGCGCAAAACACATGCTACAGAGAAATAGAGTTCTAGGAGATTCCCCGACTTCCCCTGGAGCATGACCCCTCTGTAGATAGTAACCCCTACCTGTCATATCCAACGACCAATCAGCATTGAGGGCTCACCTGGGTGCGCAGTTTTTGCAGTAGGCAGACGGACTCATGAGAAAGGAAATCGGCCCATTCTACCTGTCCCTTCTTCTCAGGATCCATGGAGGAGAACTGCAGAGTGGCGTGTTCCTCCAGCTCGTCACTCAGCTGCTTCTCCTGCAGACGCCGGTTCACCAGATGTTTGTAGTGGAGGAAGTCATCCAGGGTCAGCGGACATTCTGTGCACAGACAGCAGGGGGCAGCAGTGAGTACAGCATTCCATACATTATTATTATACAGGATTTATATAGAGCCAACAGTTCAGGACAGATAGTACAAATAAAATACGATTCAATACAGGAGGAATCAGAGGGCCCTGCTCAGTAGAACTTATCGAACATTATATAGCTCTGACATATACCGCAGCGCTGTACAGATATCACTGAGCCAGTCACATCAGTCTCTGTACCAGAGGAGCTTACACTCTAATGTCCCCCCACAGTCACACACTATTATTATACATTTATATAGCTCTGACATATACCACAGTATACAGGGGGCACTTACTGAGTGCTGACTACAGGGGACACCTACTGAGTGCTGATTACAGTGGGCACTTACTGAGTGCTGATTACAGTGGGCACTTACTGAGTGCTGATTATCGGGGGCACCTACTGATTGCTGATTACAGGGGGCACTTATTGACTGCTGATTATCGGGGGCACTTTCTGATTGCTGACTACAGGGGCACTTACTGAGTGCTGACTACAGGGGGCACTTACTGAGTGCTGACTACAGGGGTCAATTACTGAGTGCTGACTACAGGGGGCACTTACTGAGTGCTGACTACAGGGGGCACTTACTGAGTGCTGATTACAGGGGGCACTTACTGAGTGCTGATTACAGGGCACCTACTGAGTGCTGATTACAGGGGGCACTTACTGAGTGCCGATTACAGGGCACTTACTGAGTGCTGATTACAGGGCACTTACTGAGTGCTGCTTACTGAGTGCTGATTACAGGGGGCACTTACTGAGTGCCGATTACGGGGGGCACTTACTGAGTGCTGATTACAGGGGGCACTTACTGAGTGCCAAATACAGGGGGCACTTACTGAGTGCTGATTACAGGGCACTTACTGAGTGCTGATTACAGGGCACTTACTGAGTGCTGCTTACTGAGTTCTGATTACAGGGGGCACTTACTGAGTGCCGATTACGGGGGGCACTTACTGAGTGCTGATTACAGGGGGCACTTACTGAGTGCCAAATACAGGGGGCACTTACTGAGTGCTGATTACAGGGGGCACTTACTGAGTGCTGATTACAGGGTGCACTTACTGAGTGCTGATTACAGGGGGCACTTACTGAGTGCTAAATTACAGGGGGCACTTACTGAGTTCTGATTACAGGGGGCTCTTTCTGAGTGCTGATTACAGGGGGCACTTTCTGAGTGCTGACTACAGGGGCACTTACTGAGTGCTGATTACAGGGGGCACTTACTGATAGCTAATTACAGTGGGCACTTACTGAGTACTGATTACAGGGGGCATTTACTGAGTGCTGATTACAGGGGGCACTTTCTGAGTGCTGATTACAGGGGGCACTTACTGAGTGCTGATTACAGGGGGCACTTACTGAGTGCTAGTTACAGGATGCACTGGGTCCCTTTTTGGAGCACACAGTCATGTTTAGACCCCCCGCACAATAGCTGTAGCTGGAAAGTCTATGTACTGTAAGTCAATGACTATTGAATATATTAGTATAAAGCAGAGGCGTAACTAGAACCTTCAGGGCCCTGATGCAAGAAACCATGAAGGGCCCCCCAGACCCCTGGCCGGGGCCCTTACCTTCAAGCCCAGGGCTCTTCCCACTAATCCTGGGGCTCTTTACACTCGTTGCATGGCCTTTTATTACGGTCCCGCAGCAGGATTCTTTCACAGGTTCTGCAGTGGGCCCCCTTCCTGCAATCTTGTGGGCCCCCTTCCTGCAATCTTGGGGCCTCCCCACAGTGGTGCAATGCCAGGGTCCGGTCGCAAGTGTGACCTTTGCGATCCTGGAAGTTCACCCACTGGTTTGCTACCGGGCCCCCTGGAGCATGGGGCCCGGTAGCGATTGCAACCCCTGCATCCCCTGTAGTTACGCCCCTGGTATAAAGTCTGCCTGACTGCTTATTCATTTCTGGGACCTCTGTTCTTTAAGCATGTTTTCCGCCTTTTCTTTAATAAGATTTGCTCCATTGAAGTTCTCAGTGTTTTGCATAGAGACAAACGCCTATTTCTCTGTTTATCGCCCAGCAGAGGGAATCCTCACAGTCTTCCTTTGACAGCTACTTTTATTCTGATCCTATAACGAAGGAGGTCTAGAAATGAGAACATTCCTATAAATCCCAGTGAGCAGACTGGAGGATATACTCGACATCTCCCAAATCTCAGTCGTTCTTTCTTCCCTGGTATCACAATTTTGGCTGTCTGCCCACTCCTCTCCATCCGGGAACACACTGCCCCCCCCCCCACCTCCTTGCAGGATCCTCTGCGCCCTGCGCCCTCCGTGCACCAGATGTTCGATGCTATTGATTGCTAATGAAATGATTGCTGCTTGTAACAAGCCCGAGCAGAGCGCACAGAGCCAGCTCTAATTAGCCAATTAGAAACTGAAAAATTGTACGCTCAGCCGCGGCACACAAACAAGAAACATGGTTACTGTTGTAGCAC
This sequence comes from Pelophylax lessonae, assembly GCF_965119305.1. Lineage (NCBI taxonomy): Eukaryota > Metazoa > Chordata > Amphibia > Anura > Ranidae > Pelophylax > Pelophylax lessonae. The sequence goes on along the minus strand of NC_138768.1, from coordinate 863,797,551 downwards.
CTCGCAGTTGTCTATCCACGCGCGGGGGTGCACGCTTCTGGTGTTTGATTACATTATGGAATATAAACTTATCGCTACGTTATTGCTACATTTTGGAATTCATTTTGGCTGGAGGACATTGACTGAGCGTTTGGCTTCTCACCAAAAAACAAATGCATTTCAGTTGGCCAAGGTAACCACTATATGAAAGCGGGCCTAGCGTCAGACATATTTGTTGATGAAAAAGTATGATGTGCTAACTAATGCATAACATTAAAAAGTGTGTTTTCACAAAATTTACATAGCTATTTGTTCATTGAAACTGCATGTATTCTGTGTGAATAGGGGCAAAATCAAATGTTCTCCAGCTATATTTCCTGTAATTCGAATGTGTGAATGCAGATATTACCTCAATATGGCCACTAGATGACACTAAAGAGCATACTTATCTCCTATGATAAGTATGCTCTTTAGTGTCATCTAGTGGCCTATCATAGGAAATAAGTATGCTCTTTAGTGTCATCTAGTGGCCCATTTCCTATGATAGGCCACTAGAGGGCTCTAAGGAGCATAGAGGCATTCATATTTTCAAGGATGGACCACTAGAGGGTGCTAAAAAGGGTACAGGCTAAAGAGCATGCCTATTTCATATGATAGGCCACTAGATGGCTCTAAGGAGCACACTCATTTCTTGTGATAAGCCGGTAGATGGCTCTAAAAAGCATACTTATTTCCTGTGGTAGGCCACTAGATGGCACTAAAAAGCATACTTATTTCCTATGATAGGCTAAAGATCATACTTTATTTCCTATGATAGGCCACTAGATGGCTCTAAGGAACATACTTATTTCCCATGATAGGCCACTAGATGGCTCTAAAGAGCATACTTATTTAGTATGATAGGCCAGTAGAGGGCTCTAAACCTAAGGAGCATAGAGGCATTCATATTTTCTAGGATAGACCACTAGATGGTGCTAAAAAGGGTACAGACTAAAGAGCATGCTTATTTTATATGATAGGCCACTAGATGGCTCTAAGGAGCACACTCATTTCTTGTGATAATTCGGTAGATGGCTCTAAAAAGCATAATTATTTCCTATGGTAGGCCACTAGATGGTGCTAAAAAGCATACATATTTCCTATGACAGGCTAAATATCATACTTTATTTCCTATGATAGGCCACTAGATGGCTCTAAGGAACATACTTATTTCCCATGATAGGCCACTAGATGGCTCTAAAGAGCATACTTATTTCCTATGATAGGCCACCAAACATACTTATTTCCCATAATAGGCCACTAGATGGCTTTAAAGGGCATACTTATTTCCCATGATAGGCCACTAGATGGCTCTAAAGAGCATACTTATTTAGTACGATAGGCCAGTAGAGGGCTCTAAGGAGCATAGAGGCATTCATATTTTCTAGGATAGACCACTAGATGGTGCTAAAAAGGGTACAGGCTAAAGAGCATATTTATTTCATATGATAGGCCACTAGATGGCTCTAAAGAGCACACTCATTTCTTGTGATAAGTCAGTAGATGGCTCTAAAGAGCATACTTATTTCCTATGATAGACCACTAGATGGCGCTTAAGAACATGCTTATTTCCTATGATAGGCCACCTAACATACTTATTTCATATGATAGGCCACTAGAGCATACTTATTTCCAATGATAGACCACTAGATGGCTCTAAAGAGCATGCTTATTTCTTATGGTAGGCCACTAGATGGTGATGAAAAGCATACTTATTTCCATTGATAGGCTAAAGAGCATACTTATTTCCTATGATAATCCACTAGATAGCTCTATAGAGCATTCTTATTTCCTATGATAGGCCACTAGATGTCTCTAATGAGCATACTTATTTCCTATGATAATCCACTAGATAGCTCTATAGAGCATTCTTATTTCCTATGATAGGCCACTAGATGTCTCTAATGAGCATACTTATTTCCTATGATAGGCCACTAGATGTCTCTAATAAGCATACTTATTTCCTATGATAGCCCATAGATGGCTCTAAAAAGCATACTTATTTCCTGTGGTAGACCACCAGACGACTCTAAAGCAGAGTTCCACCCGTTTTGCAAACGCCTTACAGTACAAAATGTGTTATACATTATATTCTTAAACTAAACTTGATATTCTTCTTCTTCTTATTATTATTATATTTGTAAATATTTAATTATTTCTAATATAGATATATTTCTATTATTATTATTATTATTTATTATATAGGATTTATATAGCGCCAACAGTTTGCACAGTGCTTTACAATGTGAGGGAAGACAATACAGTTACAATACAATTCAATACAGGAGGAACTAGAGGGCCCTGCTCGTTAGAGCTTACAATCTAGAAGGGATTATTATTATTATTATTATTACTATTATTATTATTACTATTATTGATTATTATTATTATTATTTTATTTTTATATATTATTTAATTATTTCTAATATAGATATATTATTAGAACTAGAAAAAGAAGACACAGGCATACAATCACATGGTCCTAAGATCCAATCATGATAGTGCCTAATTATAGGACTTTTGAGGGTCTGAGACTCAATAATACGGTGAGCATATGTAAGAGAAATTAATTTTATTATGGTAGAAATTGCTTAAAAACAACAGACATCAATGACATTGAAAAATTGCATCATAATTGCAGACTGTATCAACTGTAAATGGTGACATAAAAAGCCGGTTCAACACGTTTCGCAAATTGCTGTAACCAATAGCTGCTTCATCAGGAACAACAGAGAAAAACGGCTCTCTCATCTTTACAGACGTATTTTACACTTTAAAAGCATAAATCAAGTAGTAATTCAACCAGGTGTGCTTCATACGCCTATTCTAGCTCCTAAATAGATATATTATTATTATTATTATTATTATTATTATTTCATTTTCTATATTATTATTATTATTATTATTACTATTATTATTATTATTATTATTATTATTATTAGTATTATTTTTATTATTATTAATAATAATGTTATTATTATTATTATTATTATTATTATTATTATTATTATTATTATTATTACTTTTATTTTCACCACTATAACTTTAACTCTATATAATTGATTTTAGGATTGTTAATAGTATTATTATTATTATTATTATAATTTACTTTATAGAATTATGTTTATTATTAATAATATTATTTTATATCTTTCAAAGTAAAATATATGTAAAAAATAACAGTGAAGTACAAAAAAAAAAACCCACAAAGAACACTTAGAGGGTTTACATTTGTCCTTAACTAACGTTGGCAAAATTGATTGTTATTAGGCTATTTCCTTTTTAGATCGGATATTCTTCATTCATAAGTATAGCGTGAATTAGGAAAATACCACATTTTGGTCACTAGATGGAGTTGATGATCATTAATTATTTTTGGTTTGGATCACTAGCTCCATCTACCGGCCATAATGCATTATTTTCCTGATTCACATTATTCTTATCCATGAAGAACATCTGACCTGAAGGAAAAAATAGCTTAGCAACATTTGATTTTTCTGTTCAACGCACAGAAGTAATGTACAAGCAGTTTCACAGGACAAATAGCTCTGCACATTTTTAATGCTGGAAATACACCCCTTATTGAAATAAATCAAACTAATTTAAATATATCCCCCACCAAAAAAAAAAAAAGTAAAAAAAAAAAATAACAATTTGCAAAAAAAAAAAAAAAAAAACCTGAAAAATCTCAATAAAATACTGTGTAAAATAATAATACAAGATATTTTTTTCTTTTCAAGACCATTTTGCAAAGGCAGCTCCACTTTCGACTTCAGCTAAATTTCACTATTGACAAAAGTGATTTGATCAAATTTCTCCTCTCATAATTACTCCCTAACAGCTGCAGTGGACCAAGCAAGAGTTTTGAGCATCGTCTGCATTTTTCAGCAGATGCTGGGTTTGAATTTCTCAGGTTGAGTCCTCAGGTCTCTGACAGGTTCTCAATCTATATTTCATGTAATCCTACTGATCATTTTTTTTTTTTTACTTTATTCATTTATTTATTTATTTATTTTTACACTGTCCTTTAAAAGGATTCTATTTCCTGAAGCTGAAAAACCGAATACCAGCTCAGCATCCCTTTCAATCTGCTTGGCTGTCCCCCCAGAGCAGAGGACGGCGATGCATTTCAGAAAATGCTTCATGTAGTACTTTCCGGACGTGTTGATGGAGCAAAGCAATTAGTGTTCAAAGTTGCGCCGAGCTGATGTCAGGTTTCAGCTGGCACTTTCAATTAAGAATTTAGTGATGCGTAAAACTGGTACAAATTCCCCATCTTATCGTATTCCAAGGAAAGCATGTTACGCATTTCAGCTTCCACAGAGGGGTATAACTAGGTTTTGTGGGGCCCCATCATATTTTTTAAGGGCCCCTGACTGTATGACCCTTCTCACAACCTTGTGTCCCGAGTGCAACATCTGCCATTATAATTCGCTTCTCGGCCTTTTGGCTAAGACCAAGTGTAGTATCTGTTTCTTATCAGTGATCCAGTGGGGGGCGCTGTGCTGTCATCTGACCTGACCAAGGTTGGGTGGTGGCTATGCAAACCTGCTGGAGTGATGGGGGCTTGGAAGGTTAGTACCGACTGGAGCAGAAACCGGGGTGCCCACAGGCAGTTGAGGCACGGGAATAATTCCCCCCGGGAAAGGTGGAAGAGACCATTGCCTCCTGATTTGAATGGTCTATCTTGTCTGGCCATGAGCCAGGAGGAGAGAAGGTCCACGGTGTCTGTGCCCCCTGGAAGTGGTCACTCTAGGGATGCTCTTAGTAACACTTGGGTGTGGGACTCCCACGGTGTGAAAAGGCACCAAACTTGCTTTCTTTCTGCACTGCGCCTTTTAGGACCTGGCCTTTCGGCCTAAGTCCGGGGGCAATTTTTGTCTACCAGGTCTCAGGGCATAGGCCAATTCACATTTGGCACGGCCACTTTTTTATTTTTTATTTATTTCTCTTCCACATTTTGTCACTCTTTCACTTTTGTGTGTTTTTCTCACGGATGAAGGGTTACCCTGGCATCTAGGGGGAGGATGTGTGGCCCTCAGGTTCCTTCCTCCCCTGCCTCTGGGGGGTCTCTCTTCAGGAGAGCCCCTCGACCAAGTATTCGGGATCAGCTTCGGCTGGCCTAGAAGAACGGGGTCAACCAAGCCTTCTCGCCAGGCAGACCATGTAAACCTTTGTCCCTGTCAGGAGCCTCGCACCTTGGGGGATCAGGGTAGAGGTCCTACCATTTCAGGAGGTGGACTAAAAGCACACCCTTAAGTGCACTTTTTAGTGTGTGCTCACATGCACATTTTTTGTACATTTACGGGTTTTTTTGTTGTAGGTTTTTGCACCACCGCGAAAATAAAATAAAAAAATTAAAAATCTGGCCTTATAATTGGAGGTAAAGGTGAGCTAGGAATAGAAAGTTCCTTCTGTTGCTGATTTGGTGGAGTGGAGTCCATCAGTTGTTCTACCAGAAAACTGTACTATAGGCCCAGTGTATTGATAAAAGGTCAAGTTAATTGTGGTGACGCCAGTATAGTGTCACCATACCAGTGCAGCCTGAAACAGTATCCTGATCGCCACCACACCAGTCCCAGTGTCGACAGACCAGTGTAAGCCAGAAATGGTGTTCATGATTGCCACCACATTAGACCAGTGCAGCCAGTAACAGTGTTCCTGATCACCATCACACCAGTACAGTGTCACCGGACCAGTGCAAGCCAGCAACAGTGTACTTGATCACCACTGGACCAGTCTCAGAGTCACCAGACCAGTGTAAGCCAGCAAAAGCGTACCCGATCACCACTACACCAGTCTCAGAATCACCGGACCAGTGTAAGCCAGCAACAGTGTACTTGATCACCACTGGACCAGTCTCAGAGTCACAAGACCAGTGTAAGCCAGAAACAGCGTTCCTGATAGCTGCCATACTGGTCCCAGTGTCACCAGACCAGTATAAACTATCAACAGTGTTCCTGATCGCTGCTAAACATGTGTGGTTCTTTTTATTTTCTGAATAAATATTCATACAGATTTTTCGTTATTCAGAGATTCGGATATATCCGAATCCCTGAATTGCAGTACAAATAAATTTACCAAATTCCCATAATAATAAAACAAAATTTTTCTGTTGAGTTCTTCCACACCAGACCGGTTCAACCAAGTTTTTATGTAGCAAATGTATTCAGTAGGGTTGAGGTCAGGGTTCTGTGCAGACCACTACGGTTCTTCCACACCAGACTGGTCCAACCATGTCTTTGAGGAGCAAAGGTACTCTGTAGGGTTGACGTCAGGGCCAGTTGTAGGCCAGTTGAGTTCCTCAACACCAAACTGGTCCAAATATTAGACATGTGCGGTTCGTTTCGTATTCTCCGAATAACGAAACAAAATTCATCCGTTGAGTTCTTCCACACCAGACTGGTCCAACCAAGTTTTTATGTAGCAAATGTGTTCAGTAGGGTTGAGGTCAGGGTTCTGTGCAAACTACTCCAGTTCTTCCACACCATACTGGTCCAACCATGTCTTTGTGGAGCAAAAGTGCTCTGTAGGGTTGACGTCAGGGCCAGTTGTGTTCCTCAACGACAAACTGGTCCAAACATTAGACATATGCAATTTGTTTCATTCTGAATAAATATTCTGACAAATTTTTAGTTATTCTGAGATTCGGCTATATCCAAATCCCCGAAAACAGTACATAACTAATTTTACCGAATTCTCTGAATAACGAAACAAAATTTGTTCGCAAATGTGTTCAGTAGGGTTGAGGTCAGGGTTCTGTGAAGACTACTCCAGTTCTTGCCGCCATACTGGTCCAACCATGTCTTTGAGGCGCAAAGGTACTCTGTAGGGTTGACGTCAGGGCCAGTTGTAGGCCAGTTGAGTTCCTCAACACCAAAGTGGTCCAAACATTAGACATGTGCGGTTCGTTTCCTTCTGAATAAATATTCTGACACATTTTTTTAGTTTTTTGGAGATTCAAGTATATCCAAATCCCCGAATTACAGTACAAACTAATTTTACCCAATTCTCCGAATAACGAAACAAAACTCGTTGAGTTCTTCCACACCAGACCGGTCCGACCAGGTTTTTATGTAGCAAATGTGTTCAGTAGGGTTGAGGTCAGACTACTCCAGTTCTTCCACACCAGACTGGTCCAACCATGTCTTTGAGGAGAAAAGGTGCTCTGTAGGGTTGACGTCAGGGCCAGTTGTAGGCCAGTTGAGTTCCTCAACACCAAACTGGTCCAAACATTAGACATGTGCGGTTTGTTTCGTTCTGAATAAATATTCTGACACATTTTTGGTTATTTGGAGATTCGGCTATATCCAAATCCCCATATTACAGTACAAACTCATTTTACTGAATTCTCTGAATAACTAAACAAAATTAGTCTGTTGAGTTCTTCTACACCAGACAAAATTTCTCAGAATTTCCGAAATTTGTCTGAATTCACAAAATTCAAATTGAAATTTAACTCAAATTTTACATCAAATTCAATTTGAATTTGAACTGTAAACATATTGTTGAAATCAAAGACTGTGTGTGTTATTAGTGTTCCATTTCGGAATAATGCTGTTTTTTTGAAAGACAAAGGTGATTTAAAAATAAATTGTAAACATTTGAAGAAGATTTTTCTTTTGTTTGTTCACTATGCCAGTGTAAATCTGATAAAAAGAAACAAGTAACATATACACTGAACAAAATTATAAATGCAACACTTTTGTTTTTGCCCCCATTTTTCATGAGCTGAACTCAAAGATCTAAGACTTTTCCTATATACACAAAAGGACGATTTCTCTCAAGTATTGTTCACAAAGCTGTCTAAATCTGTGTTAGTGAGCACTTCTCCTTTGCCGAGATAATCCATCCACCTCACAGGTGTGGCATATCAAGATGCTGATTAGACAGCATGATTAATGCACAGGTGTGCCTTAGGCTGGCCACAATAAAAGGCCACTCTAAAATGTGCAGTTTTACTGTATTGGGGGGGGGGGGGGGGGTCCGAAAACCAGTCAGTATCTGGTGTGACCACCATTTGCCTCATGCAGTGCAACACATCTCCTTCACATAGAGTTGATCAGGTTGGTGATTGTGGCCTGTGAAATGTTGGTCCACTCCTCTTCAATGGCTGTGGGAAGTTGCTGGATATTGGCAGGACTTGGAACACGCTGTCCTATGCGTCGATCCAGAGCATCCCAAACATGCTCAATGGGAGACATGTCCGGTGACTATGCTGGCCATGCAAGAACTGGGATGTTTTCAGCTTCCAGGAATTGTGTACAGATCCTTGCACCATGAGGCCGTGCATTATCATGCTGCAACATGAGGTGATGGTTGTGGATGAATAGCTCATCAATGGGCCTCAGGATCTCGTCACGGTATCTCTGTGCATTCAAAATGCCATCAATAAAATGCACCTGTGTTCCTTGTCCATAACATACGCCTGCCCATACCATAACCCCACCACCACCATGGGCCACTCCATCCACAATGTTGACATCAGCAAACCGCTTACCCACACAACGCCATACACGCTGTCTGCCATCTGCCCTGTACAGTGAAGTCTTCCATGAATAGAACACCTCTCCAAAGTGCCAGAAGCCATCCAATGTAAGCATTATAAAATAATGTAAACTTATTATTAATATAAAAAAGATTAATGTGAATAAAACACAACCAGATGTTTGGTCACTCTGACAGAGCTCCAGAGATCCCGTGTGTAGATGGGACAATTTTGAGATTGAGAACTACAAAGACAACAATCACTGCAGGCCCCCACTGATGTGGCCTTTATTATGGCTAGATGAAGCCTCTCCTCATTGCAAAACACATAAAAGTCTTCTCTGATTTTTCAATAAAGAACCTAAAGAACTCTTAGACTGTCAGGAACAAGAATGTTTCTCTGGTTTGAAGAAAGAGAAATATAGAATTTTGTTGCCTTAAGTGTAAATGTAATTTAGGTAGGAATCCCACCATCACCTGCCCAATGCCATCCCAGCAGTGAAGCATGGTGGTGGCAGGCAGTGTCCTGCTGCGGGGATGTGTGTGTTTTCCAGCAGCATTATAGACTGGTCTGGGACAAGTAGACTTTTCAGGGTCCATGGTTTGAGGCTCAATCAAAGTTTCTTCTGCATCCAAACACAGCACTTCATACCTTAGGCTGAGCTGAATGTTCTCCTTCCTTCCAACAAGACAATAACCTTAAGCATACAACCTAGACCAGTGATGGCGAACCTTGGCACCCCATATGTTTTGGAACTACATTTTCCATGATGCTCAACTACACTGCAGAATGCATGAGCATCATGGGAAATGTAGTTCCAAGACATCTGGGGTGCCAAGGTTCACCATCACTGACCTAGACCAACCAGAGTCCCTTAAGCTGGCCATAGATGGTTCAAACTAATCTTGGTCAGACTCAGTTCAGTAGGTACTTCAGTCAGTTCTGAAATAAAATGCACTTCCTAAATGCGAACAATTTGGCTGCCGCATTCAAATCTAAAAAAAAAATAAATACATTTTGAGTTTGACTGATTCAAAAATGTATCAATTCCAACAATTTGAATCGGAAAAAAAAATGTACAAATTTTAGGAAAATTCTAAAAAAATACATAGAAACGCATTACAAATACGAATTGAATGAATCAACTGAATTTTACTAAAGTAAATAACCAGATTAACAAATATAAATTAAACAAAACAAATTTTTTTGTCATGCACATGTCTAATCACTGCCATACTGGTCCCAGGGTCACCAGACCAGTGTAAGCCATCAGTGTTCCTGATCACCACCGCACCAGTCTCAGTGCCATCAGACCAGTGTAAATCAGCAACACTGTTACTGATACCCGCCACACCATTCACAGTGTCATGAGACCAGTTCAGCCAGCAACAGTGTCCCTAGTCACTGACACACTACTCTCAATTTCACCATACGAGTGTAAGCCAGAAATGGTGTTCCTGATCGCAACCACACCAGTCACAGTGCCATCAGACCAGTGCAAATCAGCAACAGTCACCTGACCAGTGCAAACCAGCAGCAGTGTATCCAATCACCACTGCGCCGGTCTCAAAGTCACCCAATCAGTGTAAGCCAGAAACATCATTCCTGGTTGCCTCCACACCAGACCAGTGCAGCCAGCAACAGTGTTCCTGACAGTTGCCATACTGGTCCCAGTGCCACCAGACCAATGTAAAACAGAAAACATGATCGCTGCCACTCCAGTTCAATGTCACCAGACTAGTGCAAGCCAGCAACAGTGTTTATGATCTCCACCACACAAATAGAGTGTCGCAAGACCAGTATAAGCCAGTGGCACTGTTCCTGATTGCTGCCACACCAGTCCCATTGTCATGAGACCAGTGCAGCCAGCAACAGTGTTCCTGATCGCTGCCACACCAGTGCCAGTGTCACCACAACCACCGCAGCCAACAACAGTTTCCATAGTCACTGCCACACCACGCCTAGTTTTACCATACCAGTGTAAGCTAGAAATAATGCTCCTGATCGCCACCACACCAGTCTCAGTGTCATCAGACCAGTGTAAATCAGAAACAGTGTTTCTGATCACTGCCACACTAGTACAGTGTCACCGGACCAGTTCAAGCCAGCAACTGTGCACCTGATCACAACTGCACCAAGCCAGTACAGCCAGCAACAGTGTTCCTGACAGATACCATACTGGTCCCAGTGTCACCAGATTAGTGTAAGTCACTAACAGTGTTCCTGATCGCTGCCACACCAGTACAATGTCACCAGACCAGTGAAAGCCAGCAAGCAATTGTGTTCCTGATTGCTGCCACACCATTGCCAGTGTCACCACAGCCACTGCAGCCAACAACAGTATCCCTAGTCACCGATGGCAGGACAAGGTCATCTAGAGCCCTGGGCCAACGTGCCAAATTACCCCCCCCCCCCCGCCAAGATGTATGAGCATTATGTGTCAGCAAAATTCTCCTCCTCCTCAGCCATTAATCTGCATGCTTACCCCAAGCATAAATACCCCCTCCCAGCACAGATCTTTGCCCCCCCATCCTCCCCAGGTTAAATTCTCTTTCTTCCCATTTGCCCCCAGCAAAAATCCCCCCCCCCCCCCCAAAGAATATTTTTTTGAATCCTGACAAGGTTTCGAATCAGAAAAAAAAAAATAAGAAATGTTAAGAAAATTCAAAAAAGTACATAGAATGAATTCCGAATACGAATTGAACAAAGTAGCGCACGAGATCAACTATAAGTGACTCAAGATGTTGTAAGCAAGCTATGAAGAATACTGCTAAACAAACATTTTCAAAAAAGTAATCAAAAAAGAGGAAGAACTAATGTCCATTCAGTCCATGAAATCCAAGGGTAAGTGAAAGTGAGTTGGATTGCTAGGTCACCATCCACCACCAGGTGTCACACCACAAAATAGTAGGATTGGCCACTCACCAGAACTCAATGCTCAGGTGTTCTCACACAAGAGCAGACTGCGCAGAAATGTTAGATGGATATAGAGCCAGAACCTGTTCACCACTGCTTCATAACAAATCCTTGCACGCACTTGAATGTGTAGTTTTCAGAATGTTTTTTTTCCCCCTTTTTCTTCTTTTGGATAGCCAACTGTCTGCTGTCCCCTTCTTCTCCCGAACAGCTTCTACATTCAAAATCAAAACCAGAGGCGGCGTGCTTGCGAAGGGTCATAGTCGGTGACATTGTAAAAAAATAAAATAGAATGATAAAAAATACAATTAAAATACCAAAAAATAAAAACTACTGACACCAGTGGGTGAACTTCCAGGATTGCAAAGGTCACACTCATTCCACCACCGTGGGGGGGGTCCCAAGATAGCAGGAAGGGGGCCCACTGCAGAACCTGTAAAAGGGTCCCACTGCGGGACCGTAAAAAAAGGGCCCCGCAATGAGAGTAATGGGCCCCAGGGTCAGTTGGAAGAGCCCCAGGCTTGAAGGGAAGGGCCCCGGCCAGGGGTCGGGGGGGGCCCTTCATGGTTTCTTGCACGGGGGCCCTGAAGGTTCTAGTTACGCCTCTGATGCAGAGGATTCCATCTATTCACTTCTATGTATAACTAGAGCTATTCAATATCGGCTCCCGCACTCGTCCCCTCCAGTTTTTCCTTGCGCGTCCCACAACCCTTTGCATGCGTTTCACCCTGTGGCTATCTGTTTCTGGACTTTTGGGTATCTATTCCAACTATCTATCTATTCCAACTGGTGTGGCTTCCCTTTTTGGATCTGCATGGCACATTGCCCACATAATCAATGCTTTGTGTGTACTAATTTTATGTAACATATGTCTTTTATTTTTTGATAGAGTATTATGACCATAATTTCAACAGTTTACCGCCCCCTGAAGAAGCCTTTGGCGAAACACGTTGGGCGCCTCTTTGTGGACTAGAACCCGACTATCCACCGGATTAGCCACTCTCATATAACCTTTATATATGGTCTTGGTAAAACTGTTGTATTTATCTATGTGATATATCCCACAAAATTGTTTCTTTTGGTTTTTCTTTTTGTATTCTTCTTTCTTCCTCATTCAGCTTATTGTTTAAGCGGATGATTTTATATGTAAATTGAATAAAGCTTTAATATTTTATATTTTACATTTCCGTGTTAATACTTTATGTCTATTTGGTACCGCTAAAGTCCCATTTTTTGGTTCTACAGCCCTCAATTGCCTCGCTTTGGCGAGAGCTCTGTGACCTCAGAGCAGTGTTCTTTCAAAATATGTAACTTGGGGACGTTGGTACCGTTGTGGTAATTTTTTGGTACTTATTATAATTCATATATGGACACACCTTAATCTATCTGACCTACTGATAATGATGAAAAGTATTTTATATGCAGTCTACGTATTTTAAAATTTCCAATCACATACAAAAGCCATAGCAGTTATGAAGCCTACAGAGGGAGTTGGGGGACCGGGCACAGAAAGATACAGCATGCCAATAGATGTTGAGGAATAGGATGACCATCGGTGGTTGTGCAGCTTGGCAGAGGGACACAGATCAATAAACTACTTTTTCCTCTCCTCTTTACTGGGATCATGGCTCACCTGGGATGACTTTACACTGGCTGAAGGTCTCATTCAGGCTGTACATCTCCTCCTCCGTTAGCAGTAAGTTCAGATTGTCCTGCAATGAGAAACACACCAATCATTTCACATCAATACATGTACCGCCTGTCTCCAGACTCATATCCATATTCAGCACCCTTTCCCAATTTGTTTTCTTGCTTTCTAGGTTTACAAAATCTATTTTAAGTCACAGATAAGGTTATTTGTTTTTGCTTGTGTAGCACTATTACTTCAGGGGCCGGTAAATTGCTACTGATTCTCCCCAATACAGCGCAGAGACTACAAGCCACATCCACCCAAGCAACAGTTCAGTCACTCCAGCTCCAAAAATACTAGGAGTTTTCTGTTTGTGGTTTATTGCTGGTAAATTCGGGAACAGGATGGAGATTAGGGCATGGGATACTCTGAAGCGCTCCACGACTCTACTTTCTAGTTCTAGTAACTAATAATGAACAGTCCAAGGTCCCACAGCTGAAGACCATGGGACAAATCTTCGAGCATCTAGGTTACCCTGTGCCAGTGCGTGACTATCGGTACCCAGCGTAGCATCCAGCACATATAGTCTCAAGGATCAACTTAAAGTCACTACTCACAAGTTCCCAGGATAACTCTCTTTTCCCAGCTGCCTCAGGAACCAAAGATGATACCTCTCTGGACCAGATCCCTTGGGGTGTGGTTCTACTGTCAGATCTGAGCAAAGTCCATTTGGGCTTTTATTCATGGCCCGCCCTAGGCCTCTAAGAGCAAGTGTTCAGCCCATGGGCTACTTGACAGCAGCAGCCCTTGCATCTCTGGAACCCAGCTCTCCAATGTCTCAAACTATTTATCCACATTCCAGCCCCCTACTGGACACTTTACCTCCAGGGATAGCCTTGTGCCTGATAAATATTCAGGCTGGTTGATTTGAATATCCTGCCCTAAGCTCTGGAATCCTCTTCTAGAGGCAGGGGAAAGTAATCAAACTCCGAACCTGTGAGACCCTGTACAGGCTAGAACAGACAATCACTGCTCACTTGATTACAGGAGGAGCGAAAGCTAAATTTATCTAGTATCCTATGCTAGGAAGGTGCTACACTTGGACTGTTGGGACCAGTTTACACTTGTCCCTTCCTGTGCGTTGTGGTAAAGTACATTGAATCACATGTTGTCATGCTTTGCAATTAGGCAAATCTTGTTTGAACTGGCAGCCAATGCACAGGAATGCAGCTCATGCAGCTCATGGTTGCACTTTCCCGTTCATTGTGGTGCACCGCCATGCATATACCTCAAAGCTGCAATGCCTTAGTGCTTTGGAGTTGCCATTTAAAATGAATGGCACCATGATACACTAACACTCGTAGTATGCGCTGAGGTAATGCTCATCTCTGCAAAATGCACTGCAGTGAAAAAATGTGTTTCAGTCCTTATCCTTTGCTATTCAATCTGTTCCAGTAAAAGTGTCCTGGATTGGTTGGGATACTTACACATCTTGGACATAGGTCCCGATGAAACAATGTACCCCTCACACTTACACATTTACATGAGGAGTCAATATTTGGGGCCTCTTGTTAAAGAGTGCTTCCAGGTTCTGATAAGTCCCCCTGCCCGCAGACCTCCTCAACCACCAGGCCAGAGTTGTGGGGAAGAGGCTCTTGTTCCCATCAACATGGGGACAAAGTACTTTTCCAAGGGGGCCCCACTGGCTGGTAGCCCCTATTTTGAGGGAAAATACCCTTGTAAGGTTCACGACATTCCAAGCAGCATGCTTGGATAAGGGTCTGCTATGGATTTTGGGGACCTTGACACTTTTTTTCTTGTTTTTATGCATGGAGGCCCACAATGCTTTTGTTTTTTCTTTTGCTTGGGGTCCCCTTTGACATCCATACCAGACTTCATTCCATTTTTGTTTTATTCTGGTATCCCCCATTAACATCATCTAAAACAGTGGTCTCCAAACTGCGGCCGGATGTGGCTCTTTTCTTGCCTTTATCCAGCCCTTGGGACACTTTTCTCACTGATGCTAGACACTATTCCTCCCACTGACACCAACAATGGGCGCAATTCCTACTACTGGCATCTACAATTGTGCACTATAACTCCCGTTGATACCAAAGGCGGGGCACTATACCTCAAACTGACACCAACCATGGGACACTATCCCTCCCACTGACACCAACGATCGGGCACTATTCCTCCCACTGATACCAATGATGGGGCACTATTCCTCCCACTGATACCAATGATGGGGCACTATTCCCCCCACTGACACCAATGATGGGGCACTATTCCTCCCACTGATACCAATGATGGGGCACTATTCCTCAAACTGACACCAACCATGGGACACTATTCCTCCCACTGACACCAACGATGGGGCACTATTCGTTCCACTGATACCAACGATTGGGTATTCCTCTCACTAACACCAACGAGGGGGCACTATTCGTTCCACTGATACCAACGATGGGGCACTATTCCTCCCACTGACACCAGTGATGGGGCACTATTTCTTCCACTGATACCAATGATGGGGCACTATTCCTTCCACTGATACTAATGATGGGGCACTATTCCTCCCACTGACACCAATGATGGGGCACTATTCCTTCCACTGACACCAATGATGGGGCACTATTCCTCCCACTGACACCAATGATGGGGCACTATTCCTTCCACTGACACCAATGATGGGGCACTATTCCTTCCACTGATACCAATGATGGGGCACTATTCCTCCCACTGACACCAATGATGGGACACTATTCCTTCCACTGATACCAATGATGGGGCACTATTCCTCCCACTGACACCAATGATGGGGCACTATTCCTCCCACTGACACTAATGATGGGGCACTATTTCTCCCTCTGATACCAATGATGGGGCACTATTCCTCCCACTGATACCAATGATGGAACACTATTCCTCCCACTGACACCAATGATGGAACACTATTCCTCCCACTGACACCAATGATGGGACACTATTCCTCCCACTGACACCAATGATGGGACACTATTCCTCCCACTGACACCAATGATGGAACACTATTCCTCCCACTGACACCAATGATGGAACACTATTCCTCCCACTGACACCAATGATGGGGCATTATTCCTCCCACTGACACCAACTATGAGAAACTCTTACTCCCCCAATACCAAAGATGCATTGTTTACTCCCACTGATGCCAGGACAATGTTTACAACCAATGGCCACAGTCCAGCCCCCCTAACGTTTAAAGGGTCATAACCTGGCCCCTAGTTTAGAAAGTTTGGAGGCCCATGATCTAGGATAAGGGTCTGGTATGGATGCAGGGAATCCCCAACTGCTTTGTTTACAAACAGAAGAGGCTGGCAGCGGTCAATTGCCAGCAATTTAACCATTTGACCTTCAGAAGGTTTTACCCCCTTCAAGACCAGGCCATGTTTTGCCATTTAGCACTGCGCTGCTTTAACTTGTAATTGCATGGTCATGCAATGCTATGAAATTTATATAATTTTTTCACACAAATAGAGCTTTCTTTTGGTGGTATTTGATCACCACTGGGTTTTTTTGTGATATAAACAAAAACATACCGAAAATGTAAAAAAAAAAAAAAAACAACATTTTTTATGTAGCACTCCCCATGTAGGAGCTGCAGATGAACAAGGATCCCTCCACTCCAGCACAGCCAGGCACACGGAATCTTCACAGGCACACACAGTCAGGGAACAATCAGTAGCTTTGTTTTTGTTGTTAATTAGGGGGTTAACAACTTAGATGGGAGGTTTTGGGATGCCCACTTGACTTTCGCAAACTTCAAGGACAACTCTTCCTATATACCAGCTGTCATTAAATGGCGGCCCGCGGTCCAAGAACGGGCTGCACGATGCTTCCGCCTGGACCGTCAGGCCGCTACCTATGAGCAGTCATTGGTTTGTTGGGACCGCGGGTGTCCCAGGAACCAGTGACGTCCTGTGTGTACGCCCCGCCCCCCTGCTTCTGACTGCGACTCCTGGCTCTCATTCCCAGCTGGACCGCGAATTTGGGGCGTGGCGTCACGTGCGCGACCCGCCCCCCTGCTCCTGACTGCAGCTCCCGACTCTCACTCTCAGCCGGGCCGCGAATTGGGGCGTGACGTCACGTGCGCGACCCGCCCCCCTGCTCTTGACTGCAGCTCCCGACTCTCACTCTCAGCTGGGCCGCGAGTTGGGGGCGTGACATCACGTGCGCGCCCCGCCCCCCTGCTGCTCGCGGCTCCTGGCTCTCAAACCTTGCGAGGTATATCTCGCATTTTCCGCCCCCTGCAGATTGCTGACTCCTGCCCCTTAAGGTATGTGGGGCACATTTTAAAGGGGATTGCTGATGAGAATATTTGCACACTGATGGGCATATTTTGTTAAGGTGCACACTGATGGGCACATTTTGTTGTGCCCATTAGAGTGCCCCCTAAAATAAAAGGTGCCCATCAGCGTGCCCCTTATATTATGTTAAGGGTCATGCTAATGGGCAAATTTTATGCTAAGGAGCACGCTGATGGGCAAATTTTAGGCTAAGGAGCACGCTGATGGGCATATTTTATGTTAAGGTTCACGCTGATGGGCACATTTTGTTCTGCCCATCAGAGCGCCCCTAACATAAAATGTGCCCATCAGCGTGCCCCTTATTTTATGTTAAAGTGAAAGTAAACCCTCCTCTACAACTTGTACCTATAGGTAAGCCTATGATAAGGCTTACCTATAGGTACTGTAAATATCTCCTAAACATGTACCGTTTAGGAGATATTTACCTTAGATGCATCCAGTGACATCACTGGTGCAGGGGCTCTGAAGGAACGGCCGCTCGTGCCGTTCCTTCAGAGACCCGTGCTGTGACTGTTGGCTCCCGCGTGCGTGCGCGGGAGTGACGTCACCGCGGCTCCGGCCAATCAGATGGCCGGATGCCGCAATCCCGGAAGACGGGCGACTGGACATGTCGCCCGTCATAGAGGTGAGTGAGCGGCACGGCGGGGGCTCGTTCTAAGGTAAGTATTGCATAATGAGCTAGTATGCGATGCATACTAGCTCATTATGTCTTTCTCTTACAGGTTGCAAAAAATAAATAAAAAAATGGTACGGGTTTACAACCTCTTTAACGGTTACGCTGATGGGCAAATTTTATGCTAAGGGTCACACTGATAGGCACATTTTTTTATGTTAAGGGTCACACTGATGGGAACATTTTATGTTAAGGGGCACTCTAATGGGCATATTTTATGTTAAGAGCAACGCTGATGGACACGTGTTGTTTTGCCCATCAGCGTGGCCCTTAACATAAAATGTGCCCATCAGAGTGCCCCTAACATAAAATGTGCCCATCAGAGTGCCCCTTATTTTATGTTAAGGGTCACGCTGATGGGCAAATGTTATGTTAAGGGTCACACTGATGGGCACATTTTATGTTAATAGGCACTCTAATGGGCATATTGTTTGTTAAGAACAACTCTGATGGACATGTTTTTTTTTGCCCATCAGCGTGCCCCTCAACATAAAATGTGCCCATCATAGCACAGACTTGTGATTCGGACCTCAGACCAAAGAAAATTTTAGGGACCGGACCTACTTGAATTTTTATTCAATACCCCTGCTATATACAGTAATATACAGTCTCCTCTTCAGCCTTCCTTCTGCACACTCTTGGCCTCTCTTTTGGTCAGCCTCTGCTGGTACAATCCTGGGGGAACCTAACAGTCTCCTTGTCAGTTCAGTAGTGATCCATTACAGGCAGGAACTCACAGTCCCTTAACAGTAGCACACATGGAGTGACACAGCATGTAACTTTCCCTTCTGCTTCTATGTGGTCACTGATCCCAGCACCACCTCTTCGAGCCCTGCCAGCCCACCTGACTGCAGCTGGATCTTTCACCAGCCCTCCAGGTTGCCTACACCAGCCCACCCAGCTGACTCTCAGGAGATCTCCCAGGGAAAGGACTGAAGACTTGGCACACTGCTCTCTTTAAGGGAAACTGGCTACATGTGGTCCCCACCAGTGTTGAACTACTCACTCTGTCCACTCCTTGCTCCTGTGCCTCCAGGAAAGGTTCCTCCCTTTGTGTCTTTGGCAGGAGCTCCTCAGCACCCAAGCCCTGGTCCAAGGCAGCCCCCCCCCCTCTTCCAAGACTAGGGGGGTACCCCTCAGGGCCACCAACAGCCTCCTCAACACTGCATCTCCATCTTCTACCCAACTGCCCTGCATATCTATTTATGAGGTTGACTTAGTCCCCTGACAGCCGACTACTGGAGATTGGCTGACGCCTCATAAATATGCATAGTGGCTCCTCCTAAGCCCCGCCCTCTAATTTTAAAAGGTTCTCCAACCTTCCAGATGCCAGGGGGAGGCACGAGAGGGCTGCCAAGATGAGTTATTCAGCCCTAAAATTTAATAACCTTGACCCAGTTACAGACTCACACATTTTGAGTCACTGTATCGTTTGTCTATTCTACGCATTACGCCTAGCACACACTAGAGGGTGCTACACCTACTTTCTGCTATATAACTTATCCAATAAGGAAAAATCAAAATTTTGAAAAAATGTTAAAAAAGTGCAGCGAAACAGCAGCACTGACTTTATCCCCTACTCTCCAAAAATGAAAAAAAAGTCCCACCTCCTGGCAGTGCTGGGACAAGGCCATCCAGCGCCTAGGTTAGGTTCAGGGTGCCCCCATCCCTGCAATAAACTATTGTGCCCAGGGCAGCCGACCCTCCTGCCCATCCCTTGTCCCGACCCTGCCTCCTGGGCCCCACTGTTGACCTGATGGGGCACAGGGAAATGTAATTTAAGCTCCCATAAATAACTAGAAGCAGGGGTGTGAGCTAGTAAAATCCATTCATGCCCCCCCCCCCCTATTTAACTGATAAACCCTGGGCCCAATTGTACTGCTTTATCAGCAGCCTTGTGTGTACAGACTGTGTAGACAACATAGAGCTCTATGCATAAACTTAGCAATGTGTATGGACAGGTTTACTTTGGCTATGACCTTTATTACATACTTCCCAACTTTTTGAGATCGGAACAAAGGACTCCTATTTGCAAAAATATATAGGCATAAGGGGAATTGTACTAAAATTATTAGTTAAACCCACAAGTGCTTTTTTTTACCACTTCTATTTCTTTATATTGGCTTTTGAAATTTACAAATGCAGCAATTTAGAAATTGGATGAAAGGTTTAGCACTGGGAAACACTTTTTAAAAGATCAAAAGTGCATTTTATATACAGCTCAATCTCAGTATTTGCAGATGATACACAGCTAAGCAAGGCAATAACTTCTAAGCAGGATGTGGAAACCTTGCAAGAAGACCTGAACAAAATAATGGGGTGGGCAACTACTTGGCAGATGAGGTTTAATGTTGGAAAATGTAAGGTAATGCATTTGGGTGCCAGAAATACGAACGCAAGTTGCTCACTAGAGGGAGAACCTCTGGGGGAATCTAGGATGGAAAAGAACCTGAGGGTCCTAGTAGATGGCAAGCTCAGCAAGGGCATGCAATGCCAAGCTGCTGCATCCAAAGCCAACAGAATACTGGAATGTATAATAAAGGGGATTCACTCCAGAGATAAAACGATAATTTTCCCACTCTACAAGACTCTGGTCCGGCCACATCTGGAGTATGCTGTCCAGTTCTGGGCACCGGTCCTCAGGAAGGATGTGCTGGAACTGGAGAAAGTCCAGAGAAGGGCAACACAAATAATTAGGGGACTGGAGGACATCAGCTATGAGGAAAGACTTCAAGCATTGAACTTATTTTCTCTGGAGAAGAGACGCTTGAGAGGGGATATGATATCAATGTACAAATTCCGTACTGGTGACCCTAGTGTAGGGAAAAACTTTGTAGCGAGAGGGAATTTAAAAAGACACACAACCATTCACTAAAATTAGAGAAATGGTTTAACCTTAAACTGCGTAAAGCAGCCTTTCTTAACTTTTTCAACACAGAGGAACCCTTAAAACAAATTTCTGGTCTCGGGGAACCCCTGCTAAAAATTAAAAATCTACAACTCATGACACATTAGTGTCAGGGCCGTCTTTAGTATTGATTGGACCCTGGGCAAATATTTTCTTGGGCCTTACCAAATGCACTTATCCTCTATTTGTGGGGCAGTGAGGGCTCAAAGGGGCAGCTGCTTTGGGCCCCACAACAATGGCTAGGCCCGGGGCAGCTGCCCCTTTTGCCCTGTGTTAAAGATGGCCCTGATTAGTGTACAATCACTGGGAAGAATGCTCCTTACTCTTGTCATCATTGGGAAGAATTACCCCCTTACAGATAGCTAAAAGGAACAATGGTGTCATTGGGAACTTATCTGAGAGGCAGAAATTGCCCATTGCTTGGAAGTGGAAAAAAAAGAAATTGCCCATTGCTCAAGGAACCCCTAGCAACCTCAGGTTGAACCCTAGTTGAGAAACCATGGCGTAAAGGGTTCTATATTGTCAGAGCGGTAAGGATGTGGAATTCTCTTCCACAAGCAGTGATATCAGCAGGAAGCATCGATGGTTTCCAAAAACTATTAGATGGGCACCTTAATGACCACAACATACAGGGGTATACAATGTACGGTTAACAGCAAACACACATACAAACCCTCATTATAGGTTGAATTGGAAGGACTGGTGTCTTTTTTCAACCTCACCAACTATGTAACTATATAGATCAGTGCAAAATGAGGGACAAATGAGGAGGAAAGAGGGACAGAGAGACTCTGTCCCAAATCAGGGACAGTCCCTCGAAATCAGAGACAGTTGGGAGCTAGTTATTATCACGCTCTTTTTTTCTTCTTACCAATAATTCAGTTTTATAGAATTATAACTATAAATTAGATTCCGGATCTCTAACACCTTTTATATGGCTGGGTCATTAACATCAATAACATCATCGGATCATTAACATCGGGGTAAGTCCATAAATAGTTTGTCCTGTGGTCTGGTAATTATCACTCGGTGACAGCGACGCTCTCATTAGTGGACTCCTCTATGGCGTTTGGCTCTCTAAAAGGAATATATTTAATGCTGATTATAAATCGATGAATTGGGCTTTCCAAGAAACTCAGGAACAATATTAATGCACAAGAGGCTGTATGTAATTACAGTTATTCATCACAGCGAGCCATCTACTATTGCATCTCTATATTAGACCATGAAGGGTCTGGAGACGCACGGCTTGCAGTGATAAATGACTTTGTGTACTTGCTTCCTGTATATACGGATCCATTTATTCACGCAGACTCCATAAATGAGTGAGGTTGGGCGGTCATGGCTCAGTGCCCTGGGATAGAAATGTAATTATTCCTACATTATACTGAGACCCATGAAGGTGTAGAGGTGTAAGGAAATCACATAACACTAGCAGAAAACTATGAGAGGGGGAGGCTAATCTAATATTATTATTATTTTATATATACAGGATTTATTTTGCACTGACATTTGGTGCTGCACTCTACAATATAAAGGTGGGCTGCATAGGCATGCGCAGGGGGTGTGCCAGGTGTGCCTGGGAAAATCCTGATTAATCTGTGTGGTGCAGCTTCCCCCTACTGCCTGGGCTTCCCCCTGTGTTGCCCTCCCCGCCACAGTGCTGCTGGCTTCCCTCCTCTCCTCTCCTCTCCCCCTGATTGTTTCAGTGGCTGTAAAGGAACCGCGACCCACTCTGTGTTTGTGTGTTTCCGTCAGTATACAACTTCCTCCAGTCTTGAACATAGATATCAGATATTCTAGCCACCCTACATACAAAACTAGACGGAACTTAGCTTGTAGAGAACTGGAACCATTTTTGAACAACTCACACCGAATATATACAGGATGGACATCCCCCTTCCTGATCAGTTTACCTCACGAGGTTAGGTGCCTGATTACATTAACATATGCAGATGAAATTGTGTACAGAAATAGAATTAACCTGAACTAATTATCTAAAGAAGAAGAAGCCTCAAGGCACCTTGCCTGAGCATCCTGGTTGAAAAAGGCTGCCCTAATGCAATAGGCTGCAAACACCTATAGTTCCGATATAGAAAGAAAGACACTTCATAGTGCAGTACGTTCAGCATACGTATTAAAATCCAGAAAACTCACTCATCAAATGGTAAGATAAAATCTTGCATGTGCATCAATAGTCCACAGGGGAATGTTTCCAACTCACACCGAATATATACATGATGGACATCCCCCTCCTGATCAGATTACCCCACCAGGTCAAGTACCTGATTACATTATCATATGCAGATGAAATTGTGTACAGAAATAGAATTAACCTGAACTAGTTATCTAAAGAACAACCAACACAAACAGCATTCTATTTTTCCACCAGAAACTAATAGATGACAATTATTAAATCAACCTGAGACAATTAACTAGCAGACTGCCCCCCTCGAGCTCCTGATATACAATACACATTATCATAAGTGTAAACACAGAACCCACATTAGATAACAGGTGATTAAATCAGCATATTCAACAATGTGTGGAAGACAGGTGGTTGAGCTGATGATATTAGCAACTGCTATGAGTCTGACTGTCTTGGGAAGACATGGACTTGAATCCAAAGTAACATTACTCCAAGGGTCCCACATATAGTGTCTGTCTTTCATTCCCAGTGATGGTGAGTACCATCACAGTGGGTGTTTCAGGATGGAGAGCAGGGCAAGGGGCTAATCAATACGTAATTTACTGGCCCCTTCCTTTTCTAAAACACTTTTCTTCTTTCTTAACACGCTCACTCACTGTTTTCAATCATAACTGAAGCATAGTTAATTGTGTTTACTATACTTCAGTTTGTGTATAAACAGGAAGCCCCTCACTTTCCATTCATTCACTGTCCCGTTTAGCTGAGGCTGCAGAGAAATGCAGGTGGGTTTGAGTTTTGGGGTGCACACCCTAATGTAATGGGCTGCCCACACCTATGGGAGGCTGTGCAGTTACAATACAATTTAATATAAGAGGGTTAGGGAGGCCCTGCTTGTAAAGGGGTGTTAGCACAATAGGTAGCGCCCTCTTTTATAAATTGTGTGCAGAGTGATAGAGGGTGAGTTTAGGTCAAGGAGCAGAATAGAAAAGAGGTAGTTGCTGAAATGAAAAACACACAAAGGCGCAGCGCTAAAAACTAACAGAAAGTCCTTGATGTGAAATTCAACAGAAAGAGTCCAATAGGTGTGGGGTCCAAAATAGAAAATCTTGTAAGAGATCCTCCACCGACAGATGTACACACACTGACTCATAACATCTGGAGTGGACCACTATATACAGCGGTCAAAGGCACTTGTTACAGAATACAATTGATCGAACAGCAGCACTCTTCCACCCTTAAGCAGATTCCACTTCATATGGCCCTCAATGGATATAAAGTTCAAACCATAGGCGTGCACAGGGAGTGTGCCAGGTGTGCCTGGGAACACCCTAATCACTATGTGCGGTGCCGATTCCCCCTACTGCCCAGGCTTCCCTAACATTGTTGCCCCCCCCCCCCACAGTGCTGCTGACTACTTCCTTCCTCTCCCCCCCCCCCCCAGCTGCCGCAGGGGTTGTTTCAGGATGGAGAGTAGGGGAAGGGGCTAGTAAATATATAATTTACCAGCCACTTCCTTTTCTAAATGAACACAGTGAACAAACTTCCTCACCGTGTCCATGCATAACCAAAGCATAGTATACTGTGTTTACTATGCTTCAGTCTGGGCACCCTCCACATTTATTCACTACCCTGTGTAGCTGATGCTGCAGAGAAAGGCATATATGTTTGGGGATTGGGATGCACACCCTAATGTAACATTTCTCAACTTTTTTGCAGTCAAGGCACCTGTCACAGAACCGCCGACACACACTGTAATTGTGGTCTTTCATCAGTATACGGCTTCCTTGCAGTCATGAACATAGATATCAAATATTCCAGCCGCCCCTATACAAAGCTAGCCGACAACTTAGCTTGTACAAGTTTTGGAATCTTCTCCTTTATTGAACAGTTTTACACTCAGTTTATACACATACGAGCACATCCCCCTCCTGATCAAATTACTACACACAGGTCAGGGGTTGCCTGATTACATTATCCTATGCAGATGATGATTGACAGCACTGATAGGTGGCACTGGTGGGCACTGATAGGTGGCACTGACTTGCATTGGTAGGTAGCACAGGTGGGCACTGGTAGGTGGCACTGGTGGGCACAGATGAGGTGGCAGTGGCTCTCCCTCTTCAGGACCGATGTTCCTCTGACAGCAGCCGGTGATCGGCATTTTTTTTTTCTCCTCACAAAAAAAAAAGCAGAATACCGCCCCTGTTTACATCATGTGATCATCTGTCATTGGCTGACAGCTGATCACGTGGTAAAGGGCCGGAAACGGTCTCTCGCTGATCACAGGGCCCCGCAGGGAGCACGCAAGCAGCTCATGCACAGGAGGACGTAAATGTTCATCCTCCCAGAAATTTAGGTCTGCGCTGTAGCTGTGATTTGGTTATAGCACGAGCAATGGAGAGGTTAAAAAAAAAAGGTCCTTTACGATCACTTTAAGTTTTGGAAATGTTACAATGGTTAAGGAAGCAAGATTTAACCAGTCATTTGAAGTAGGGAGAGGCAGGATAGGCTTTTCTAAAAAGTTGAGCTTTTAGGGAATCATCCAAAGGTGAACAGAGTAGGAGATAGTGGGACAAATTGGGGTACTGATATAATGGGGTTACCCTGGAGAGCAATGAACCCTTTCGGGCACAGGAAACCATTTACAGGGCGTCAGAGCTCTGCCTCCCGAACTCTCAGTCCTTCTCTATTCAAGCCACTGGGTGGAGCACAAGCCTTAGATGAGGCCACAAGGTAGCCTCAATGTAATCTTTGACCGGGCTTCCCAGAGATCCCAACCAGTGCAGAATTTAGACCTTGGGGATCCTGGGCACTTCAAGTTTGGGGGCCCTTCAATATATAAATTAAATGATATGACAAATAAACAAGTGAACTAAAATGAATGATAAACCGCATTTGTTCTTAAGTTATGTCCTGAAGAAGACACTTGTCTGATTTTTTTTCCTCAATTTTATTGAGTGTAAGAATACACATTACGCAGGTAATTTGAACTAAAAAGGCCATACATCACAGTTATGCATCACACTACGATATTTACATAAAGTATATTTTCCTGTGCTTAGCATCTGAAAAAATCTTTAAATTAAGCCGGCCATAGATGGATCGAATATTGGCTGGTTCAGCAGGGACCAGCCAAGATTCTAATCATCTATAGCAGCCTTTTTCAACCAGGGTGCCTTGAGGTTTCCTCAGGGGTGCCTTGGCAAAATGCCTAAACATTTATCAAAAATAGTATAACAGCCAGCAGGTGAATGAACCCTGCCTTTTAGTTACACAAAAGCCATGGGTTTTCATTATGCACCATTATGTGTGTAGCACTGCCCCCTAGAGGACTGCTGAGAATTACACTTTCTGGATTCCCCTGGGTTACCCTTAGTAACTGATAGCAGACAAACAGCATTGACTTGTCTCAGTCAACAATCAATCAAGGGATGTTGGTTTTTGTGGTTTTATTTAGAACTGGGATGGGAGAAGGGATGAGTGGGATACTCCAACTATGAACTATGCACAATCTTGAGGACAACTCACGGTAGAATGCGGCAAGATAGTATTAAAGATTCCTGCTTGATTATCCTCTTCAGGCTTCTAAACTTTGCACCCCCTTTACTTTCACTGCCTGCGTGTGCTGACACCCGTCCACTGACTCTATCCACTGGAGTGGTCCCCTTCCTGGGCAGACCCCTGGCAAGCTTCCCGATACTCAGACACTGTTTTTCCCAAGGTTGCTCTGCCTTCACCTCCACCAGTAAGCTTTCCTGGACCTCTGGATTCAGCACCACACTCCTGGTCCACAAGGCCGACCACCTGTGACCACCATCCTCAGCAAACAGAAGGAGAGACAGCCGTCACCCTCCTTCTGGGACCTGGCTTCCCGCCCAAAGACCCCTGCCACATGTGTCCTTGGCTTTTATATCCTATCCCAGGATGCACGACTGTCTGTGCCAATCCACTGGGACAGCTACAAAGTCTGTGTGTCACTGGCTGGGTTTCCTCCACTGTCCAACAGGCCTCCCTATTGGATTCAGTGGGGACACTCCCTCAGCCCAGGTGAATCACACCCTGGACACATGCAACAGGCCTAACTAGAAATCCTGCTCCCTGATAAGCAGACGGAGCAAAATACACTCCCTACCTAGCACCTATCTAGGAGGGTGCTACACGCTTTTCTTCATACTGGCATCCTAACAACCAATGACATCATCAGTTTTTAAAGGAAGATATCTATTGCCTCCACAGCATCCTTGGTTGACACTCCTGTGCCCCTCTCCCTCAGCACTGGGGTGACATTAACTAACTGATAGAGAGAGATTGAGGGAGAATAGAAACATTGGAATACTAGTCAGTACCAGTGTGCAAAAGTGTATTTGCTTTGGAAGAACAAACCACCTCTAACGTTGGGTGTCCTACAAAAACCAATAGGGTGTGACCACCCTCCTCCTGCGCTTGGTATCCAAACCCCTCGACCACACTCCTCACGGGACTCACAACTGGCTTCTCAAATGGCTTAAGTCTTGCTGCCCATATTGGACTGGGGTAGTCCACCGGTACTAGAATCAAAGAAAACAAAAAAGGGCGCACCGACCTAGCGCATTATCCTCAGTAGAAGGCTTTATTTATGTAACAATAAAAAATGGCTACTCACAGACGTAGATGAAAATACATCATATCAAGCTAGATTGCTCCAATGTCCGGGTGTAGTCCATACAATCGTTCATAATCGATATGATGACGGCTGACGCGTTTCGAGGCCTAGCCTCTTCCTCAGAGCCCTGGGTGTCCTACGTGTGGATGTTGCGGCGTTGTGTAAATCTATTAAAACCGTTTTTTGCATTTTAGAAGGGGGTGCCTCGAGACTGTCCATAGTTTTAAAGGGTGCCTTGAGATTGTCTATAATTTTAAAGGGTGCCTCGACTGAAAAAAGTTTGAGAAACCCTGATCTGTGGGCTGTATCCAAGTCAACTTGGGTCAGAGGTGTAACTAGAACCTTCAGGGCCACGGTGCAAGAAACCATGAAGGGCCCCCCGGACCCCTGGTCGTGGGCCCTTCCCTTCAAGCCTGGGGCTCTTCCCACTGATCCTGGGACCCTTTATTACGGTCCCGCAGCGGGACCCTTTTACAAGTTATG
This sequence comes from Pelophylax lessonae, assembly GCF_965119305.1. NCBI lineage: Eukaryota > Metazoa > Chordata > Amphibia > Anura > Ranidae > Pelophylax > Pelophylax lessonae. The sequence continues at coordinate 863,769,295 of NC_138768.1, read as the reverse complement.
CAGTGGGCCCCCTTCCTGCCATCTTGGGGCCTCCCCACAGTGGTGGAATGCCAGGGCCCGGTCACAAGTGTGACCTTTGCGATCCTGGAAGTTCACCCACTGGTGTCAGTAGCTTTTATTTTTTGATGTTTTAATTTTATTATTTTGTATCATTTTAGTTTATTTTTTTACAATGTCACTGACTATGACTCTGTCCAGTCAGAAAAGGAAGGAGCTGGTAAATTACATATTTACCGACCCCTTCCTGGTTCTCTATTGTGACACATCCCCTGCAGCAGCTGGCAGGAGAGGGGAAGGACCCGGGGGGAGCACACAGGAGCCCAGAGACAGCAGAACACGAGTGAACTGGATAGGAGGAGTGGCGGGGGGGGGGGGGCAGCATACAGAGGAACCAATCTCCTCCATTTTCCTCCTGCAGCTGCAGAAGGAAAAAGGAGGACAGTGATTTCTCTACATCCTGCCCCCGCCGCCCCTCCTATCCAGGTATACAGGGGAGTCACACAGGCCCCCTGGGGCATAGGGCCCGGTTGTAATTGCAACCCCTGCAACCCCTGTAGTTACGTCCCTGACTTGGGTAAAACCAGCCTGTTAGATATTGTTTGCATGTGATTACTGCCTACCAGTAATCACTCTGTTCTGCCTGCCGGGAAGGCTGCCCGCCCCCTGCCAACAGAAAACAATATCGCTGCGGGAGGCGTTACCCCATCAAAACAGTCAGTGTTGATGGGGGAATCAAGTGATTTTCTTTCCTTACACTCGTGATGGAAGGAAAGTAAATTTCATAATCTGTGGGCTGCTTAACTCATCAAACTGTATCATCTTGAGGACACTGCTCTCGCCAGCCAGTAGGCACTTAGTCTTTTATGGGTCATCGTGGTTTTCAGATAATTCTTGATCAGTGCCAATTTGCTGAACAACCTTTGTTCCGAACAACTAGTGAGTAGTGACCTTCATGCTCATGTATATTCTAAGAGCTACATTAACTCCTGGAAAGGTATCAGCAAGCTTTTCATCATGTAATAAAACTGCTATCTGAGATGGAGCGAGAAATGACCGGTTCTCGGCAGAGGCTGCAAACTGGACAATTTCCTCACCGAACACGCTACTGAAGTCTTGAGGGAAAATTAATTACATTTTTTAATAAAGGAAGTTGAGCGCCCCCATTTGGCAGGCAGGGCCCCGGGGCAATTGCTCCTTTTGCCACCTCATAAATCTGGAACTGATCCGAACACAGGGGCCGGTAGTCCCGACTCCTATAGGTTGGCAGAAATAGGTGTGAGGATTTACCCCTTTGGGAATACTGAACAGGATCCATCCTAATTAACAGCATCACTTCAGAGCCCGTCACTCTTCACTGCTATCTGTCCTTTTCTCACTATACACAGGATCTTCATAAAGGGACCCCCCCCCCCCTAAGAAATAAACAATTGTCTAGATAGAGGTTCCATTTTAAACACTTGCCGACCGCTCACTGAGCTGCTACTGTGGCAAAGTGGCTCGTTATCGTCTGGCGACGTAGACCTACGTCACCAGACTCTCCCCTCTCTTGGCGGCTTGCGCGCGCCGCCGGAGGCTCGGTTCTCCTATGTGACAGGCAGGGCTTTTTTTCAGCTGGAACTTGGTGGAACTCAGTTCCACCACCTTTGGCTCAGTCCCTCTGCTCCCTGCTCATCACTATCACTTGTAAATACAGGGTCGTGGTTGAGTTCCTGCACCTTTTTTCTGAGAAAAAAAGTCCTGGTGACAGGCAGGGACAGATTACAGGATTCAGCATAGCTGAACCTTGCGATCTGTGTCTGTGTCACACAATCCCCTCCCCCCACACACGTCAGTAAGCATGAGGCATACATTTAACCCCTTGATCACCACCACTGTTAACCCCTTCCCTGCCAGTGTCATTATTACAGTAACAGTGCATACGTATAGCACTGATTACTGTAGTAATGTCACTGGTAACCCCAAAAGTGTCAAAAATGTCAGTCAAGGGTCCGATCTGTCCACCACAATGCCGCAGTCCCGCAAAAAAAAAAATCGCAGCTCGCCGCCATTACTAGTAAAAAAAAAAATAAACAATAAAAATGACATAAATCTTTCCCGTAGTTAGTAAGCGCAATAACTTTTGCGCAAACCAATCAATGTATGCTTATTGTGATTTTTTTTACCAAAAATATGTAGCAGAATACAAATTGGCCTAAAATGTTAAAAAATGTTGATTTATAAATTTTTTTGGGGGGGGAATGTTATATAATCAGAATGTAAAAAATATTGTTTTTTTTTTTTTCAAAAAAAATCGCACAGGTGATCAAATACCACCAAAAGAAATCTCTATTTGTGGGGAAAAAAAGAACATCCATTTAATTTGGGTACAGCGTCGCACGACCGCGCAATTTTCCGTTAAAATAACGCAGTGCCGAATCGCAAAATATAGCCTGGTCAGGAATGGGGTAAAATCTTCCGGTCTTAAAGCGGTTAAAAATACGCTCATTGAGGATTTTTTTTTGTCAAAGACATGTAGCTAAATACATTTTGGCCTAAATGTATGACAAAAATTGAATATATTGGATATTTTTTAACTGTAAAAGTAGAAAATGTCAATTTTTTCGCAACATTTTCGCTCTTTTTTTATTGATTTTGCAAAAAATGAAAAGCGCAGAGGTGATCAAATACCACCAAAAGAAATCTCTGTTTGTGGGAAAAAATGGACGTAAATTTTGTTTGGGTAGGGGGTTGCATGACCGCGCAATTGTCAGTTAAAGTTGCGCAGTGCCAAGTTGCAAAAAGTGGCCTGGATGTTAAGCAGGAAAATCCTCCGGTGGTAAAGTGGTTAATGAAGATGCAGTCTTTACCTGAACATCTCTAGCAAGACTCCACCTTCAACAGGGGCAGCTTCTCAACTATGTCCGTGGTTCCATACTTTATAAATTGTCCAAAACCATAGCTCCAATGTGGAGACCCATGTGCACACAACTGACTTCTCTCTATATTCTCTTTCTAACAAAGGGTCAACATACCTTTTTCCTCCCCTGTCATTTAAGCAGTTGTCCCAATGTTCACACAAAGGGGAGAGCACAAGCCAGCGCTATGAGCACCCACTGGTGTTCTTTGGTGTGTCCTCTGTACGAGAAGAATCCCTCCTTAGCTGCTTCTGCTGTTAAAATACCCAAAATACCCAGTAGGTCCACATACCATCACTTATATAAACAAATATGAGTGACAGAAAAATGTTGCCAAACAACATTTAGGTGGGACCCCCAACTTAGAGAACCCTTAACTTGTAACAAGGTTCTAGAGGATGGGAGAGGCTCTGAAGAAGTCCCGCAAGTGAGCATAAGAGGAAGGGATGAGGTGGCTAGACAGTAGCAAGTCTAAGACTGCATTCACACTGCAGCGGCACAACTTCGGGGGCGACCTGTGAAGTCATGTGCAGCGCGACTTCGGCACGACTTGCATGGACTTCATAAAATGAATGTCTATGCAAGTCGCTCCAGGTCGCCCCCGAAGTAGTACAGGACCCTTTTTCTAAGTCGGAGCGACTTGTGTCGCTCCTATTAGAACGGTTCCTGTAGCACACAATGGACCGCGTGACGGTGCACGACTTGTCAGGCTGACCAAGTCACCTGACAAGTCGTATTAGTGTGAATGGAGTCTTAGGGGTGAGTGGAGACAATGGTTTGGGTGATATTTTGAGACGAGATTGGTGATATTTCTAAGGGGATGACGTATGGATGTGTAGCAGAATTCCCAGCATAGGTGCTGGCTGGGGGTCCCCCTGGGTCACCGGGGGTAACAAAAGTACCTTTGAACATGGTTCTCCAAGTGTGAGCACTGAGATAAAAACCAGTCCAGTACCTTTGGGTTTTTTTGGTTTATTTAGGAAGTTGGATGGGAGAAGGGATGAGTGGGAAACTCCAACAATTAAACTATACACAATTAGGCAGGGACTCTAGAAAATGCTGCTTGACGCTGGTTAACGCTGGCTGAATGCCTGTTAACGCTGACTTAAAGCGGAGTTCCACCCTAAAATTAAACTTACCTCCATCTTTATGCCCGGGGTCACCTGAAAAACAAATGGATAATCGCAATTTTTTTTTTTTTTTTTACTTACCTGGTTTAGAAGAAAATATGCTTACCTTACTTCCTCTTCCTACCCTCGGCGGCCACGGTGATTCGTCACTTCCTGGCTTGCAATGATTCCTGGGAGCTGAACGTCATCGCTCCCAGGAATCAATGCGCCTGCACCGGCCCCGACGTCAGTTCCGGTGCAGGCGCCGTCATACCTTGCTAAACAGCTTCTGGGCATGCCCAGAAGCTGTGCAGGGATGACGCTGCGGCACCGGAAGTGACGGCGGGGCCGGTGCAGTGCATCGTGGGACCGAAGAAGACGGAAGAGGACGCAGAAGAGGACGCGCTTGCTTCAGCTGCCCACACCTGAGATGGCAGCGCTGGACAATACTTTTTCAAGGTAAGTATTTCTTCTAAAAGGTAAGTGCAACCCGGGACAGTTCAGAGGCTATCCATTGTGGAATGTACTAGCCCTGACTGTCCGGGGGGTATTTTTATTAAAAAAAGCTTTCCCAGGGTGGAACTCCGCTTTAACCCTGGTTAATGCTGGCTGAATGCCCGTTAACACTGACTTGACACTGTGACTTTGCCTTTGACTGTCAAAGTCCTTTTTAGCTCCCTGAGGTACTCCTTCCTGAGTTAAACCCTGTACACACGCACAGATTGTCGGCCGTAAATTGTTGGCCAACGTCCGATCTGACGATTGTAGGCTTGTTAGTATGATGCTTCTGACAACCAACTGCGAATTTTCGGCCGAAAAAAATCTGGTGTGCATGCTATAAAACATTTGTTGGCCAACAAAAAACAGCCGATTGTTCCTCAGTCAGTACAGATTTCGGCAGACAAAAAACAGATGAGCAAGACTGGGCATGCTCAGAGAAGGAAAAACACAGGGAAAGTCAACCATCACATGACATCACTTCTGAAGTTGGTTTTTGTTGGCCAACAAAAGTCCAGTGCAAGTCTAGAGCACATTTCAACCAACAAACAACACTGGACAAAAGTTGGCCGATCGGTCGGCCAACAATCTGTGCGTGTGTACGGGGCTTTAGCGGACTGTACACTTTAACTGCACTGCTGAACACTTCAGGGCCCACACTGGCGCCCCCTTTACTCCCCTATCTTCAGGGCTTTAATACTTGGCATCCCCTTTCACTGCCACCATCACTAGTTCGCTGGCTCCTGGATCCCCTTGACCTTCTGGAGTGGTCCCCTCTCTCTTAGGCAGACCCCTGGGCAGATCTCGAGTACTCACGTCACTGTTTTTCCTGGAGACCTCTGCCCCGCTGCTCCACTCGGTCAGCAACTCTGGATACTTTCTGCAGCCCAGCTCAACCTCCAGTCCCTAGGCCGACTGCCTGGACCGCCTTTTCACTTTTCAGGAGAGGAACAGCCGTCACCTCCTCTTCGGACTAATGCTCCTGCCAGAAGATGCTCTGTCACATGCTTCCTACAGATTTATATCCAATCCCAGGGTGCATTGCGGTAAACCCCACCCACTGAGACAGTCATAAACCCTGGTGTGCTATTGGCTAGGTTTCCTCCACTGACCAACACGATCCCTCATTGGACACAGTGGCAGACTCAACAGACACACCTGGAAACATGTGACAGCTAGCTAACAATTCAGGCCCCCTGATAAACAGGCAGGGCCACATATAAATTTTCCTAGCACCTACCTCTGAGGGTGCTACAGATGACTTTGATTGTTGGTGTTAGTATTTTTAATTGTATTTATTAAAGGAGTGTAAACCAATGGAGGGTGGTGGAGACTGAACAGTTGGTAAGGTGGATAGGTGGTTGAGTCTGGCAGCAGAATTGATGATAGACTGAACAGGGGAGAGGGAGAACAACAAATATGGAGCTGTAAGGGCTCTTTCACACGGTCCGCCTCCGTAGGCGGATCCGTATTGCTCAGCTCCCCTGTTGATCGATCCCCCCTGAGCCGGGCGGGTGACAGCTCCGTCTCCGCTTGCAGAGCGGAGAGGGAGGTGTCTCGGCACCCGCTGCCCTCTATGGGGGATCGGAGGGGAGCGGACCGCTTGTCCACTCTCATCAGATCCGCTCCGCACCGATTACTGAACGGATGGAAAAATAGAGTTTCCATCCGTCCAGATTTCAGCACAGGATCGGATACGGATGGCAGCGGGTGTCAGCAGAGGTGTCTCCGCTGACACCCACTGCCCCATAGAGCTGCATGGAGGATCCGATCAGATCCGCCTAAAAAACTGACAGGCGGATCTGATCGGACCGCCCGTGTGAAAGAGCCCTATAAGGTGAGAGATAATCAAATAGCTACATAGATAGCCTGATGAATCTTATTTACAGATCGCACTAGGACAAGATTAACCACTTGCCGACCGCCGCACGACTATTTACGGCAGCGGTCAGCCCCTCACAGGCAAAGTGACGTAGGACTACGTCGTTAGCCTGTGAGCCTCTAGGGGGCGAGCGCGTTCCCTAACATGTCCGCGCGAGTGACCGGCTCGCGATCTCCCCGTGGAGAGGGAGAAAGGCAGACGGCTGATATAAACAAAGCCGCCTGTCATTCTCCCTGATGTAAGAACAGAGATCATACGGTCCTGCTATGTAGGATCGTATGTCTCTGTTGTTACACCACTAGCCACACCCCTTTACAGTTAGAAGCACGCCCCTAGAGACACACTTAACCCCTTGATCACCAATAAAGTTAACCCCTTCCCTGCCAGTGTCATTTTTACAGTAACAGTGCATATTTATAGCACTGATTACTGTAGTAATGTCACCGGTACCCCCAAAAGTGTCAAAAATGTCAGTCAAGGGTCCGATCTGTCCGCCGCAATGTCACAGTCTAGCAAAAAAAAATCGCAGATCACCGCCATTGCTCGTTAAAAAAAAAAACAGCAAAAATGACAGAAATCTTTCCCTTAGATAGTAAACAAGCAATAACTTTTGCACAAACCAATCAAAATACACTTATTGTGATTTTTTTTTTACCAAACATATGTAGCAGAAAACAAATTGCCCAAAAATGTTAAAAAATTTTGATTTTTAAATTTTTTGGGGGGGAATTTCATATAAAAAAATGTGAAAAATATTGTTATTTTTTCAAAATGTACGCTCTTTTTTTTTTGTTTATAGCAAAAGTAAAAATCGCACAGGTGATCAAATGCCACCAAAAGAAAGCTCTGTTTGTAGGAAAAAAAGGACGTCAATTTCATTTGGGTACAGCGTCGTATGACCGCGCAATTGTCTGTTAAAGCCACGCAGTGCCGAATCGCAAAATAGGCCCTGGTCAGGAAGGGGGTAAAATCTTCCGGGGCTTAAGGGGTTAATAATGCACAGTTACTACCAAGCAAGCAAAGTCTGCATTTATATTGGACAAATATGGTCTCTTTTTAGGATATACAGTACACTATAGTGCCAAAACTATGTGGATACCACTCCAAATGATGGAGCTCAGGTGTTTCCAGTGAAGGCTACAGTCAACATTACAGCAAAGACATTTTGGACTATTGTTCCTTCCAACCTTGTGGTAACAGTTTGATGAGGACCCTTTTCTGTTCCAGCACGACTGTGCCCCCCCCCCCCCCCAATATGTACAAAGCCAGCTCCATAAATATATAGTCTGGCCAGTTTGGTGTGGAGGAACTCGAGTGTCCTGTACAGAGCCAGGACCTTAACCCTACTGAACACCTTTAGAAAGAAATGGAACATTGATTGTAAGTGAGGTCTTCTCATCCATTATTAGTATCTAAACTCACAAATGGGCGCACATTCCTACAGATGCCCTATAGGATTTATAACTGGTTATAAGAGACCATATTAAAAACCATGGGTTTGGAATGGGCTATCCAACATGACTGTGCCCCTGTACACAAAGCCAGTTCCAACAAAGAGCCCTGACCTCAACCCTACTGAATGACTTTTCTTTATAAAGACATGGTTTGATGAATTTAGTGTGAAGGAACTCTAATGGTCTACAAAGAACCCTCACCTCAACCCTACTGAACGACTTTTCTCTATAAAGACATGGTTCGATGAATTTAGTGTGAAGGAACTCTAATGGTCTACACAGAGCCCTGACCTCAACCCTACTGAACGACTTTTCTCTATAAAGACATGGTTTGATGAATTTAGTGTGAAGGAACTCTAATGGTCTACACAGAGCCCTGACCTCAACCCTACTGAATGACTTTTCTTTATAAAGACATGGTTTGATGAATTTAGTGTGAAGGAACTCTAATGGTCTACAAAGAACCCTCACCTCAACCCTACTGAACGACTTTACTCTATAAAGACATGGTTTGATGAATTTAGTGTGAAGGAACTCTAATGGTCTACAAAGAACCCTCACCTCAACCCTACTGAACGACTTTTCTCTATAAAGACATGGTTTGATGAATTTAGTGTGAAGGAACTCTAATGGTCTACAAAGAACCCTGACCTCAACCCTACTGAACGACTTTTCTTTATAAAGACATGGTTTGATGAATTTAGTGTGAAGGAACTCTAATGGTCTACAAAGAACCCTGACCTCAACCCTACTGAACGACTTTTCTTTATAAAGACATGGTTTGATGAATTTAGTGTGAAGGAACTCTAATGGTCTACAAAGAACCCTGACCTCAACCCTACTGAACGACTTTTCTTTATAAAGACATGGTTTGATGAATTTAGTGTGAAGGAACTCTAATGGTCTACAAAGAACCCTGACCTCAACCCTACTGAATGACTTTTCTCTATAAAGACATGGTTTGATGAATTTAGTGTGAAGGAACTCTAATGGTCTACAAAGAACCCTGACCTCAACCCTACTGAACGACTTTTCTTTATAAAGACATGATTTGATGAATTTAGTGTGAAGGAACTCTAATGGTCTACACAGAGCCCTGACCTCAACCCTACTGAACAACTTTTCTCTATAAAGACATGGTTTGACGTGATCCCTGCAGCCAGTGTCGGTGACACTTTTCTCTATAAAGACATGGTTTGACAAGCTTGGTGTGAAGGAACTTGAGTATACTGCATATATACCTGATCTCAACCCTACTGAACACCCTCGGGATGAATTGGAGTGCTGATTCTGAGCCAGGTCATCTCCAACATCAGTACCTGACCTCAGAAACGAGCACATATTTCCACGCTCCAAAATGTTATGGAAAGTCTTCCAAGATTGGGAGACTGTTACAGCCACAGAGGATCAAATATTCCATTACGGACAGTTCCTCCCCCATGCATATGGACTTTGCTTGGTGCATGCTTATATAGGGTAAGTGACCTAAAATATGGAAATTGGAGCGACCCATGTGAATAGCATTTTCAGAAGATTAGTATACCTGGGAAATTTTGTTACCCCATGAGCCTGATATTGGTTGGTTGGATACTGAAAATCCTGTGGCGGGGGTGTTTAACTATAGAACTGCAGTCCTTAATAGAGATGTATAGAACTGTTCGCCGGCGAACAGTTCCCGGCGAACTTAGCATGTTCGCGTTCGCCGCTGCCGGCGAACATATGCGATGTTCGGTCCGCCCCCCATAAGACATCATTGAGGCAAACTTTGACCCTGAACTTTACAGTCAGCAGACACATTTCCAGCCAATCAGCGTACCTCCCTCCCACACCCTCCCACCTCCTATAAATAAGCAAGGGCAGCATCCATCTTAGATCATTCTGAAGCAGTGTGTGTAGTGAGAGTAGGGAGAGCTGCTGCTGCTGCTGCTGCTGCTGTTAAGCTAGGGACAGTTAGTCAGTGTTCCTGGTCTTGCAGTGTTCTTGGTCCACTACTGCTGTAATATCAGCACCCCAAAAAGCCCTTCTAAGGGCTGGTATTTGTGTTTTTTTTTTTTTTTTTTATATATATATATATACCTAGCGTCCCCAAAAGCCCTTTTAAGGGCTGGTAATTGAGTTGTTTCTTCTTATATATATATATATATCTATATCTATCTAGTGTCCCCAAAAGCCCTTTTAAGGGCTGGTAATTGAGGATTTTTTTATTTATATATATACATATATATATATATATACAGTGTCCCCAAAAGCCCTTTCAAGGGCTGGTAAGGTAATAGATTTTTTTCTTTATATATATATATATATATATATATATCTATTGTACACTGCAGTTGCCTGCCCGCTGTGTGTGAGAGGCCACAGACCTACCACAGACTGTACTGTGTGCACACCACACTCATTTCGGGTGGCACAGGCACAGTACCTGGCATTTTAAAAAATATTTTTTTTTCCTCTGTCATAATTGCAGTGAGTGCTGTGTCAGGTCCACAGAGTGCACTGTACCCACTGCAGTGCACTGCCCACCACTGATATATATACGTTGGCACAGCATCTTGTTGCAATAAATTGAAAAAAAAAATATTTTTTATTATTGCAGTTGCCTGGGCTGCCAGTGACTGTCAGGTCCACAGAGTGTACTGTGCCCACTGCAGTGCCACTGTGTGCCCACCCACCACTGATATATAAGGTGGCACAGCAGCTTGCAAAGTAAAAAAAATATATATTTTTTTTTAAATTGCAGTTGCCTGGGTGCCAGTGACTGCTGTCAGGTCCACAGAGAGTGTACTGTGCCACTGCCCACCCACCACTGATATATAAGGTGGAACAGCAGCTTGCAAAGTAAAAAAAATATATATATTTTTTTAAATTGCAGTTGCCTGGGTGCCAGTGACTGCTGTCAGGTCCACAGAGAGTGTACTGTGCCACTGCCCACCCACCACTGATATATAAGGTGGCACAGCAGCTTGCAAAGTAAAAAAATATATATATATTTTTTAAATTGCAGTTGTCTGGGTGCCAGTGACTGCTGTCAGGTCCACAGAGAGTGTACTGTGCCACTGCCCACCCACCACTGATATATAAGGTGGCACAGCAGCTTGCAAAGTAAAAAAATATATATATATTTTTTAAATTGCAGTTGCCTGGGTGCCAGTGACTGCTGTCAGGTCCACAGAGAGTGTACTGTGCCACTGCCCACCCACCACTGATATATAAGGTGGCACAGCAGCTTGCACTCATAGTACAACAGTAACAACACATTAAAAAAAAAATGACAGGCAGAGGCAGGCCACCCCGCAAGGGCCGTCGTGGTCGTGGTGCTGTGATTTCCTTAGGCCCTAGAATAATGCCCAGTGTTCAGAGGCCACCACAGACCCTGAACTCAAAAAATTCTGAGGCCATAGTTGACTGGCTTACACAGGACACCCAATCGTCTACAGCTTCCGCTCGGAACCTTAATGCACCATCCTCCTCCAGCTCAGCTTCGGGCACCTCTCAATTTACCACTCGCCAGCCCGCCGGCACCACCACCAACACTAGCACCACAGCCGCTTCACTTGATCCGTCAGAGGAGTTATTTTCACATCAGTTTGAAGAAATAAGTGATGCGCAACTATTAGTGCCAGAGGATGTAGATAACAGGGATATGTCTCAGTCAGGCAGCATTATACACATGGACGTACATTGTGATGATGATGATGTTGTACCTGCTGCTGCTGCCTTTGCTGAGTTGTCAAGTGAAGCGGCTGATGATGACGATGTGTCTGTGGATGTCACCTGGGTGCCTGCTCGAACAGCAGAAGAAGAGGGGGAAAGTTCAGATGGGGAGACAGAGAGGAGGAGGAGACGAGTTGGAAGCAGGGGGAGGAGGTCATCGCAAGGAGCTAGTGGCGCAGTCAGACAGCATGTAGATTCGGCACCCGGGGTCAGCCAGACAGCACGCCAATCAACGCAAGCTGTTGCCACCACCAGAATGCCGTCCTTGCAAAGCTCAGCAGTGTGGCATTTTTTTTGTGTGTCTGCCTCTGATATCAGCGATGCCATTTGTAACCTGTGCCAAAAGAAACTGAGTCGTGGGAAGTCCAACACCCACCTAGGTACAACTGCTTTGCGAAGGCACATGATCTCACATCACAAACGCCTATGGGATCAACACATGAGTAAAAGCAGCACACAAACTGAAAGCCACCATCCTCCTCCTGGTCCAGCATCTTCAGCCACGTCAACCACTGCTGTCCTCCATGCCCCCTATCAACAACCCGCCCCTCCGCCTCTCACCTTCAGCAGTTCCTGCTCGTCACCTGCCCACAGTCAGGTGTCTGTGAAGGAAATGTTTGAGCGTAAAAAGCCAATCTCGCAGAGTCACCCCCTTGCCCGGCGTCTGACAGCTGGCTTGTCGGAACTCTTAGCCCGCCAGCTTTTACCATACAAGCTGGTGGAGTCTGAGGCCTTCAAAAAATTTGTCGCTATTGGGACACCGCAGTGGAAGGTACCCGGCCGAAATTATTTTTCACAAAAGGCAATCCCCAACCTGTACTCTATTGTGGAAAAGGAAATCATGTCACGTCTGGCACACAGTGTTGGGGCAAGGGTCCATCTGACCACTGATAGCTGGTCTGCAAAGCACGGTCAGGGCAGGTATATAACGTACACTGCGCATTGGGTAAACCTGCTGGCGGCTGCCAAGCATGGAATGCGTGGCTCTGCTGCAGAGGAGTTGGTGACACCGCCACGACTTGCAGGCAGGCCTGCTGCCACCTCCTCTACTCCTCCTACTCCATCCTCTTTGCTAACCTCCTCGGCTGAGTCCTCTTCTGCTGTTGCGTCTTGCTCCACACCAACTGCACCCCCCCAGCTCCCCAGGGGCTATTCCACCACATGCCGGATACGACAGTGTCACGCTGTCTTGGGGTTGACTTGCCTGAAAGCAGAGAGTCACACCGGACCAGCACTACTGTCCGCCCTGAATGCACAGGTGGATCAGTGGCTGACCCCGCACCAACTGGAGATCGGCAAAGTGGTGTGTGACAACGGGAGCAATTTGTTGGCGGCATTGAATTTGGGCAAGTTGACACATGTGCCGTGCATGGCACATGTGTTGAATCTGATTGTGCAACGTTTTGTGCAGAAGTACCCAGGCTTACAGGACGTCCTCAAGCAGGCCAGGAAGGTGTGTGGCCATTTCAGGCGTTCCTACACGGCCATGGCGCACTTTGCAGATATTCAGCGGCGAAACAACATGCCAGTGAGGCGCTTGATTTGCGACAGCCCGACACGTTGGAATTCAACACTGCTAATGTTCGACCGCCTGCTCCAACAAGAAAAAGCGGTCAACGAGTATTTGTATGACCGGGGTGCTAGGACAGCCTCTGCGGAGCTGGGTATTTTTTTGCCACGCTACTGGACGCTCATGCGCAATGCCTGTAGGCTCATGCGTCCTTTTGAGGAGGTGACAAACCTAGTGAGTCGCACTGAAGGCACCATCAGCGACATCATCCCATATGTTTTTTTCCTGGAGCGTGCCCTGCGAAGAGTGCTGGATCAGGCCGTAGATGAGCATGAAGAGGAAGAGGAAGAGTTGTGGTCACCATCACCACCACCAGAAACAGCCTTACCATCGATTGCTGGACCTGCGGCAACACTGGAAGAGGAGTGTGAGGAAGAGGAGTCAGAGGAGGAATGTGGCTTTGAGGAGGAGGAACACCAACCACAGCAGGCATCCCAGGGTGCTAGTTGTCACCTATCTGGTACCCGTGGTGTTGTACGTGGCTGGGGGGAAGAACACACCTTCAATGACATCAGTGAGGACGAGGAATTGGACATGAGTAGCTCGGCATCCAACCTTGTGCAAATGGGGTCTTTCATGCTGTCATGCCTGTTGAGAGACCCTCGTATAAAAAGGCTGAAGGAGAACGACCTGTACTGGGTGGCCACGCTACTAGACCCCCGGTATAAGCAGAAAGTCTGTGACATGTTACCCAATTACCGGCAGTCGCAAAGGATGCAGCAGCTACAAAATAAGTTAAAAACTATGCTCTACACAGCGTATAAGGGTGATGTCACAGCACAACGGGAATCCAACAGGGGAAGAGGTGAAAGTAATCCTCCTCCTACCACCACAACCACGCCGGCAAGGACAGGACGCTTTACAGACGTCTTGTTGATGGAGGACATGCGGAGCTTTTTTAGTCCTATGCATCGCCACAGCCCTTCGGGGTCCACCCTCAGAGAACGACTCGACCGACAGGTAGCAGACTACCTTGCCTTAACTGCAGATATCGACACTCTGAGGAGCGATGAACCCCTTGACTACTGGGTGTGCAGGCTTGACCTGTGGCCTGAGCTATCCCAGTTTGCCATTGAACTTCTGGCCTGCCCCGCTTCAAGTGTGCTGTCAGAAAGGACCTTCAGCGCAGCAGGAGGTATTGTCACTGAGAAGAGAAGTCGCCTAGGTCAAAAAAGTCTTGATTACCTCACGTTTATTAAGATGAATGAGGCATGGATCCCGAAGGGACTGACAGTGGGGGATGCATTTGACTAAAAAAGGCCTGGTGATGACTGAGATGCCTTGGCCTAAAAATGGTCCACACGCTGCTGTATATAATCATTCTCTGCATGCCGGATGACTTACGTGACGTCTCCGCCACCAACTACGGTTCAAGCAGCAATGTTTTAGTGCACTTTCTGCCTTAAAACCTCAATTTTTCAGGCCGCTGCTACAGCAGCGGCTGCAACAATACCTACTTTTTCATGCATGTGTACATGCCTAATTTTTCTGGCCTCTGGTGCTACACTGTGGCTGCAAAAAAACAAAAAACAAAAAAAAAAGGCACATACATGTGTCAATTCCCCTTCGTGATCGTTACCTTGTCGTGGTGAAGGGGCTTGCGTATCACAATGAAGCGATCACCTCTAGGATTGTGTTGGCACACCCCAGATGATAAGGTCGTTGCTTCATTGTGTACAGACCAAAAGCGATCCGCAGGATAATTTTTCATAAAAAAAAACATTCATTTTCTTTCATTCTTTCTGCGGAGCTGGGTATTTTTTGGCCGCGTTACTGAATGCTCATGAACAATGGCTGTAGGCTCATGCGTCCTTTTGCAGAGATGACAACCCTGGTGGTCAGTCGAACCCAAGGCAACATCATCGACCTCATCCCATATGCGTTTTTTCTGGAGCGTGCCCTGCGAAGAGTACTGGATCAGGCTGTAGATGAGCATGAAGAGGAAGAGTTGTGGTCCTCATCACCACCAGAAGCAGCCTTGTCGTTGTCAATTGCTGGACCTGTGGCAATGCAGAGAGAGGAGTCTGAAGAAGAGAAGTCAGAGGAGGAAGGTGGCTTTGAGGAGGTGGAATACCAGCCACAGCAGGCGTCCCAGGGGGCTTGTTCTCACCTTTCGGGGACCCTTGGTGTTGTATGTGGCTGGGTGGAGGAAGAGACCTTCAATGATGTCAGTGAGGACAAGGAACGGGACATGGCTAGCTTGGTATCCAACCTTGTGCAAATTGGGAGTTTGCGGTTGTGCAAATGGACTGACTGACTGTTAAACGGGGAGTTTGGTCTGTCAGAGTTTGGTCTGTCACTGTGAAGCGGGCGACGGGCGTAACCCTTACACTACTTGACCGATAAAACATCATACCTGATCGTATTCACACACTGGATGTTTTAGTGCTGGTTTACACTGCCGCTACCACTAAAGTAGCGTCGCTTCCAGTGCGACTTTGGCGCGACTTAGCGCGACTTTGGCGCGACCTCATCGCGAGGTGACTTTTTATTTGGCCAATCACAATATCATGTTTTGTGACCGTCACCTAATTTCCTTGTCCTGTTTTTTGTTTTACATATTTCCCCATGTGTGCAGTGTTGTCTGTGTCATAGCTCAACTGATAGGCATGTTTGCCTTGGCATATCATATTTCAGCTTGCCAGAAAGAAAAAAAGACAGCTGGAAAGACACTGCATTAGTTTTCTACTAAAAATCATAAGAAAAATGCTGTTTTTTTTGGGTTGTGGACATACTACAGAGCTGAAACTTGACAGGTACACTTTTTAGACCCCCCAGACACTAAATACAAAAAATGACATGCCTGCCTAAAAAAATGCCCGATAAATGCCTGCAAGAGAAAAAGCCAGCCGCAGAGAAGCCGTATTCCTGAAAATATAAGAAAAATGCTGTTTTTTAGGGGTTCTGGACATACTACAGAGCTGAAACTTGACAGGTACACTTTTGTGACCCCCCAGACACTAAATACAAAAAATGACATGCCTGCCTAAAAAAATGCCCGATAAATGCCTGCAAGAGAAAAAGACAGCCGCAGAGAAGCCGTATTCCTGAAAATATAAGAAAAATGCTGTTTTTTAGGGGTTCTGGACATGCTACAGAGCTGAAACTTGACAGGTACACTTTTGTGACCCCCCAGACACTAAATACAAAAAATGACATGCCTGCCTAAAAAAATGCCCGATAAATGCCTGCAAGAGAAAAAGACAGCCGCAGAGAAGCCGTATTCCTGAAAATATAAGAAAAATGCTGTTTTTTAGGGGTTCTGGACATGCTACAGAGCTGAAACTTGACAGGTACACTTTTGTGACCCCCCAGACACTAAATACAAAAAATGACATGCCTGCCTAAAAAAATGCCCGATAAATGCCTGCAAGAGAAAAAGCCAGCCGCAGAGAAGCCGTATTCCTGAAAATATAAGAAAAATGCTGTTTTTTAGGGGTTCTGGACATGCTACAGAGCTGAAACTTGACAGGTACACTTTTGTGACCCCCCAGACACTAAATACAAAAAATGACATGCCTGCCTAAAAAAATGCCCGATAAATGCCTGCAAGCGAAAAAGACAGCCGCAGAGAAGCCGTATTCCTGAAAATATAAGAAAAATGCTGTTTTTTAGGGGTTCTGGACATGCTACAGAGCTGAAACTTGACAGGTACACTTTTGTGATCCCCCAGACACTAAATACAAAAAATGACATGCCTGCCTAAAAAAATGCCCGATAAATGCCTGCAAGAGAAAAAGACAGCCGCAGAGAAGCCGTATTCCTGAAAATATAAGAAAAATGCTGTTTTTTAGGGGTTCTGGACATGCTACAGAGCTGAAACTTGACAGGTACACTTTTTAGACCCCCCAGACACTAAATACAAAAAATGACATGCCTGCCTAAAAAAATGCCCGATAAATGCCTGCAAGAGAAAAAGACAGCCGCAGAGAAGCCGTATTCCTGAAAATATAAGAAAAATGCTGTTTTTTAGGGGTTCTGGACATGCTACAGAGCTGAAACTTGACAGGTACACTTTTGTGACCCCCCAGACACTAAATACAAAAAATGACATGCCTGCCTAAAAAAATGCCCGATAAATGCCTGCAAGAGAAAAAGACAGCCGCAGAGAAGCCGTATTCCTGAAAATATAAGAAAAATGCTGTTTTTTAGGGGTTCTGGACATGCTACAGAGCTGAAACTTGACAGGTACACTTTTTAGACCCCCCAGACACTAAATACAAAAAATGACATGCCTGCCTAAAAAAATGCCCGCTAAATGCCTGCAAGAGAAAAAGCCAGCCGCAGAGAAGCCATATTCCTGAAAATATAAGAAAAATGCTGTTTTTTAGGGGTTCTGGACATGCTACAGAGCTGAAACTTGACAGGTACACTTTTGTGACCCCCCAGACACTAAATACAAAAAATGACATGCCTGCCTAAAAAAATGCCCGCTAAATGCCTGCAAGAGAAAAAGCCAGCCGCAGAGAAGCCATATTCCTGAAAATATAAGAAAAATGCTGTTTTTTAGGGGTTCTGGACATGCTACAGAGCTGAAAATTGACAGGTACACTTTTTAGACCCCCCAGACACTAAATACAAAAAATGACATGCCTGCCTAAAAAAATGCCCGCTAAATGCCTGCAAGAGAAAAAGCCAGCCGCAGAGAAGCCATATTCCTGAAAATATAAGAAAAATGCTGTTTTTTAGGGGTTCTGGACATGCTACAGAGCTGAAACTTGACAGGTACACTTTTGTGACCCCCCAGACACTAAATACAAAAAATGACATGCCTGCCTAAAAAAATGCCCGATAAATGCCTGCAAGAGAAAAAGACAGCCGCAGAGAAGCCGTATTCCTGAAAATATAAGAAAAATGCTGTTTTTTAGGGGTTCTGGACATGCTACAGAGCTGAAACTTGACAGGTACACTTTTGTGACCCCCCAGACACTAAATACAAAAAATGACATGCCTGCCTAAAAAAATGCCCGATAAATGCCTGCAAGAGAAAAAGACAGCCGCAGAGAAGCCGTATTCCTGAAAATATAAGAAAAATGCTGTTTTTTAGGGGTTCTGGACATGCTACAGAGCTGAAACTTGACAGGTACACTTTTTAGACCCCCCAGACACTAAATACAAAAAATTACATGCTTGACTAAAAAAATGCCCGCTAAATGCCTGCAAGAGAAAAAGCCAGCCGCAGAGAAGCCATATTCCTGAAAATATAAGAAAAATGCTGTTTTTTAGGGGTTCTGGACATGCTACAGAGCTGAAACTTGACAGGTACACTTTTGTGACCCCCCAGACACTAAATACAAAAAATGACATGCCTGCCTAAAAAAATGCCCGCTAAATGCCTGCAAGAGAAAAAGCCAGCCGCAGAGAAGCCATATTCCTGAAAATATAAGAAAAATGCTGTTTTTTAGGGGTTCTGGACATGCTACAGAGCTGAAAATTGACAGGTACACTTTTTAGACCCCCCAGACACTAAATACAAAAAATGACATGCCTGCCTAAAAAAATGCCCGCTAAATGCCTGCAAGAGAAAAAGCCAGCCGCAGAGAAGCCATATTCCTGAAAATATAAGAAAAATGCTGTTTTTTAGGGGTTCTGGACATGCTACAGAGCTGAAACTTCACAGGTACACTTTTTAGACCCCCCAGATGCTAAATCCAAAGAAATTTTTTATTTTTATTTTTTTTTAATTTTTCCAATAATTGGCTCTCTATCAAAAAATTATAATTTTTAAGAACTTTTTTTGCGTGATCCCTCTCCGGCATGCCACAGTCCAGGTGTTAGTCCCCTTGAAACAACTTTTCCATCACTATTGTGGCCAGAAAGAGTCCCTGTGTGTTTTAAATTTCGCCTGCCTATTGAAGTCTATGGCGGTTCGCCCGGTTCGCCGGTTCGCGAACATTTGCCGATGTTCGCGTTCGCCGTTCGCGAACCGCGAATTTTAGGTTCGCGACATCACTAGTCCTTAATTCAAACAATATAAAAAAAAAAGACATGGAGTTTGGGGTGGAGGAACTTGACTGGCCTGCACAGAGTCCTGACCTCAACCTGATAGAACACCTTTTGGGATTAATAAGAGTGGAGACTGCGAGCAAGGCCTGCTTGTCCACATCAGTGCCTGACCTCACAAATGCGCTTCTGGAAGGATGGTCAAACACTCCCATAGACACACTCCTAAACCTTGTGGACAACCTTCCCAGAAGAGTTGAAGCTGTTATACAGTAGATGCAAAGGGTGGGCCAACTCAATATTGAACCCTACGGACTAAGACTGGGATGCCATTAAAGTGCTCATCCACATCAGTGCTTGACCTCACAAATGCGCTTCTGGAAGAATGGTCAAACAGCCCCAAAAACAACCCCACATCATAATCCCCCCTCCACCAAATGATTTGGACTAGTGCACAAAGCAAGGTCCATAAACACATGGATGAGCGAGTTTGGGGTGGAGGAACTTGACTGGCCTGCACCTCAACCCGATAGAAAACCCTTTGGGAATAATTCGAGCAGAGACTGCGAGCCAGGCCTTCCCTTCCCCATCAGTGCCTGACCTCACAAATGCACTTCTGGAAGAATGGTCAAACATTCCCATAGACACACTCCTAAACCTTTTGGACAGCCTTCCCAGAAGAGTTGAAGCTGTTATAGCTGCAAAGGGTGGGCCAACTCAATATTGAACCCTACGGACTAAGACTGGGATGCCATTAAAGTTCATGTGCGTGTAAAGGCAGGCGTCCCGATACTTTTGACAACATAGTGTATGTAAACAATAAGCATGCTGATAGGAGGAAAGAGCACAGACACCGAGAGATGAGCTTATCAGTCTTCTGCTTCTCTTTTCAATGTCCAGTCACAGACTGGGTGACGGGACAAGACCTGTAAGTGTTTTTGAACTCCATCAGAGAAAACTCAAGTCTCTTGACCTGCTATACAGGACTATGCTGTGTGGCAGAGCTGTGAAAATGCTTCAGCGGGTAAAACAAATCCCTTTGCCTGGAGTTCAGCTTTATTTAGATTCTTGCTCGACTGGTTCTCTTTGAGCAGTGTGTACACGGCGTAGTGAGTTGATGAATGGAAATTGAGTTCCTGTTACTGGGAAGTCAAAGTGTCCCAAGGGAGAAAGACCCCAATCTCCCAGCCGCCGCTTCACACTCCACTTCTCTTAACCTCCCAGCTGTTCCCAGGAATTGCCTTGGTTATTACCACCCTGACTTATTATTTTCCTAAAACAAATTGCCTGCCGATACTTCCAGGAAAAAAAAAACGTGACCGTCCTCATTTACAATCTATTACAGGTAAGTCCTCCCGGATCCTGCAATAAATGTAATAATTTATGACCAGCTGTCCCAGCCTTGTCTAGCGCAAAGGATTTACACGGCAGAGCCGGCACCGCGCTGTACACTTCATAGATTTTAAACGAAAAGCAGAGGAGAAAATTCCCTTTCTAGAGATGCCGCCATGAATTATTTAGTACAACATAAAATAAAAAAAAATAAAAAGACGACACAAATTCTACCGTCTGATTGCTCCTTCCACTGGCGTCACAGAACACTGCAGGTAGGCGAGCGCAGGGTGTTCGGTAAAGATAATCTTTCTTCTTTTTAAAACGGTCTTGGATTAAAAATTCAACATGATTCACTCTATGCAAATAAAACCTTATCAATGAGCATTTAAAGAAGAACTCTCGCTTTGATTTTTTTTTTTCAGTGTTCTGACCTCTGGGGACATAGGACATGTAGTACTTGGTGCCAAGTTCTTATGTGCTTTGCAAGCCTAGCTACCAGGTCCAACAGGGTGCCCCTCTTCCTTGATAACCAGCTCTTTTCTTGGCTCCATGCACCTGCATGAGACAAGCAGCAGCAAGAAGAATGCAGAGGGACGGAAGGCTAATATGCCCCCCCCCCATTCATTCCTCTTGCCGCCACATTGTAAGCCTAGCTACAAGGTCGAATAGGATGCTTCTCCTCCTCCCATGACTTCCGACAACACTGCTGGCAAGGAGACGGCTGCTTGATAACTTGCCCGAGAAAAGAGCTTGGTATCAAACAAGGTGTCGCGCCCCCCATTTCTGCAGCCATCCAACAACGCAGATAGCAAGGAGACAGCTGATTGATAACCAGCTCTTTTCTGGGCTCCAAGCACCTGCATGAGACAAGCAGCAGCAAGATGAATGCAGAGGGACAGAAGGCTGGCATACCCCCCCCCCCCCCATCCCTATTGCCGCCACATTGTTGGAACCCTGTCCAACCTCGTAGCTACAGTGTTCTGTACATGTAGTACTTTGTCCCATGTTCCTATGTGCTTTGAGACAAGCAGCAGCAAGAAGAATGCAGAGGGACGGAAGGCTAATATGCCCCCCCCCCCCATTCATTCCTCTTGCCGCCACATTGTAAGCCTAGCTACAAGGTCGAATAGGATGCTTCTCCTCCTCCCATGACTTCCGACAACACTGCTGGCAAGGAGACGGCTGCTTGATAACTTGCCCGAGACAAGAGCTTGGTATCAAACAAGGTGTCGTCACCCCCCCTCATTCCTGCAGCCATCCAACAATGCAGCTAGCAAGGAGACACCTGACTGATAACCAGCTCTTTTCTTGGCTCCATGCACCTGCATGAGACAAGCAGCAGCAAGAAGAATGCAGAGGGACAAAAGGCTGACATGCCCCCCCCCCCCATCCCTCATGCCGCCACATTGTAAGCCTAGCTACAAGGTCGAGCAGGGTGCCCCTCCTCCTCCCATGACTTCCGACAACACTGCTGGCAAGGAGACGGCTGCTTGATAACTTGCCCGAGAAAAGAGCTTGGTATCAAACAAGGTGTCGCGCCCCCCATTTCTGCAGCCATCCAACAACGCAGATAGCAAGGAGACAGCTGATTGATAACCAGCTCTTTTCTGGGCTCCAAGCACCTGCATGAGACAAGCAGCAGCAAGAAGAATGCAGAGGGACAGAAGGCTGGCATACCCCCCCCCCATCTCTATTGCCGCCACATTGTTGGAACCCTGTCCAACCTCGTAGCTACAGTGTTCTGTACATGTAGTACTTTGTCCCATGTTCCTATGTGCTTTGAGACAAGCAGCAGCAAGAAAAATGCAGAGGTATCGAAGGCTAACATGCCCCCCCCCATTCCTCTTGCCGCCACATTGTAAGCCTAGATACAAGGATTCAAACAGGGTGCCCCTCCTCCTCCCTTGACTTCCCACAACACTGCTGGCAAGGAGACGGCTGCTTGATAACTTGTCCGAGACAAGAGCTTGGTATTGAACAAGGTGTCGTCGCCCCCCCCCCCCCCCTCATTCCTGCAGCCATCCAACAATGCTGCTAGCAAGGAGACAGCGGCTTGATAACCAGCTCTTTTTTTGGCTCCATGCACCTGCATGAGACAAGCAGCAGCAAGAAGAATGCAGAGGGATGGAAGGCTGACATGCCCAGCCCCCCCCCCCCCAATTCCTCTTGCCGCCACATTGTAAGCCTAGCTACGAGGATTCGAACAGGGTGCCCCTCCTCCTCCCTTGACTTCCGACAACACTGCTGGCAAGGACACGGCTGCTTGATAACTTGCCCGAGACAAGAGCTTGGTATCAAACAAGGTGTCGCCCCCCCATTTCTGCAGCCATCCAACAATGCAGATAGCAAGGACACAGCTGCTTGATAGCCAGCTCTTTTCTTGGCTCCATGCACCTGCATGAGACAAGCAGCAGCAAGAAGAATGCAGAGGAACGGAAGGCTGATATGCCCCCCCCCCATTCATTCCTCTAGCTGCCACATTGTAAACCTAGCTACAAGGTCGAATAGGACGCTCCTCCTCCTCCCGTGACTTCCGACAACACTGCTGGCAAGGAGACGGCTGCTTGATAACTTGCCCGAGACAAGAGCTTGGTATCGAACAAGGTGTAGCCCCCCCTCCCCCTCATTCCTGCAGCCATCCAACAACGCAGCTAGCAAGGAGACTGCTGCTTGATAACCAGCTCTTGAATTGGCTCCATGCACCTGCATGAGACAAGCAGCAGCAAGAAGAATGCAGAGGGATGGGGGAGAGGGGGGCATGTCAGCCTTCCATCCCTCTGCATTCTTCTTGCTGCTGCTTGACTCATGCAGGTGCATGGAGCCAATACAAGAGCTGGTTATCAAGCAGCTGTCTCCTTGCTAGCTGCGTTGTTGGATAGCTGCAGAAATGGGGGGGGGGACAACTTGTTCGATAGCCCCCCCCCCCCCATCCCTCTTGTCGCCACATTGTTGGAGCCCTGTCCAACCTCGTAGCTACAGTGTTCTGTACATGTAGTACTTTGTCCCATGTCTCTACGTGCTTTGTAAGCTTAGGTACGTGGTCGAGCAAGGTGTCGTCGCCCCCCCTCCCCATTTCTGTAGCCATCCAACAACGCAGATAGCAAGGAGACAGCTGCTTCATAACCAGCTTTTGTCTTGGCTCCATGCACCTGCATGCATACTATACTGTACATGGACAGACTTTTCACTAAGCCAACATTTCTGTATTAAAATTCCTTTTTTTTTTATTGGTCTTATGTAATATTCTAATTCTCTGAGATACTGAATGTCGTGTATCCACTGGCTGTAAGCCATAATCATCAAATTCAATTAAAGAAAGGCTTGAAATATATCACTCTGTGTGTAACATCTATATAAAATATATGAGTTTCACTTTTTGAATTTAATTACTGAAATAAATTAACTTTTTGATGATATTCTAATTTTATGAGATGCACCTGTATATGAGATTTTCTGCTTCCTTCCTACATTGTTTTAAATATAATTGTGAACTGTTTTCATTTTTTCATCCCCCTCAGTCCTCCGTCCAGACGCCTCCCAACATCTTTTCAATGCATCCTCAGAGCCCCTCTGTCACACAGCCATGAGAAGCTGATGACGCAGGTAGAGCCCCCAGGCCACAATTCCCAGGATGCATTGCACAGACAGTGCAGTATAGTGTACCCTCCCCTGGATGTTGGTGACTCATCTATCCATGCTTTATTCTTTCAGCTCATTTAGACGTACAGTTAGAGGAAGGTGTTCAGATCAGTAAACATTTGACCTCCAACCTTCCCTTCAGCCTTGCACAGATGTACCGGTTCCTCTCCTGGACTGAAATGGCTTTCTCTGATTTCACTGCACCCTGTGAGCTTCTCACAATGTGCACCAGAAGCTGCAGAAAGTCAGACAGACCCCACCTCATTTCCTAGCTGGAGAATGCTTGGCATTGACACAATACTGAGCCCCTGAAACGCGTTGTCTGTTGCAAAACTAAATCTTTCAAATGACTGCACAAGCTGGTGGGGCTCCTCCATTGTTTCCAAATGTCTACATTGCAGAAAGAACCACAGAGAACCAGTGATGATTTAATTGGGCCTAAAATAAGGTATAGGCTGGTACCGCTACCCAGAGTCAGCAGCATCCACGGCTGCACAGGGGTCTTGGTCGTGCCAGGTACCTGCCAACATAACTTGTTCCCTCTAATAGATCCCTCCAGCGTGTATCTGGCCTATCCATGTGATCTTACGGAAGCAAGCCTTTGTAGCAGGCCCGGGATTTAACCCTCACTTCTCCTGTCTCCTCCTCGGCACACAGGGGACTCTTCGAAACCAACGAGACAGGATGATTATGTGTCTTTCCTGACTGAATGACAAGGATGACAGAACACGCCGCGTCCGACACATCTCCACGGGCGTCACAGGAGATTAAAGCTGATGTGGCATCTCTCTGCAGGCGAGGAATAAATTATAGGCGGGGAGCAGGCTGCTGATAACTGACAGAGAAGCAAACAAGCCGCTCGCCCACCACACGGAGACATCAAAGGGGAAAAAAAATCCAGCTTAGCAAAGACGCATTTCAATGAGCTGCTTGTCCTGGGAAAGGGTTCCCGCAGCTGCTGGCGCTGTCCATTTTGTTATCAGAAGCTCATCATTGCGCAGGCATGGTGGATAATATAGGCCAGGTCTGTGATATGGAAGATAAATATAGTTTAAAAGGATATTAAAACATACTATCAAATATTACTGGAGGCGATGCCCCTCCTTAAGCCCCCTTATGGGGTATGTATCCTATATCCCTCATCGATTTTCCAATGAAGGTCAACCTGTGGGGACCTCTATCTTCATAAGCTCCTCCAAAAGTCCCCTAATGGGGTACGTATCCTACATTCTTCATTAGCTTTCCAATGAAGGTCAACCTGTGAGGACCTCCATCTCCATAGGCTCCTCCGTGAGCACTCTTATGGGGTACATATCTGTAACGGAACTGCCGACCCACACTGTGCTTGTGGTCTTCCGTCAGTATACGGCTTCCTTGTAGTCATGAACATACCAGATTTTCCCAGCTGCCCTCATACAAAGCTAGCCAACAACTTAGCTTGTACAATTTGCTTTATTGAACAGTTTCACACTCAATTTATACACACATGAGCACAGCCCCCTCCTGATCAAAATGCCACACACAGGTCAGGGGTTACCTGATTACATTATCATATGCAGATAAAATTGTATACAGAAACAAAATTAACCTGAACTAATTATCTAGCCATCTGGACAGAACAATGTGGGCTCATTAACATTTAACAATGGGACAGGCAGACTTAACACAATCCACATCCCACCTCAAAACAGACAATAGGACAAGACTGCCAATGACAGTCTGTCCATCTCCTACATTGAATTACATGGAAAACACATCTACGTATTGCTATGATTATTTAGGAGTCAGACTTCATGGCAACAGGCTATAGGTCTCACAGTGTAAAGTGGGATTAAATCTTCATATTTCTTGAGAGATATTTCTGACAAAAATTACTGTCCCACTTGAAGCAATCCAAACGATTAGGTATCTGTCTTTCACTCCCAGTGACGGAGAGAACCATCACATATCTTACATTCCTCATCAGTTTTCCTATGAAGTTCAACCTGTGAACACCTCCATCTCAATCAACTCCACTATAAGCCCTCTTATGGGGTATGTATTTTACATTCCTTATCAGTTTTCCTATGAAAGTCAACCTGTGAGGAGATCGGATGGGGACGGCACATAGATGACTCAACCTGGGAAAGTGCAGATGACCGCCGCCATAATGGTGAAAAGCTGTATGCTCTGAAGTCGAATGCTCTGAAGTTATATGCCCCAAAGTTGCTTACCTTGAAGTTGTGCAATAAAGCTGTGAAAATGTATCAGCCTCTCTTTTTCTTACTACTATTGGCCTACCCTAGGAAATGGTATCTGGTTTTGCTGGGAAGAATGTGGGTTAAAGTGTGAGGTATGTTACTGTACATGTACTGGGTGGTGAATGTTCTATTTGCTGGGAGCAGGGACTCACACTAATGTTAAATTGGGGCTTGAGGCCTGTTAGTGGTACCTGAAATTAAAATACCATGCCTACGTATTGAGAGCCCTGCCTACAACCACAATATTAAAGACTTCAACCATGGTTCCTCTACAATTTGTTAGGAATTCCTTGAGCAGTGAGCAGTGGAGGATTGATCTCATGCCTAATAGTGTCAATAGAATAACATGGGACCAGTGGAGCTTATCCTTTCTCAGTATAGCATTCCTTCTCTTGGGATAGGGCGGAAGTCCAGAACAGGCTAACGTTACCAACTCAGGCTCTGGTCCTTGGTGCATGAGGGGGTGAAAAATAAGTTGGGTCACTTTAGTCTTTTTACCCTTTATTGTTGGATTCAAATCTAGGAGATAAGGTTTAGGAATGTAGGACAACCAAAAAAAAAAATAGGACAGGTATTCTGAAAGTAGTAGGCCCCTCTTGGTAATTGCTGGCACTAGAGCACACAGATGGATCTTTGACCCTCTAAGTCTTTCTTGAGTTGTAGTGCATCTCTCTCTAATAAATCTAGCTCTAGACCCTCTGATAGCAGTCAAAGATACCTTGATTTGCAGGCAATAACTCCTTTTTGCAATATCCCGCAGTATCTTCTACCTATTTCCTCGGAAACACTCTTCAGCAAGAAGATTCTTTGAAAGCCCAGCTACCTCCATATGTACACTCCAGCAGGCAGCCAAAAGATATATTTCGAGGTAGCTGGAATTGCAAGACATTGCTTCAGCCTGGGGCAAGTACCAGAGTCCTTGAGGCTCTGGCACATGCTCCAGACTGAGGTAAGGCCCAAGTGGAGATCTTTTAGGCACATCCTCTCCAGTCAGTAGCCCATGAGGTCATAAATCCAGAGTGTTTTTAACCACTTACCATTCTGCCCACTATGCTATCACATGATCACAATGTAAACAAAACTGTGAGGAATGAATTTCATTCATAACAGCTGTGCTTACTCTAGTGATGCTGTGATTGGCTCACAACTATCACATGGTACCTGGGCCAATCACAGCATCCTGTACCATGTGATAGCTGTAGGCCAATCACAGCATCACTAAAGTAAGACAAAATATAAGATTATACGTGCTTATATAAAGTGCAAAATGTGATTCATACGTATCAAGGTGCTTACTAGAGCTACAATTACCGGTGCTAGCTTTACTAGTGCATAAAATATATATGTATTATTATCCAATTAGTGCAACAAACAAAAAGGTGCTTACTAGTGCATAATATATTTAAAGTGCAAGTGCTGACCTTGATTTTACAAAAAATTTATAATAAATCAACAAAGTGCTTGCTAGTGTATCCACCAATAAATTAAATCACATACAATAACAATACAAGTGCTCAAAAAAGTGTCTCTAAAATTCTGGGCAATTCATGCAACCAGATAGTGCTTTTAAATTCTTTGATTTTTTCTTTTTCACAGTGCTCCAGGTGCTGGGGTGTATCACACGTGGCCTCTTACCAGCTTCCAACAGGTCACAAGGACCCCCAACGCCTGTGATCCCTTTAACTGGGTGGATCAGACCTCTCCTCGATTACCTGAATATCCTGCTCCTACGTTACTCGAAATGGACCATGTAGTCCACACATATAAAGATATAGAAGAAAATAGCCTCCAATAGTGAAATATTGTTTATTCTATTAAAACATACACTAAAGGATAACAATTTGCCTCTTACTATTTGTTGTGCCCTCCTGGCACTGGGCAATTCGGCAGTACAGATTGTATGGGTATTGGAAAGATATCCTCAGGGGATCTGCAGGTCACCGCCTGATGACGCACAAGAGCGAAATGCATTGTGGTCATTGCTAAACCCGGAAACAGGAACACAGGCATTCGTAGCAGTGGCTGGGACGCACGCCGACCGCCGCAAACAGAACAGGGATAGGAGATACAGGAGGGTGCTGCAGATCCCCTGAGGATATCTTCCCAATACCCATACAATCTGTACTGCCGAATTGCCCAGTGCCAGGAGGGCACAACAAATAGTAAGAGGCAAATTGTTATCCTTTAGTGTATGTTTTAATAGAATAAACAATATTTCACTATTGGAGGCCTGGTCATGCAAGGGGGTAAAACCTTCTGCTTCGGAACCTTCTGGGCTACAGCCTAGAGAGGACATGTGCCTAAAAAAATCTCTAATTGGGTCTTTCCTCAGCCCGGGGCATATGTCAGAGGCTCAAGGATGCTTACCCCAGGCTGTGACAAGGACTTGCAATCCCAGCCATCTTCAAATGTAAGTTTTGGCTGCCTGTACATCCAGAGTTATGGTTTGGGAGAGTAAACCAGAACTCGAAATAAGGTCCTCAAGGATTGACTGGGTCAGATACATAATGATGATTATTTGTCCTTCCTACTGGAACTTCCTTCACAGTAACAAGCAGAAGCAATCAATGCACAGAGCTTAGGGAAAACCTGCAGAGCTCAGAAAAATGTAAATATAACTGTTTCTAGTTGTGTTTCTTCACCAAAACGCACAGTGCACACTGGGTACATTGTCACTATGGCAACACAGCAGCCATACAGCTGTATATAGTTGTACAGTACCAGCCCCATACAGTGCTGCCTATTGATGCAGAGATATCTCACTCCCTTGTCTCTCTGGCTTCCCTGAACCCGTGAACCAGAAGAAAAAAGCTTATCACCAGGTTTTCAGGTATCACCAGAGCAATGAGTGAGTAAGCTTTAGGTGGCTGCCAGCCCTATACAGCTGGTCTCAGGGTACAGGGCAGTGCTTGGTGTACCGGCACATTCCAGCCCAAAACAGCCCTGAGTAGAGGTTACCCTTTAAAGGAACTGGCTATTTTCTTGCTTGCTACCTGCCTGGACCTGATTATTCTCCTGCCTGCTGCCCTAGTGTACAGTCTCCACACCATAGTCGTAATATTCCTGCTATCCCTTTAGTAGATCCTGAGGGTTGGAACCATGTGGCAGTTTGCAGTGAAGTCAACCAGGACCACTAGGATCCACCTCCTCCTTAAGGAGCTCTAGTAAAACTCTAGTAAGTGACAGTTGGCCTTCACTAGAGTTCCTGAAGTAGTTGGTGTTCCTGCTATCTCCTTGGTGGCATGATCCTGAGGGTTGCAACCATGTGACAGTTTGTACTGAAGTAAACCAGTACCACTAGGATCCACCTCCTCATTAAGGAGCTCTAGTGAAGCTCTTGTAAGTGACAGTTGGCCTTCATTAGATTTCCTGAAGGTGGAACTTGACTATTCTCCTGCCTGCTGTCTTATTGTACAGTCTCCACACCATAGTCATAGTGTTCCTGCTATCCCCTTAGAAGACTGATCCTGAGATATGGAACCATGCGGCAGTTTGCAGTGAAGTCAACCAGGACCACTAGAGTCCACCTCCGCCTTTAGGAGCTCTAGTGATGGCCAACTGTTCCTGGGCCTCTGGCATATGCCCCAGGCTGAGGTTAGGCCCAAGTAGAGATCATTCTAGACCAGGAATGGGCAAACTACGGCCCGGCGGACCTTTTAATCCGGCCCGCGAAGCGTGCAGTGTTTCCCAACCCCCGGGCCGCGGACCGGTACCGTGGATCAAACGGTACCGAGCCTCCCCACAGAGCAGTGTGCCCCAAGCCCGCCCATTGCGTGTCACATGGATCCTCCTCCTGGCCAATCAGGAAGCGGGTCCTCCTGCTTCCTGATTGGCCGAAAGGCAAACCCCATGCCATTGGCCGAGGAGGAGGCGGGAGGACTGAGGACTCAGAGACTTCTGGGGACTAAAGAGAAGCGCTGCCTGAGGTAAGTGCACTGGTCTCGCGGGGGGGGGGGGGCCTGGCATATCTGCATTGAAAGGGGGCATGCTGGCATATCTGTATTGAAAGGGGGCACGCTGGCATATCTGCATTGAAAGGGGGCACGCTGGCATCTCTGCATTGAAAGGGGGCACACATACACACTGTCCATCTACTCTTGGTCCGGCCCCCGGGTCCAATATATGAACCCATCGCGGCCCTCGATTCAAAAGGTTTGCCCACCCCTGTTCTAGACACATGTCCGCTCTAGGCAGTAGCCCAGGAGACTAGGATTACCCTGAAAAGATGACCCACATTTTTACCTCCCGAACCATAATTTAGAATAAGGACTTCAAGGTTTGGCCAGGTGAGATACATATAATTCAGTGGTTTTCCTTCCCATTCCAGTTACTGGAAACTCCTTCACAGTAACAGGCAAGGGTTACCTTTAGACAACCTGACTGCTTTGACCCCCCTACCTGGACTTGACTATTCTCCTGCCTGTAACCCTAGTGTACAGTCTCCCCACCGTAGTCGTTGTACTCCTGCTATCCCTTTTATGGGGTGATCCTAAGAGTTGCAACCGGGTGACAGTTTGCAGTGAAGTCTTCTCAAAAACTTCTATCAAACATTATTTGTCAATCAGGCTCCCCTAAACCCCTGACCTGGAAATTAAATAATTTTTCCTCCTGGTTGAAGCAGCACTGTATGTGGCTGACAGTAGAGAGCCTAAAACAGTTGCTCTCAGGGCACAGGACTGTGCTAGGAGTTGCCAGCATGATATACCAGCACTAAAAAAGCCCTGAGTAGAGGTTACCTTTAGAGGATCTGACTACTCTCTTGCTTACCTCCTGCCTTGACCCCTGCTTGGACTGAACTATTCTGTCTGCCACTTAGTATACAGTGTCTATACTTCTTCCTGCTATCTCATTGGTGGGGTGATCCTGAGGGTTGAGACCCGGTGACAATATTTCAGAATACTCTGGCACAAAATAGCCCTGGTTGTGACATACCTTAAAATATAGATAAGGGTGCCTACAATGATCACGTTTGTTCATACATTTTTAACCTTCACGTCCAGCTGGATTTAGGCTTCAATTTGTGTGAATTCCATCTAAATCTGCTACAGTCTATCCAAAACTACACAGATTTACATGCTGCTGTCTAAGGGTGGCTACATTGTTTCTCCATAGATACAGTGCATCAGTGAGCATAGCCATCTCAAGATAGTAATGGCACTTTTACATTGCAAGTACCGGCTCGGCTCTACTCGACCCTGCTTGGCCCTGCTTGGCCCGGTTTGCTTTTCCACTGCTGGTACCGCATGGTACGGTGTTGGAGCGGTTCGGTATGGTACGGTATGGTTTGCTTTTCCACTAAAGTAGTACTAAAGTTAAGTGGGTGGGATAACAACGATTCTCTGACCAATCAGTGGCTAGTAGTGACTGCATGCAAAGGATTGTGGGATATGGTACTGGGTATGGTACCTCTTGGAACCATAATCGAGGTGGTACTGTTTTTGAGAGCTGTACCGTTCGGTTCCATGCAGTGGAAAAGCGCCGCCGTACCGTACCGTACCGAACCGTTCCTACACCGTACAATACGGTACCAGCAGTGGAAAAGCACAAAAGCAAGCCGAACCGTTCGGTTCCATGCAGTGGAAAAGCGCCTTACTGGTCAGAACACCAAGTAATAGACAGAAAAAAAAAAAGTTAAGCTGCTACCACGTAGTGCTCTATAGTGGAGGTTGTGAAGCAAATTCCTGCACTAGAGTCCTACGTAAAAAACATCCAGTCAGGTGGATTGGAAACCTTTCCTGAGCTATGGCTCTCATTCCAGGAAGGCCTTCCTTAAGGGGACTACATACATAATTTGCACAGTAAATGGAGATACAGTATATCAGCAAACACTTGAACAGTGTGGCCCATGAGAGAAAGAGTGGACCTTTCCCTATATTTCTGCGGTATCAGTTCTTTGGTTTTGTAGTAATGAGGCTTAACTGTAATGTCTTGTAGAGCACCATCAGATTGAAGAGGTGGGGCCTATCGAGATCCAAATGATGGTCCGCCATGAAAGATCAAACTGCTGCCTCAAGTTCCTTGATGAACTCTGTGAGACCCTGCAGATGAAAATTGTAACTCCTAGATCTATTCTCTAGGTCATCAATCTTTGCCGGAGCCCAATCCAGCTGTTGTAGACTCTCAAGGCATGTAGTATTTTGGTAAGTGCAATATGGTGGCTTCCAGCTTAGTCTCAATGGTCCCAAATCTAACTTCCAGATCCCTAATATCCGCTTTAATGGCCATGGTGATCTGCTGTGCTGTCTTAGCTAGATCTCTTTCAAATAGCTCAGAGAATTTGGCAGAGAGTCTGGTGATTGGAGTCTGCCAGTGGAAGTACATTGAGCTCAGATTCCGGCATGGCAGGACTAATAGGATATTGTGGTTGCTAAGACATAAGGAAGTGTCCAGAGTCCGCTCAATGAGCGATTCAGTAGAGGCCGGGGACTTATATGAACAGGTGGTGAATTGCTCCCAGGAGATGGCAGGTCCTTGTGCTGGCTGCTGGAGCCCCAGCTCCCCAGGTTCTCCTGGGGAGCTGGCGCCTAGTGGTGCAGGCTGAGAGGAAGCTGTCGCCATCTTGCCTGAGGCTGCTGACTAGCAGAGGTGGGTAATGGGCCTGCCGATTAGTCCATACAGCTGTGATGTAGGTGTTATTTGAGGTCTTGCCACCCCGCTGCAGTGGGTGTCAGGTCCACTGGGCTGCCATGGTGGGCTGGAAATGGCTGGTAAGGTGTGCAGCTCAGAGGCTAAGCGGCTATCTTGGTGAGCTGTGCACATGCACCCCCTTACCTAAATCATTTGCAACAGAGTTCGCAGGAGCTTCAGTAAAGTGGTTCTAGGCCACAGAGGCGGACTGGGCCGGGAGGCAGGGAGGCGATTGCCCTCCAGGCCGCTCTGATGCTTCCTAAAAAGGCCACTCGCTCCGCACCGATTCCACCCCTGCAGACAGGCATGACACCCGCCGGCCGCCGCTACATTGTGTTATACTTGCGGAGCATCACTGCTCTGCTGCAGCTCTGCAAGTATACTATAATGTAGCGGCGGCCGGCGGGTGTCATGCCTGTCTGCAGGGGTGGAATCGGTGCGGAGCGAGTGGCCTTTTTGACTGGTGAGTCCAGTCACTTCCCTGTCAGGCGGAGTGATCTCCACCCGACAGATGCTTTCTAGTCCCGGCCGAGTGTGATGTCATCCAGAGGCGGGAAGAAAGGACGGAGGAGAGTGTTTCTGCAAGGAACTGCGAGGAGCCAGCCCAGTGAAGCCCTGTGGAATAGTGAGTTTTCAGAGGCTGCTCAGGCTGATAATACACCTTACATAAGGCAATGTTATGTCAGTGTTGTAGATGTGTGAATTGGCTCAAGTGATTAACTCATTGAGGCGAGGAGTTAATTTACAATGCTGTTTGTAAAATGCAGCATGGAGGGGGTTAATGTACTGCCAATGGCCACTAATGCATTAGTGACCAGTGACAGTTAATTAACCCCTTTGTGCTGCATTAGTGACAGTGGCACCAGTGTCAGTGTTAATTAACCCCTGTATTGTGCAGCATGAAATGGTTAATAAACACTGACACTGGTACAACTAATGCAGCACAAAGGGGTTAATGACTGCCACTAGTCACTACTGCATCAGTGTCCAGTGGTGTATTTTATTTTTGTGCTACCCTAGGCAAGATTTAAATCGGGCACCCCCATCTACATTTATCCCACCCCAGCCACAGTATACTGTTCTTGTCTCAGGGTCTGATGAGGAAGCCACAGCTGTTCACAATGAATGGCTGCGGCTTCCTTATCAGACCCTGGGACATGAGGGCAGAGGATGGGGGTCAGTGGGACATAGGACGGGGTCAGCAGGGCAGAGAATGTGGCGGCAATGGTAAGCACTGATCAGGAGCAATAAATAAGCTGGATTGATATGCAGCACTAGTAGGTGGCAATGATGGACACTGATAGGTGGCACTGATCAAGCTGCACTGATGAGGCTGAGCTTATATGCACTGGTGAGGCTGCATTGATGGGCAATGATCAGGCTGCACTGATGAGGCTGCACTGATGGACACTGGTGGTGCTGCGTTGATGGGGACTGATGAGGCTGCATGGATGGAAACTGATGAGGCTGCACTGGTGGACACTGATGAGGCTGAAAAAGTGAAAAAATGTGGCTCTCAACAGCTTGATAAAACACAAAATAAATTATTCCAATGTGCAAATGTTCGTGCAAAAAAACAGTTTCTAGTGTCCAAAAAAAAAAAAGGGTTAAGCAAACAGCCAATGATGGAAACACAGACTTGATAGGAGTGAATCTCAAAAAAGCCTCCACCTCCACACGATCACCCAGTGAAATGTATAGGTACCGCTTACCAGAACCACTGGACCCCTTAGTTATAGGGGGTCAAACACGCTTATTGATACACATCAGATCCGACCTTGCACATCCCCCTCTCACACAGGCGACAGTGTGTAGCCAAATCGATGGAGCATTAAAGAACCAAGTCATAGATGGAGAGAAATGACAAACAGGCTCTCATGGTGCAGTATTACTCATCAAAGGATCATTTTCAGTTTGCTGTGGATAGGAGACCCAGCTCCACGCCTGCGTTCCTTAGACCCGGAAGTTTACGGTCTCACGTTCCCAATCTAAGGGTCTAAGGAACGCAGGCGTGGAGCGGCGGCTCCTATCTCGCCTGTGTGAGAGGGGGATGTGCAAGGTCGGATCTGATATGGATCAATAAGCATGTTTGACCCCCTATAACTAAGGGGTCCAGTGGTTCTGGTAAGCGGTACCTATACATTTCACTGGGTGAGCGTGTGGAGGTGGAGGCTTTTTTGAGATTCACTCCTATCAAGTCTGTGTTTCCATCATTGGCTGTTTGCTTAACCCTTTTTTTTTTTTGGACACTAGAAACAGTTTTTTGCACGAACATTTGCACATTGGAATAATTTACTTTGTGTTTTATCAAACTGTTGAGCGCCACATTTTTTCACTTTTTCATTTGTCACGTTATTCACGTTGATTTTGCAGCTCGCAGAGTGGAAGCAATTTCACCCTAAACACATTTATAGATATGAGTAGTGTTTATTTATTTATACATCACATTCATTTTGCGCAGTTTTTGTTGGGTTCACCAATAATCTTCTTTCACTGATGAGGCTGAGCTGATGGACACTGATCAGGTTGCATTGATGGGCACTGGTGAGGCTGCATTGATGGGTACTGATCAGGCTGCATTGATGGCAACTGATAAGGCTGCACTGGTGAGGCTGCATTTATGGGCACTAGAGAGGCTGCATTGATGGACACTGGTGAGGCTGAATTGATGGGCACTGGTCAGGTTGCATTGATGGGCACTGGTCAGGTTGCATTGATGGGCACTGATCAGGCTGCATTGATGGGCACTGGTCAGGTTGCATTGATGGGCACTGGTCAGGTTGCATTGATGGGCAATGATCAGGATGCCTTGATGGGCACAGGTGAGGCTGCATTAATGGGCACTGATGAGGCTGGACTGATGGGCACTGGTGAGGCTGCATTAATGGGCACTGATGAGGCTGGACTGATGGGCACTGGTGAGGCTGCATTAATGGGCACTGATGAGGCTGGACTGATGGGCACTGGTGAGGCTGCATTGATGCATTATTTTTGTTAAACCTCCTTTGTTGCTATTAACATTAAATTATGTTACCACATTGTATCATATTTGTCTTGCTTTATAACATCAATATCCGTTATAAACCAGGTGGGCATAGATGGTGAGCTCGGTGGTTCAATGGGCCACTTGACTGGACTTGCCCCCCAGGCCCAAGGCTGCCAGTCCTCCCCTGCTAGGCCATGTCTGTGAGAGTTTGTGCCACCAGCCTGGCACAAATGCACATGGCCACAGGTGTCCTCCAGCACATGGTTCTGAAAGAGGATTGTTCACCACCGCCAGGTGGGCTGACACTCCTTCTCCCAGCCATCACTAGTCCCCTGCCAGAGCCAGTGTTCTCATTTCTTGTGCCCCAGGAATAGGCCATTGGAATGAATAGGTCTAATCTGCTTCTTGCTGGAACTTTTCTATACTTACGCAACAAGCATCATAAAAGTCCATACACCATAGGATTCAGTTGTTCAAGACAAACAGACCACTTCTTCATGGTACCATCAAATGGCTGGTTTGGTATATCAATATGCTCACTCCTGGGTTCTCAGTAATATAGTCCTTCAGTTTTTTGGCTACCCACCATTGAGAACATGGGTAAAATTTACCCCTAAGGAGAAGCCTACAACAGGAGCTTCACACTACTAGCAATGACCCCAAAGGGGCTGAGGTCCACACACTAGTCTGATGTTTTGATCAGATGGCTAGTTCAATACATCAATATGCCCATTTCAGGGCATAATATAGTCCTCCTGCTTTCTGGCTACCCAATTATGGGGAACATAGGTGGCATTTACCCCTAAGGGGAAGCCCGCAACAGTTGCTTCATGTTTCTAGTAAGAACAGGCCCCAATCACCCAAAGGGGCTAAGGTCCACACAGCAGTCTCATGGTTTCATCAGACGTGGCTAATTATGTATATCCATATACCCACTTTAGGGTTTTCTCTTATATAGTCCTCCAGCTTTCTATCTACCCACTAAGAGAAACATAGATGGCATTTGCCCCAAGGGGATGCCTACAACCTGCTTCACATTTTTAGCTAGAACAGGCCCCAATGACCCCAATGGGGCTAAGGTCTACACACTAGTCTCATGTTTTCATCAGATGGCTAGTTCAGTATATCAATATGCCCATTTCAGGGCATAATATAGTCCTCCTGCTTTCTGGCTACCCAATTATGGGGAACATAGGTGGCATTTACCCCTAAGGGGAAGCCAGCAACAGTTGCTTCACATTTCTAGCAAGAAAAGGCCCCAATCACCCAAAGGGGCTAAGGTCCACACAGCAGTCTCATGGTTTCATCAGACGTGGCTAATTTGGTATATCCATATACCCACTTTAGGGTTTTCTCTTATATAGTCCTTCAGCTTTCTATATACCCATTTAGAGAAACATAGGTGGCATTTGCCCCAAGGGGATGCCTACAACCTGTTTCACATTTTTAGCTAGAACAGGCCTCAATGACCCCAAATGGGGCTAAGGTATACACACCAGTCTCATGGTTCCATCAGATGGCTGGTTTAGTATATTAATATGCCCACTGCAGGGTTCTCTCTAGTATAGCCTTCCAGCTTTCTGGCTGTCCACTACAGGGAACATAGCTGGCATTTATCCCTAAGAGGAAGCCCACAACAGGTGCTTCACATTTCTAGCAAGAACAGGCCCCAATGACCCCAGTGGTCCACACAGCAGTCTTGACTAACAACTGTCTTCTTCCCTGCTCCACACACTACACACTATCATTCCTCCATGTTACTTACCTCCGCACCATACAAAAAGTGGGGACCTCTAGTGGTCAACTAACTAAAGGCTGACCCTGTGCCCATAATAGGCTACAACGGTATTCTACAACCATGTCTAGGGACTGGTAAGCTACAATATATACACTTTTCTTTTTTGGGTTTATAAAGACTTTATTTATTTTGACAAAATTGTTCTGTTTGCTTTGTAGAAGTTAGGAAAGGTCAATCCAGTCTTTTAACACAACTTATACTGTACATGCTTAACAAACTTTCATTGCCTTCCTAAGCCTATTAATTGCACAGAGGACATATTATGTGAACAGACAGACTAATCATCTCTAATATCTGTGCAATACACGGGTCCTGCCAAGCAGTGAAGGACCAGATGGAGCCACGCAGGGCCAGTGCCTGGGAATCTAAGCCACCATAAACGCTGGGAAATAACTGGAAGGGCGAGGACGGCATGAGGCGAATGTTAACACCGTATGCCATTCCCTTAATCTCTACATAAACTGGCTGCTCTCTGGAATAGCAGCAAGGCTGCAAAAATACGAACAGCCGATCTGTAATTTAATTTTAACAAAGCAGATGTGATGTACTAAAGAACCATGGGAACCAAGGGACCCAAGAATATGAATAGCTAGGATTTTAATTGTTTTAATGGTAGAAAGCTTTATATTTGTTTCTGTTCCGCCTTATTTTCATGTATTTTTTTTTATGTCTTGTATTGAAATACATTAGGTTATCCGTTTTCTGTAGTATGCTGACAACTTCTGGTGGCTCCTGACCACTACAATTGTTTACTAATAGGATTTCGGTATATTCCTCTGTCCTCCCCTCCCGTTTAGTGCTAGTGGGTTTAGTCAGTTAGTTATTCACAAAGACAGGGTTTAGGAAAGTCATTGTCTTCTTACACTTTAAAATAATGAAAAATAAACATCCTCTGTACTGCAATTAGCTGAGGTAAAATTGTGTTGAATTAAATTTCTTTGTCTTACTGAAGAGATAAACTGTGTGTGACTGGTGTAGCTATATCAGGTCTTGGAGGGCGTCTTGGAGCTCTACCAGCAGAGGCGGCAGCCACCCTTCAGAGCCTGAAGGGGGCCACCATCAGCAGTGCGACGTCATCTACTGTCCTGCTGCCTCCCGTGTCATCCACCCCAAGGACCCCTGGCCACAGCCTGGTTCCACCACCAGAGACACTGGAAGACCTCCACCTCAACCGACATGAGCTGGAGAACCACAACATGTACTGCAATGTAAGACCCCATATGCTACCAGTTTCTGGAGGAGGGATGGCACCACAGCTACAAGGTCAATGCTCCAGGAGCCATGTGAAAGCTTTGCATGGTGAGGGGGGCACGGGGGTATGGAGATGCTGCACAAGGTGGTGGGGGTGCACAGGGTGGGGGGGGCAGGTTGCAGGGGGAAGCTGCACAAGGTAAGGGGGGGAACAAGGTGAGGGGGTATCAGGGGGTGCACAGAATGGGGAGGAGGATTAGGAAGCTGCAGGAGCTGAGGGGGCAAGGGGGAGTGGCAAAATTGGGGGCAGAGGAGGATAAGGTAGGGGGTGTACAAGGGGGAGGCATGGGGAAGCTGTAGAATGTGGGGAAAGCTTTCCCTTGGGCTTTGTTCCTTCTTGTTGTTCAGTCACTTTGAAGTGCTGCCTTAGTGATGGTGGCTCCTCTGGTTCCTGCAGCTGGCTGGACCCCCTGGACCTGGAGAGCGTGAGTCAGCCAGCTCGAGTGGGCGGACACTAAAAGCTGGGTGGATCAGGAGGATGGTGAGGTTGGCCGCTACGCTACTGCTTCTCATGGAACTTCTACTACTGACCTTCCACATCACTGTGATCCAGGGGGCCCAGCCAGTCAACCAATGTCAGCTGGGTGAGGCCCATCAATAACAGCTGTATGATCACACGCCTCCACATGTGCCCCCTTTGCCCCCCTGCAGTGCTGCCAGCTGGCTGTTACCTATGCTTCAGTTTGTGAATGAACAGG
The DNA here is from genome assembly GCF_965119305.1 of Pelophylax lessonae. Lineage (NCBI taxonomy): Eukaryota > Metazoa > Chordata > Amphibia > Anura > Ranidae > Pelophylax > Pelophylax lessonae. The sequence goes on along the minus strand of NC_138768.1, from coordinate 863,729,657 downwards.
ACCCTGCTCAGCACAGAGCACTTTCCATTCATTCACTGTCCAGTGCAGCTGAGGCTGTAGAGGAAGGGATTGGGGAATCTGCCCTCAGTCCTTAGCTCTGTCTCAAAAGTGAGAAGTTATGGGTCTGTTTAGACCCATGATATTTCACCAAAGCCCCCCAAAAGGGTTGATAAAAAATTGTAAAACAAAAAAAATTGTAAAAAAAAAAAAAAAATACAATAGTAAAAACTACTGACACCGACCTCTCCTCTACTGACATTGTCCTCTTCTCCTTTCACTGTCTGCAGACTGGCTGGAGCAGGGAAAATACAGAAGTACTAGTGAACGTCAGCAGAGAAAAACCAGGCGAGGTTGTGCTGTGTGACAAAGCTGTGTAAATCTCAGGACTGGATGGACAGAGATATAAATCCTTTGGCAGCTAAAAGAGTTTCTGTAAATGTACAGTGAGAGAAAAAAGTATTTGAACCCCCCGCTGATTTTGTACGTTTGCCCACTGACAAAGAAATGATCAGTCTATAATTTTATTGGTCGGTTTATTTTACCAGTAAGAGACAGAATAACAACTAAAATATCCAGAAAAACACATTTAAAAAAAGTTATAAATTGATTTGCATTTTGATGACTGAAATAGGTATTTAACCCCTTTGCAAAACATGACTTAGTACTTGGTGGCAAAACCCTTATTGGCAATCACAGAGGTCAGATGTTTCTTGTAGTTGGCCACCAGGTTTGCACACATCTCAGGAGGGATTTTTTCCCACTCCTCTTTGCAGATCCTCTTCAAGTCTTAACCCTTAAGGTCTTGAGACTGATGTTTGGTAACTCAAACCTTCAGCTCCCTCCACATATTTTCTATGGGATTAGGGTCTGGAGACCACTCCAGGACCTTAAAGCGGAGTTCCGGCCTATTTTGCAACTTAAGTGATTCCTGGAGTGCTCGCTATGCTGATCAACAATTGGGCATTTTCAATTTTTTTCGGGGGTCCCTTACCTTATTTTCAGGGCATTTTTTGATTGTACTTCCTCCTTCTCCCCTCTCTGTGGCCACAGCCACCGACATCACTTCCGCCTTTGCATTGCATCCTGGTAGCTGCTTGTCATCACTCCCAGGAGGCTGGAATCAGGAAGAACTCCCAGAACCCTCCCTGGAATCAGGAAGAAGGACACAGCAGATTACACTGCGGCTTCAGATGCCCACATCCAAGATGGCCACGCCCAGAAAGTGTTTTTAAAAGTAAGATTTTGACAAAAAATCCAATACTGTACACCTTGTAAGTATGAGAATAGCGGTTCTGTAAAGGGCGATGGATTAGTATTATGGGGGTATTTTTAGTTAAAAAAGGTATTTGAGGCCGGAACTCCGCTTTAATGTGCTTCTTTTTTAGCCACTCCTTTGTGGCCTTGGCCATGTGTTTTGGGCCATTGGCATGCTGGAATATCCATCCACAACCCATTTCAATGCCCTGGCTGAGGGAAGGAGGTTCTCACCCAAGATTTGACGGTACATGGTCCCGTCCATCGTCCCTTTGATGCGGTGAAGTTGTCCTGTCCCCTTAGCAGAAAAACACCCCCAAAGCATAATGTTTCCATCTCCATGTTTGATGGTGGGGACGGTGTCCTTGGGGTCATAGGCAACATTCCTCCTCCTCCAAACACGGCGAGTTGAGTTGATGCCAAAGAGATTGATTTTGGTCTCATCTACCTACACAACTTTCACCCAGTTCTCCTCTGAATCATTCAGATGTTTATTAGCAAGCTTTAGACGGGCCTGTACATGTGCTTTCCTGAGCAGGGGGACCTTGCGGGCGCTGCAGGATTTCAGTACTTCACGGCGTAGTGTTTTACCAATTGTTTTCTTGGTGACTATGGTCCCAGCTGCCTTGAGATCATTGACATGATTCTCCCGTGTAGTTCTGGGCTGATTCCTCACCGTTCTTATAATCATTGAAACTCCACGAGGTGAGATCTTGCTTGGAGCCCCAGACCGAGGGAGATTGACAGTTATTTTGTGTTTCTTCTATTTGCGAATAATTGCACCAACTGTTGTCACTCTCTCACTAAGCTGTTGGCGATGGTCTTGTAGCCCATTCCAGCCTTGTGTAGGTCCACAATCTTGTCCCTGACACCCTTGGACAGCTCTTTGGTCTTGGCCATGATGGAGAGATTAGAATCTAATTGATTGATTGCTTCCATGGACAGGTGTCTTTTATACAGGTAACAAGCTGAGATTAAGAGCACTCCCTTTAAGGGAGTCCTCCTAGTCTCAGCTTGTTACCAGATTAGAAGACACTCCCCATGGTACAGCACTCTTGACTTTGGATATTACAGCACTGCCCTCATCCCATAGACCAGTAATGGTGAACCTTGGCACCCCAGATGATTTGGAACTACATTTCCCATGATGCTCATGCACTCTGCAGTGTAGCTAAGCATCATGGGAAATGTAGTTCCAGAACATCTGAGGTGTCAAGGTTCGTCATCACTGCCATAGGGGGTGGTACTATAACCTGGCAAATGCAAGACAGTGGTGATCCACAGAACAGGAGCATTCGATTAAAATGCTAAGGCCCCTGGCACAAAAGGAAAGCCAGGTATAGATGAGAACCATATAGGGGGATGATGATGAAGAGAGACACCTGCTGGCTGGCGGTGGACATGCATCTCTGACTCATCATGAAATATGGCGCGCCCAGTGGAAAAGCAAGGAAGTGCAGAAATGCTACAGAAATTAATCTACCTTCCAGGGACCCCCTTATATTTCTTCTGACAGCAACACCCAACCCCCACCAAACTTATATAGCGCATCTAGATGAGCGTGGGATGCACAGATTAAATCTGGACCGGTGCCTGGATGTGCGTCTGCCCGCCAACACTCCGCATTGATTATTCCATTGCTTGTCAACGATAGCTCTTAAAGCAGAGAGACGGTGATCTAGCCATGATAATGGGCCATTAATAATGAATCTGAGCTGCAGCGGAACATTGTGCTGGAAAGGAGCCAGAGTCACTCCAATTTATTGAGAGCCAGGCTAAGAATTAAAAGAAGACTTCCCTTTACTTATGTTGTGGCTCTCTGCGGGGGGCTGAGCACAGCTGTGACACTTGGAAGGAGGACCGTCGCTGCAGTTTTACTGCAATGATCTCAAGATTTTTTGCATTTTAAAATGTGACTCCTTCATGGCCAGGACAGCTACATAACTGCCACTTTAGGGGAAAAAACATCTTCTGTAAGATTGCAGATTGTAAGGAATAGTTTCCTTTCTTTGGTTGCACTTACTGTTACTATTCATTTATCACAGACTTTGCTTTTTTGTTTTCCTTTTCTCTTTTTTATTTCATTTCATCCTCTCTTTTTCTGCATTTATGTTTTTCTTTGCCTCCCACCCTGCCTTCCCTTTTCCCATCTCTTCTATTCTTTACCTTCCTTCTTTCCTCTTTTCCTCACTTTCCTTCCTATCCATCCTCTGTTCTTTATTTTCTTTCATATATTGTTCAGCAGGGGTACAGATTGCAGTGTCTGACATATATAGTCTCCTTTCCTTTTCCTCCAGAGCAATTGGTCTACAAAGACTTGTATATTGCCAACATCCCCAATACCATTACCGACTACTACAAACACCCCATCCCCTTTCCCTTTTCTTCCTTTGTATTTTTCCTTTCCTTTTCCCTTTTCCTTTTGTTCCATTTTCATTTCTTCCTTCCCTTTTCCTTCCCCTTTCTTTCTTTTTTTTTTCCTTTCTCTTTCCCTTTTCCCTAACTGTCCTCTTTCCTTTTTCTTCCTTTCTCTTTCCGTTTTCCCTGACTGTCCTCTTTCCTTTCCTATCACCTTTCTTTGTTTTTTCTTTTGAATTTACCTCTCCTCTTTTTTTTTTTTTTTTAATTATTCTTTTTTTTTTCCGTATTTTCCTTTCCCCTCTTCCTTTGTTTCCTTGTTCATTACTTTCTTTCCCTTTCCTTCCAATTTCTTTACTTTCTCTTCCTTTTTCACTGACTGACCCCTTTTCTTTCCCATTGCCTTTCCTTCTTTTTATTTTGTATTTTCCTCTCCTCTTCTTGTTTTTTTTTCTTTTTCTTTTTTCTGCCTTTGAATTCTACTTTCCTTTCCCCTTTTCTTTTTGGTTCCTTTTTACTTATTTCTTTCCTTTTCCTTCCCCTTTCTTTACTTTTTTCCTTTCTCTTTCTATTTTTATTGACTTTCCCATCTCCTTTCCTTGTTTTCTTTTGTATTTTCCTCTACTCTTTTCTTTCCCTTCCTTTTTGTCTCCTTTTCCTTCCCTTGTCCCTACTTTTCCTTCTTTTCTTTTTCCTTTTTCCTTGACTTTCTCCTTTTCTTTCCTATCTCCTTTCCTTATTTTATGTTGGATTTTCCTCTCCTCTTCTTTTCTTTTCCTTTCCCCCTTTTCCTTTTGATTTCCTTTTTCCTTCCTTTTATTTTTTCTCAATTTCCTTCCCTTTTCCCTTTTCATCCTTTCTCTTTCAGTTCCCCCTTTCTTTCCTATTTCCTTTCCTTTTTTTTTTCTTTTTCTATTCTCCTCTCCTCTCTCCCTTCCTCTCTCATTCTTGTCAGGACCTAGATCACCTGCTGGTGGAAATGTGCAGGAGGTTGTAGTTCCAGTGTCCACTAGTGGGTATCTACCAGCAGCCAGCAGATTCCAGTTATCAGTCTCCACCTAATGCTGGCTGCTGGAAGGGTATTTAGTCTTCTCATGTCAGTGTATTGCTTTACTAGCCAGATACTGCTTGCCTGTTCCTGCTTCTGCCGTGTACCTATATGATGCTCCTGTCTAGTAAGCTGCCTTCCTTCTACCTACTCCACCTTGTTCCTGATCCCAGTCTTGGTTCCACCCTTTTTCTGACTGTTCTTCAGTTTTGCCCTGTTTTTCTGTGTTCCCCATTTTGTATATATTGTATAGTTAGTTGCTAGATAGGTTTTCTGTTGCTCAGTTAGGTTGCTTGTAAGGTATTTTGTCTTTGTCTTATGTTTCACTTGTATCTTCACGCTTGCTGTATTTTCTGTATGTTGGTGTTTGGATGTGTTTCTTTTCTCGCTATAAATAAATCTTAAGTCATATATAGTCATGTGTCAATTTCCTGAGTATAGCTACGCAGATCTGGCTATCCCTGCTGCTTTCTCCTAACAATACCAGTTGTTCAGCAGAGGTACAGATTGCAGTGTCTGACATACAGACAGTTATACCCCTAGAGGTTTCCCTTTAAACATGTTTGGTAAGATTTCCCAGTTGAAAGAACATTTTCCTTCTTGTTCTTGTAACACTTGACACCTCATTGTTCCCGTTCAGCTCTCACAGCTGTCATGTAATTTTGCTCTGCTGAGACTATTCTGTGCAGACACGCTCTCTTCGCTTTTGGACAAGCAGTGGAATTTTATTTCTGCGTCTGTGCGCACATTACCCCGCTCTGGCCTTTGCTGAACCTGAATTCAGGGATGAATCCCAGCAGGGCTTTCTGTGGGTCTGCTCTCTCACATCTCATCCGATGCCTTGTGGTTATAAAATTAGACGGAGAGAGCGCCGTATCTTTATTAGACGACTTGAAAAGCAGCGTGCGGATCTTGCTGGCGGTTGCGCGGGCGATCAATGTGTCTCTTTCTGCTTGTTTTCTTTTATTGGGTGTTTGAGGGTAAAATTCATCCTATTGGGTCTCTGGAGGTGCTCGGCTTTCATGTAGCTTTGTGGTTTTTTTGCTCTGAGTTTGACCTAAAAGTGCTGTGTTGCCACCTTCAAGTTCTATACCATTGTGCATAATTAATAACTTACTGGCAGCCGGGGGGGAAGCCGACGCAAACAGAATATATACAGTGAATGCTTTGCAGCAGGGCGGTTTTGCAAAATAAAAAGGTTTAGAACATCAGAAGCACTTCAGGACTCCAAAATGGAAACACAGCAGAAGGTATTTGTTTGATGCATCAAACCTGCCAGGAAAGGAAATTGCTGGCTAAATTGAGCATTGCCTGACAAAGACCTTATGTCGAAATGCGTAGAGCGGAGACGTCATCATGTGCCACTCTGAGGAGGTCTGTTAATGCTCTGCTGTTTGTTGGAGGGTTAAGTATTATACTGATCTCCCCCATCTTTACACATTATACTGTGGCCACCCAACCACTTTATTATGATGCTTCTGAAAAGTATAGTACTACTCAAGCACTTTTCACATTTAAGAAGGTCTCCTATTGTTTTTTTTCTGCATTTTTATAAAAAAAATTTAGTCATGTTCTGGACTACAGTAATATGAAAATTGAGATGTTGCCTTGTCATATCTTTTTCTTTTTCTTTGTTTGGTACCGAAGACATGCTACATCATCCTCCCTCTGGTCAGCAGGGGAAAAATAAGGCTAGGAGAACCCATAAGCTTTTAGGAGCTTTGGGAGGTATAGTCCAAAGCAACAGAGCAACTGGGCTTTTAAACTACATATCCCAACATGCTTTGGGGCGGAGGAGGAGCCAAAGAAGAGGGGCCAAAGAGAGCTTAAGTAGAATTGCCTAGAAAAGCCATTCGCTTGGTGACACAGGGACACAGCAGGTTGAGCCAAGCGGGCTCAGATCCATTCAACAGAAGATACGTAAGACAGCCAGCAACATTCTTATCAGTGGCACTGAGAGGCTGCAGGTGTGCAAGCCCACTGCTACAGGCATAAAGTAGAACTGAGGGGACCCCTTCCATCGCTAGAGTAAACCATTGAGTCCAGGTGTCGCTGAGAGGGATGCAAGCCCATGTTTTCTTGTTGTTATTTACAAGATCCACTGAAAGCAGGTTATCTACGCAACAGAAACCCATGCCCAGTCAGCCACCCAGCTATTGACATTGCTTTACACCATCCCCAAAGTGTCTGTGCCGCAGGGATGCTAAACTACAACGGCTACTGATTGTAGAGTTTAAAGGCTACTCTGAAACCAGCCGGTATTCTCTGCCTACTCACCATCTATAACTTCTTAAAAGAGACTCTTACTAAGTGCACCAGCATTTTAAAAAGGCCCCAATGGTAGCCACCTGGAGATCATTATTAGAGACTCCCCCTCCCAATTCTTTTATTACTCTTCATTTGTTTTCCACTTAGCATTTAATTGCTTTATGGTTTATGACCATGTAGTCAATTTAGGTCTGGCTTAGCCATCATGAGTGCAGGTTGACAACATAGCCTTAGTATATAACTATATATATATAGTTTAGTAGTTCTAATTTGTCCACTACTCATTTCTGCATTTTTGGGGCTTTGTTACTGTTTAAGCGGACCTGGAAGTTAAACACAAATATTGTTTTAAACTCTGGTAGTGATGCTCTGTATATCGATAATGTTAAAGGAGAAGTACAGCCAAAACTCACTTGGCTGTACTCCTCCTGTGGATCACAGGAGTGCAGTCCGTTCTGCACTCCTGTGACCCATTTTTAGACGACAACATGCTAAAGCTTGCTGTCTGCTGAAGTCACAGGGCCGGTTTAGGCTGGGAAAAGATCACGACCATATGGTCGGGATCCACCCACATGTCTGGACCGGCACCCAGGTCAGCCTCTCAGTGTGCCACTAAAAGTCTGAGCCATCCGCTCCACAGCCCAGTGCTTCAGTGAGCACCGGGGGGCAGGGAAGGGCAGGGAAGGACAGAAAGCTGTGACTGACTGACAGTCAGCAGCTCTCTGCTCACGGAGCACTGAGAACTGAGCGATCAGCAGTGTTTGATTGCTCAGTCTTAGAGGTGGCAGGGGACAGATGTAGCATCGGACTGATGCTGCATCCACCTAGGAAAGTGTGATTTAAAAAAACAAAACCCAAACTTCTCTTTTAATGCTATGTTCAATCCATGTGGTATTTAACTGGCCATCTATTGGTTGTATTTACATTACAGAACGCTGTCTTGTTACTATTTGCCCTGGTGCTTGTCTGTCTAGTAGAACTTTATTGCTGGGTGTCAGATACTGCCTGGCACATTTGTGAGGCTATACAGACCTCCACCCAACCAGGTGGGACAGAGAGGTTGAGACATGTAAAGAGTCCAGTGTGAAGAACAGAAGGACCCATTCTATTCAGTGGCTCTTACAAGGGTAGCGCTGCATATTATAATATCAGAAGCATTTTGTCTTTTGGGCATTCTTCTGAACATTTTGAGCTGCAGCAGATAGATAAAAATTTCCAATGTTTGAATTGATGATTCATGGGCACATGAACCTGTCTGTATTTTGGTGGTCCTATCTGCCAGGAATTTCTGTGACCATTATAAGGTTGTAGTGAATTAGAAGGGTTTTCCAGTGTATGCATAGATGACACATGCACATAATGACCTTCCTATAATTTGGGGGTCACAAAGGTCAGTGAATGTGGTTTTGATGGATGGAGGTACACAAGATAAACATCACTTTGAATGCTGACAGGAGGATTACCACGTTGCCATCAATACTCCACTCCTCTTTATCTCCACAATCTCAATCTTTTCAAAACTGAGCTCCTCTGACTTCTCTGTCGAGATCAATGGCACAACCATCAACACCTCCCCTCATGGAAGGGTGCTAGGTATATCCTGGACTCTTCTTTCAGCCCCACATCCAATCACTGACCAAATCTTGCTGCTTTAATCTCTGTAACATCTCCAAAATACACCCCTGCTTAACCAAAAACACCACTCCTTGTGTTATCGCTTGCCTTGACTATTGCAATTACTTCCTCACTGGCCTATGTCTATACAGGCTACCCCGCCCCCCCCCCCCCTTTAGTCTATTGTGAATGCTGTTACCAGACTCATCCACTTGCTCAGTGTCCGCTACCCCGCTCTGCTAATCCCTCCACTTGCTTCCACTCGACCAATGAATACATTTCATAATACTAATAACAGCCTACAAAGCCATACACTACTCAGCCCCGAGCCACATCACCAACCTCGTCTCGAAATACCAACCAAACTGTTCTCTCCTCACCTTTCTAGATCTCCTGAACTCTAGCTCCCTTGTCACCGTCCACCATGCTCTCCTCCAGGACTTCTTCAGCGCCTCTCCTATCCTCTTGAACTCCTTAACCCAATCTGTCTATCTCCTACTCCAAGGATTCCCAAACTATGGCCCTGCAGTTGTTCAGGAACTACAATTCCCATCATGTCTAGTCATGTCTGTGAATGTCAGAGTTTTACAATGCCTCATGGGATGTGTAGTTCTGCAATAGCTGCAGGGTTGTCGTTTGGGAATCCCTGTCCTACTCTATCCGTCCTTAGGCGCTCCCTAAAAACCCATCTCTTCAGAGAGGCCTGTCTCATTTCTGCCTAAGAAAGTGTAATTTTACTTTCTCCATCAGCTCATCCTCCATAGTTATTGCCTTTTAGTATCACTTGACTGTTCCTTTTAGATTGTAAGCTCTAAAGAGCAGTTCCCTCTATTTCCTCTTGTTTTCAACTGTTATGTACATGTACTTCCTCTCTCCATTCTGTACATAGTTGTTATATTAACCCTGTATAATAACAATAATGCATGATAATTTTATCAAATTTCAAAATTCTGCCAAAATTAATTGGCGCCAATGACGTTAAAGTCTCTTGTAGTTCACATAAGATAGATAAAAAAAAGCTGAGATTTCGGTTGAGTGCACAGGAAGCTATTTAAACATACTGGCTTATTAGCAACAGACATTTCCTAGACATTAAAAAAGAGAGCTTAGCTCAGGGGTGTCAAACTCAATTTCATCCCGGGCCACATCAGCATTATGGTTGCCCTCAAAGGGCCGGTTATATCTGTAAGATTAGATGTCCAGAGCACCCCATACACCCTTACATGAGAGGTCAAGAGCCCCCCCCCCCCACCATAAGAAATCAAGAGTCACCCACCCTTCCTTACATCACAAAGCACCCCTTACCTTGTGCCAGGAAGAAGATACAGGTGGGTCTGGGAGGAAGAAAGTACAGGGTTTGGAGGAGGACCCGAGAAGGGCTGGAGTCAGCTTCCAGGGTCGGCTGAATGCTGAGACCAGGGGAGGCAGAGACAAGGTGGTGTGGCTGCACAGAGGGGTGCAGGATCTGGATGCTGCGGACTGCTGAGAAAGGGGGGGGGGGGTGGGGGTAGCAAAGACGAGCCTTTCTGCAGCTGTACAGAGAAGCGTTGGATCTGGCAAAAGAGTTCTGTCCCCACTGCTGCCGACTACTGAGACAGGAGGGGGTGCTGCAGCTACAGGAGAGTTGCAAGGGCCACATGAAATAGCCTGGGGGGCCGCATTCGGCCCGCGGGCCTTGTGTTTGACACCTGTGGCTTAGCTTATCAAAAGAAAGCAAATGTACCCACCATATCTAAAGACTAGTAAGGTGTATTAGATTACATTTTGGTTGTTGACTTTAGATACACTTTGATGGTTCTGGGTGATTTGTAGTGCTTCAGTGATCTTTAAATAGCTCCTGAGGGTTACAGTAGTTTTTTGGCTATACTTGACCTGTTCAGAGTAGAGATTACAAGCACAGGTGGCTGTGTAAGGTAGGGGCACAGAGGTACCCATTTTAGCTCCACCAATTAACTTCTAGATGTCACAATAGTTAGCGTTGGTAGCACTGTAGTAATGAGTAGGCTGTGTAAGTGCCTAGGAAGCTGCTAGTGAGTGAGGTATACAAAAGATAGCTAGGAAGTGCTAGTCCTGTTCCTGCCAGTGTGGGACATCTTGGGTAGAGGGCACTGTATAAATGAGCTCATAATATTACTTTAGGCAAAACATACTGATTAGTCTATTTATCATTTTATATAGACAGCCTATAATAGCAATAGCCTTTAAAAGCAAACCAAAATATGTCAGACCAAAGTCCTGATGATGTACTAATTTAGCTCAGTGAAACATTGAAAGCCAACGCCTACTTACACAATAATAACAGCTCCATCCTGTCTCTGTATGTGCCATTTCTGTAACCTCAAGTGCATTGTCGTTGAGCAGGTAGCCCATCCGGCGCAGACAGCCATCGTGGAAGACCCGAGAACAGATCCGGCATGGATAGAGGCTCTCAGCAGTCCACACTTCGCAAATTTCACACATCTCATCATTTCTGATCTATAAAAAGGATATAAAGTATATTATTCAATGTAGAGGAACATATCATAAACAAATGTCCTCCTAAAACTGATATTTATGTTTTAGACAGGCATCAGTGCATTTAAACTTGCACAAGATTCTCATATTTGTGAAAGATTCCAGTATCAAGATTTAGTTCATGTTTTTTGTGTATTTGCTCCTCCTAGAAAAACACAATGGAAATGTCACATAGACTACTCTATATGGCCAACAGTATGTGGATAGCTGACCATCATACCTACACTGTATGGCCAACAGTATGTGGAAACCTGACCAGTGACCACCACACCTACGCTATATGGCCAATAGATTGTAGACACCTGACCATAATACCTAAACTATATGGCCAAAAGTATGTGGACACCTGGCTATCACACCTACACTATATGCCCAGCAGTAAGTGGACATTTGAACTTCACACCTACACTATATAGCCAACTGTATGTGGACACCTGACTATCACACCTACACTATATGTCCAACGGTATGTGAACATCTGACAATCAAACCTACACTATTTGGCCAGCAGTAAGTGGACATTTGAACGTCACACCTACACTATATTGCCAACGGTATGTGGACACCTGACCATGCCACCTTCGCTATATAGCCAACTGTACATGGACACCTGACCATCACACCTACACTATATGGCCAACTCTATGTGGACAGTAGACCATCACACCTATACTGTATGGCTAACATTATGTGGACATCTGACCATCACACCTATACTGTATGGCCAAAATAATGTGGATACCTGACCATCACACCTACACTATATGGCCAACAGTATGTGTACAGCTGACCATCACACTTACACTGTATGGCCAACAGTATGTGGAAACCTGACCAGTGACCACCACACCTACGCTATATAAATACAAATGTGGCGCTAATCTTGTAAGATTAATCAAAGAAATCTTTGATATTAGTGGATAATAAGCAACAGTTCCAATTCTTTCCCATGGATAAATAAAAACTTCCAAAAGAAGGGGAGAGATGTGAAGATCCTCAGCGAGGGAAACCACCACCAGGCACCCGCACACACTGATCCTTACCAGATCCCAATGACCCTCATCACAAAGGTCAAAAACGCTAATGGCACAAGCCCTGGAAAGCCGGGATCCTTCACTCCTCCTCATTAGATGTTATCCATCAAGCGGGCAGTCGTTAAGTCCTTGCAGGGTCCCCATGTGAGGAAACAAAATACCAACACATAGTGTACACTGCTAAAAGGTTTTATTGTCCCCAAAGGATAAAATTGCACTTACTCGACAGCCGCAATTAGAGAGCGTTGCTTATTTCCACCTCCGTACGGTCGGGTGCTCGCGCATCCCACCAGAAAAATGGCCGCCGTGTCTCTTCCTCGTGTGGCGTGCGTCGCCGTAGGCTCCACCCGACGCGTTTCGTCAGAGCTGACGTCGTCTAGGGGTGTGGTCCTACGGAATCAACGCCATATATATAGGATTGAGACGGGCGGAAGTAGTCCAATTCACCACCACCCGGAAACGGCCAGCTTGCGCTCCACCGCCCGGATGTGGGAATGGTAAAGATAAACATAGAGGCATAATAGCCCCATCACTCCGATCACCACATAATATGGGATCGATTTAGGCAAAAAAGAGGAAAAAAGCCTTTTGAATATTAGACTTTTATAACAGTGATCACCGTTACCAAAAGTCAACACACTGCTTGATCAGAGATCACAGCGCCCTCTGGTGGTCACACTATAGACCACAGAAGGGGGAAAAGAAACAACACTCTCTTCACATAACGGAACAAAGCAAAATATAAAAACATTATAACACATAATTAAGGATTAAAAAAGTTGAAAAATTGGACAATGAATACAATTCTTAATGTTAGCACTCTAAATCAGAATCTTATAGAACACCAAAAATCATATCCAAAACAAGTCAAAGCACAATATATAAAAACTGGGGAACATAGTAATGGGGTAATATCAAGAATTGTTAATGAACGCATTCAGATCCCATTCTATGTTCAGACCCAATGGGGTATAGGACTTAAGCCTATATATCCAGCTGGTTTCTAGCTTGGAAACCCCCCGGGTCATGTTACTACCTCTCCAATAGATTGTATATGGCCAATAGATTGTAGACACCTGACCATAACACCTACACTATATGGCCAATAGTATGTGGATACCTGGCTATCACACCTATACTATATGTCCAACGGTATGTGGACATCTGACAATCGAACCTTCACTATATGGCCAGCAGTAAGTGGACATTTGAACATCACACCTACACAAAATGGCGAAAAGGTATGTGGACACCTGACAATCTCACCTACACTATATAGCCAACTGTATGTGGACACCTGACTATCACACCTACACTATATGTCCAATGGTTTGTGAACATCTGACAATCAAACCTACACTATTTGGCCAGCAGTAAGTGGACATTTGAACGTCACACCTACACAATATAGCCAACGGTATGTGGACACCTGACCATGCCACCTTCGCTATATAGCCAACTGTACACGGACACCTGACCATTACACCTACACTATATGGCCAACTCTATGTGGACAGTAGACCATCACACCTATACTGTATGGCTAACAGTATGTGGACATCTGACCATCACACCTATACTGTATGGCCAAAATAATGTGGATACCTGACCATCACACCTACACTATATGGCCAACAGTATGTGTACAGCTGACCATCACACTTACACTATATGGCCAACAGTATGTGGACACCTGACCATCACACATACACTATATGGCCAGAGCTATGTAGACATCTGACTGTCACATCTACACTATATGGCCAACACTATGTGGACACCTGACCATTACACCTACACTATATGGTCAACAGTATGTGGACATATGACCATCACACTATATGACCAACAGTATGTGGACAGCTAACAATCACACCTACACTATATAGCCAATAGTATGTGGACATCTGGCTATGGTAAGTGTACATCTGAACTGCACACCTAAACAATATAGGAAAATGGTATGTGGACATCTGACCATCAATCCTATACCATATGGCTAACAGTATGTGGACACCTGACCATTACATCTACACTATATCAGACATCTCAAGTCTCCCGCAAGTCGCGGGAGACTCCCGCTATCCGCCCTGAGCTCACGGACACCCGCGAGCTCAGAGCAATATCCCGGCTCTGTGTGTGAGTGAGTCAGATGAGATGACTCATCGATCGATGCAGGCAGGAGTGTGACAGCTGTCAGCAAGCTGAGCCTGCACAGACATCACGTCGGAGCCGAAGTAGATCCGGCTCACAGGCGGAGTGATATGAGTCATGCACTCCGCCTGTGGGAGGAGCTGCAAAGAGCAAGAAGCGGCTTTGCTCTCTACTACAGCCACATTCTACTCCAGGAGGCATTTTGGTGCGCGCGGGACTGTGACACTGTGACACCCCACTCTGTGACAGTACCAGCAAGTGACCAGGCCAGTACCAGCAAGTGACCAGCACCAGTGACCAGGCCAGTACCAGCGCCAGTGACCAGCACCAGTGACCAGGCCAGTACCAGCGCCAGTGGCCAGCACCAGTGACCAGGCCAGTACCAGCGCCAGTGACCAGCACCAGTGACCAGGCCAGTACCAGCACCAGTGACCAGTGAGCAGTACCAGCACCAGTGACCAGGCCAGTACCAGCACCAGTGACCAGGCCAGTACCAGCACCAGTGACCAGGCCAGTACCAGCACCAGTGACCAGTACCAGCACCAGTGACCAGGCCAGTAACAGCACCAGTGACCAGCACCAGTGACCAGTACCAGCACCAGTGACCAGGCCAGTACCAGCACCAGTGACCAGCACCAGTGACCAGTACCAGCACCAGTGACCAGGCCAGTACCAGTACCAGCACCAGTACCAGCACCAGTGACCAGGCCAGTACCAGCACCAGTGACCAGTACCAGCACCAGTGACCAGCACCAGTGACCAGTACCAGCACCAGTGACCAGCACCAGCACCAGTGACCAGCACCAGTGACCAGCACCAGCACCAGTGACCAGCACCAGTACCAGCACCAGTGACCAGCACCAGTGACCAGGCCAGCACCAGTGACCAGGCCAGTACCAGCACCAGTGACCAGGCCAGTACCAGCACCAGTGACCAGCACCAGTGACCAGGCCAGTACCAGCACCAGTGACCAGGCCAGTACCAGCACCAGTGACCAGGCCAGTACCAGCACCAGTGACCAGTACCAGCACCAGTGACCAGGCCAGTACCAGCACCAGTGACCAGTGACCAGCACCAGTACCAGCACCAGTGACCAGGCCAGTACCAGCACCAGTGACCAGGCCAGTACCAGCACCAGTGACCAGGCCAGTACCAGCACCAGTGACCAGCACCAGTACCAGCACCAGTGACCAGGCCAGTACCAGCACCAGTGACCAGCACCAGTGACCAGCACCAGTACCAGTACCAGTGACCAGCACCAGTGACCAGCACCAGCACCAGCACCAGTGACCAGCACCAGTACCAGCACCAGTGACCAGGCCAGTACCAGCGCCAGTAACCAGCACCAGTGACCAGGCCAGTACCAGCACCAGTGACCAGGCCAGTACCAGCGCCAGTAACCAGCACCAGTAACCAGGCCAATACCAGCATCAGTGACTAGGCCAGTACCAGAGACCAGTACGAGCGCCAGTACCAGCACCAGTGACCAGTACCCGCACCAGTTACCAGAGCAGTACAGTACCAGCACCAGTGAACAGTACCAGCATCAGTGACCAGTACCAGCATCAGTGACCAGGTATACTGATTACATTTAGTTTCATTATTCTCTGGTAGTGTTAAATTGGAAAGGGGGGTGCGGCGCAGGCGTACGTGTGGGGGGGGGGCTCATCTCCCTGAAATGACTTTGCCACCTCCCTGAAATGAGTTTTTGCAGGTTGGGATGTCTGCTATATCTACACTATATAGTCAAAAGTATGTAGCCACCTGATCATCAAACCTACACTATTTAGTTAAGACTATGGAGACAGCCCTCCAAATGATTGAATTCAGGTGTACCCAAGTAAAGGGATTGTTAATTCCAAAGCATACAAAGACACTCCAGGCAATTGTGCTTTTCCAACCTTGCAGTAAGAGTTCAGGGAAGGCCCTTTTCTGCTTGAGCATGACTGTGCCCCGTGTACAAAGCCAGCTCCATAAAGACATGGTTTTTCCAATTTGGTGTGGAGGAACCTGAGTGGCCTGCAGCATCCTGACCTCAACCCTACTGAACAGGTTTGGAATCAATCGAAACACTGATTGAGAGCCAAGTCTTCTCATCCAATACCAGTACCTGACCTCATAAGTGTTCTTTTGGTTAAATTGACACACATTCCAACAACATCCTGTGGATATCTTGTGAAGAGCTACAAAGGAAGGGGATCAACTTCATGATAATGTCCACTATATGGCCAACAGCATGTGGACACCTGGCTATCACACCTACACTATATGGCCAACGATATGTGGACACCTGACAATCCCACCTACGCTATATTGCCAACAGTATGTTGACACCTGACCATGCCACCTACGCTATATAGCCAACTGTATGTGGACACCTGACCATCACAGCTACACTATATGGCCAACTGTATGCGGACAGTAGACCATCACACCTATACTGTATGGCTAACAGTATGTGGATACCTGACCATCACACCTACACTATATGGCCAACAGTATGTGGACACCTGACCATCACACATACACTATATGGCCAGAGCTATGTAGACATCTGACTGTCACATCTACACTATATGGTCAACAGTATGTGGACACCTGACCATTATACCTACACTATATGGTCAACAGTATGTGGACATAAGACCATCACACTATATGACTAACAGTATGTGGAAAGCTAACAATCACACCTACACTATATAGCCACCTGACCATCACATCTACACTATATCTACACTATATAGTCAACAGTATGTAGCCACCTGATCATCATACCTACACTATTTAGTTAAGACTATGGAGACAGCCCTCCAAATGATTGAGTTCAGGTGTACCCAAGTAAAGGGATTGGTAATTCCACAGCATACAAAGACACTCCAGGCAATTGTGCTTTTCCAACCTTGCGGTAAGAGTTTAGGGAAGGCCCTTTTGTGCTTCAGCATGACTGTACCCCCGTGTACAAAGCCAGCTACATAAAGACATAGTTTGTCCAGTTTGATGTGGAGGAACCTGAGTGGCCTGCAGCATCCTGACCTCAACCTTACTGAACGGTTTTGGAATCAATCGAAACACTGATTGTGAGCCAAGTCTTCTCATCCAACACCAGTACCCAACCTCACAAGTGTTCTTTTGGTTAAACTGACACACATTCCAACAACATCCTGTGGATATCTTGTGAAGCGCTACAAAGGAAGGGGATCAACTTCATGATAATGTCCATGGTTTTGGAACAGTAAAACCAAAAGAATATTTGTGAGGTTAGGTACTGCTGTTAAATGAGACCTGGCTCACAATCAGTGTTTCCATTCCTCCCAAAGATGTTCGGTGGGGTTGAGGTCAGGGATCTGTGCAGGCCACTCAAGCTTGCTGTATATTGGTGTGGTGGGCAGGTGTCCACTAATATTTTGCCATAGTATATAGAGCTGCATGTGACTCAATATCCTTCCTCCCATGTCACCGCACTGGCACTTGGAACTCAGGCACCTGGTCCTCTCTTTGCTTCCGGCAGCTGAATAGGAAGCAAAGGAAAGGCAAATACAAGAGTTATTTATATATGTACACTAATTAATTATGTACAACGAAAACCATATTGATCGTTTTCACTAATGACGTCAAAGAAGCTTACTATTCAGAGCCAATTTGGTTTAAAGCCATTTATTCTACAACCACTATTTTAGGTAGCAGGGCAAAAATCACAGCTTCTAAAATATTAAAACACAGCAGGTAGTGCTCTTGATTCTAGTAACATTCAAATACTGATCGCAGGTGCTTGAGGCTCCTCATGGATTCACCCCATATGCAGGGCCGGTGCTACCACTAGGCAAACTAGGGTGCACTGCCACCTAGGGGCGCAGCCATGGCCAGTGCCACATTCCTCTCCTGTCACCTCCTCATCCCCAATGGATGTCACCTTTAGAGAGGGGGGCACTTTGTATATGAAGGGGTGGGCAGGGTTAAAGGGGGGCAGTGTGTATATGAAGGGGGTGTAGGGTTAAAGGGGGGGGCAGTGTGTATGGAATGGGGGGTGTAGGGTTAAAGGGGGGCAGTGTGTATATGAAAGGGACTGTAGGGTTAAAGAGAAGCAGTGTGTATATGAAGGGGGGTGTAGGACTAAAGGGGGTGGTGTGTGCAGGAAGGGGGGGGGGGCAATGTGTACAGAAGGGGGAAAGTGGGGTTAAAAGGGGGGCATTATGTACACGAAAGGGGGCCATGTGTTTTTTTTTGGGGGGGGGGGTGCAAGTAGCTAGTCTTGCCTAGGGTGCAAAATAGTCTAGCACCATCCCTGCCCATATGCATACTCAAAAAATAAAGCGAGATAGAGCCGCACTACTGTTGAAACCAAAAAGATATTGTTTAACAATGAGAACATCTCCCACAGGATGCAGGTTGGCAAGAGATGTACCAATTGAGTGAACTATAGGGTTTTTGGATTCTGTAGGGCGGCGGTATCTCCCTTAAACTGCACCCAAACACAGGAGAACATCTGAACCTCTGCAGAGAAAGCCTTAGAGAACTGGGGACCCCCATCCAGATAAAGCAATGTACAGTACAAACCAAGCTGCACTCCAGGCAAGCAGCTGAATACATGGATAAGATATATCAACGTGAACCATCTTATCTATCAAAGAATATGAAGTTCTCTCCAGCTACTTCTGCGATCAAACACCTGTGCTAAACAGCACAGCCAGGAGGGTGACTTCAGCTTCTCTGAAGGAAAGGGTTAGGAGCTCTGCCAGTAGATACCAGAAAAGGCGCTTGGAATACTGATAATCATAGAGGAGAGAGGTTTGGGACTTTAAATGAGGCTCATACCCTGATGTGCCTCCATCCCTATATCTGAGAGAAAAAAGGAGAGGTATGGGACTTTATATGAGGTGTGCCTAAACCCATGGGTGTGATAGATGAACATAGTAAACATGTACAAACGTATATAGAATCATAAGTTTATTAAATTCTATGGATAGGTGGTCACATTGTAATGTCATAATAGAAGCATACATATAATGACTTGGTACATGGGTGATATAGTAGAGCCATGGCATATAGGGAACCATCAATAAATAAATAGAATAATAAATATACATTATAGACAACAATGGATATATGTACAGAAAATATAGTTTTTACATGATGAAAACCACAAGGATTGACTCCTAAATTGCTCTACGCGTTTCGTGACATTCACTTCTTCAGGAGCAGGTGCAATTCATATATCTACAAAACATACATGTGTAAGAATAGTAATGTATCCAAGTATGCATATAACAAATGCAATACCCATCATTGGTTGTACTTACAATTTGATACAAAAAATGGCCCCAAGGGATTGGGTTTGAGGGTCTACTGGAAAAGTCTATACCGGGAACTGTGGGAGCTGTGTCTTTACGTGTGCACATGTTCATCTATCACACCCATGGTTTTAGGCACACCTCATATAAAGTCCCATACCTCTCTTTTTTTTCTCTGGAATACTGATAATCAGTTATGTAAAATTGCAGAATGTCAAACCAATTTCTAAAACAGGGTATACCAGGTTGAACATAAAACAAAAAACCTGACAGATCCCAAGCAATGGGGATGCAGGGATCTCCCCTGCTGTGCTATTGTATTCTGACAACAAGAGCTCCTCCCCCTTCATGATACACAGATCAGCACTGCAGTCATTGGCTGCAAGCACTGATTGAATGCTAGTTTTCCAGTATGACCGAATCCAGTTGTTAGACCAACTTTGGTTGTACAGACAGGCGCAGACACATATTGAAATGTGACAGGTTCCTGCTAAATAGGCCAATTTTCAGTCCATGTATACCCAGCTTAAGTCTCTGGTGAAGCTGTTCTTGTCAAACAAGGTTACCTGGACCTTAACCCTACTGAACATCTCCTGTACCAGCTTGGGGAAGGCCCTTTTCTGTGTCAGCATAACTGTGTCACTGTGACTAAAGACAGCACCATAAAGGTATGGTTGGATCAGATTGGTGTGGAAGAACCTAAGCAGCCTACACAGAACCCTGGCCTTAACCCTACTGAACACCTTTGGGATGAATTGGAACACAGATTCAGCTCCTGACCTAAAAAAATGTTCTCTGGGCGGAATTGGCGCACATTCCTATAGATAGACCCTAACATTTTGTGAAAAGCCTTCCCAAAGAAAGGAAGTGGTCAGCAGGGTTCAGAGCTTTGACCTGAACCCTACTGACCCCCTTTGGGATAAAATGGAATGTCTATTGCGATGTTCTCATCCAACATTCAGTACCTGACCTCAGAAATGTTCTTTGGGCTGAATGGGCACAAATTCCCACCGATGCATCCTAAAATCATTTGGTAAGCCTTCCCAAATGGTGGAAGCCTCAACAGAGCCCTGACTTGAGCCCTACTGACCACCTTTAGAATGAACTTGAACACAGATTGCAAGTCCGATATTCTCATCCAACATCAGTACCTGACCTCAGAAATGTTCTTTGGGGTGAATGGGCACACATTCCCAGAGATACACTAAAAAATTTGGTGGAAAGCCTTCCTGAAGAATGGAAGCCTTCCCAGAGCCCTGACCTGAACATGAATTGGAATGCAGATTGAAAGTTTGACCTTCTCATCCAACATTAGTACCTCCCAGAGATACTTCCCAAAATCTGGTGGAAAGCCATCCTGAAGAGTGGAGGGTGTTAAAATTACAAAGGGGGAGGTTGGGCAAATTCTTATTACTGGCCATTGTTTGCTTATATGATATTCATCAAGATCATATTGGTGTGATAATTAGGTGTCCAAAACAAATTAGCAATTTAGTGTATGGGGGGGGGGGGGAATATGATTGAACACCCTCCCTCCATGTGTATATTCTTGTGTAGCACCCTCCTAGTTAGGTTGCTAGGTAATTTTGGTAATTTTTGGCTTCTTCTGTAATCAGAGGAGCAGTGGTTGTTTGGTCTTGCCTGTTCAGGGCTTCACAGGCTGGGGGTTTAATTGCTTTCCCCTGCCAGTGGAAGAAGTTTCTGGAGCTTAGGGAGGGAGAATTCAGATGACCATCCTGAGTATTGAGCAGAGCCGAGCCAATCCCTGGGGAGGTGTACCCAGATGGTGGTTGGGCTGCTGTTAAGTAGTCCGGAATCCTGAGGAGAATTTTTTTCCCTCCTGAGGGAATGGATCTGTGAGTTGAGAGGAGGGGGGCAGCTACTAACATTACCTAACATTTTGGAGTATCCCACATCACCACAGACCCCCTCCTCTTACCAGTTCTACAAGCAATTAAACTTAAAAAGTTCCCTAGACTAGTGATGGCGAACCTTGGCACCCCAGATATTTTGGAACTATATTTCCTGTGATGCTCAACTACACTGCAGAGTACATGAGCATCATGGGAAATGTAGTACCAAAACATCTGAGGTGCCAAGGTTGGCCATCACTGCCCTAGACTGTTCAATGAGTCGGAGTGAATAGACTGTTGCTGTGTACCTGGCTGCCTTTGCGTTGGAAAAGTACCTGTTGAACTTTATCTAAAAACTATTTTTTTGCTTCTGGATAAACTTAGAATAACTCAAATAAGTTGAGTTTGTTAATTGTCCTAATTAAGTCTTTACAAGGACTTATACAACATCCCAGCCCTGATAAAGGGGGAGTGTTCAAACCCTCAAACGTGTTGTGTTTAAATTATGTGATAAACAGGTGTAGCACCCTCTGGTGTGAGATACTAGTATTGGTAGAGTAGGTAAACTATATTCTGGCCAGGAATAACCAGAGTCAGTAAATTGGGTCAGGTTTATCAGAGGCCAGGGCTGGATGACTCATCTTGGCAGTTCTCTGGTGCATTCCCTTATGTCTAGAAGGTTGGAGAACCTTCTAGAATTAGAGGGCAGGGGTTAGGAGGAGCTTCCATGCATATTTATGAGGCCTCAGCCAATCCCCAGTAGTGGGCTGGCAGGGGGGACTGAGATAACCTCATATATAGACATGGGCCATGCCAGCAGGGGCAGTTGGACGGAAAACGGAGAAGCAGTGTTGAGGAGGCTGTCAGTGGCTGTGATCGGGTGCTGGAAGGATTCTGCCACAGAAAAAAGGGAGAAGGCTTTTCTGGAAGTACAGGAGCAAACAGAGGACAGAGTGGGTAGTGCAACACTGGTGGGAGCTAACAAAGTGGGAAGACTGCCACATGTAGCCAGTCTCCCTTGAACACAGGGGTGGACCTAAGTCGTCTAACTTTTTCCCTGAGAGATCTCCAGAGAGAGTCAGCTGGGTGGGCTGGTTAAGAGTCATTTGGGCAGACTGGTGTAGAGAGGCAGCCAGGAGGGATGGTGAAAAAAAGGCAGCTGTACCCAGATGAGCTTGCATTGCCTAAAGAAGTGGTGCTGGGATCAGTGGCCACAAAGGAAGCAGAAGGAAAGGTTACAAGCTGCTACTCTCCACATGTGCTACCGTTAACCACTTACAAACCGCCCACCATGTATTTACATCGGTACTTGACATTAAATACCAGGGTTATGGCAGCAGATAGTTAACGTGACTCGTTAGTGTTACAAGGTCTCAGGTGTGAATGGGGAGCAGGTGTGTTAAATTTAGTGTTATCGCTTTCACTCTCTCATACTGGTCACTGGAAGTTCAGAATGGCACCTCATGGCAAAGAACTCTCTGAGGATCTGAAAAAAAAAATTGTTGCTCTACATAAAGATGGCCTAGGCTATAAGAACATTGCCAATACACTGAAACTGAGCTGCAGCACTATGGCCAAGACTATACAGCGGTTTAACAGGACAGGTTCCTCTCAGAACAGGCCTCGCCATGGTCGACCAATGAAGTTGAGTGCACGTGCTCAGCGCCATATCCAGAGGTTGTCTTTGGGAAATAGACGTATGAGTGCTGCTAGCATTGCTGCAGAGGTTGAAGGGGTGGGGGGGTCAGCCTGTCAGTGCTCAGACCATACGCTGCACACTGCATCAAGTTGGTCTGCATGGCTTTCGTCCCAGAAGGATGCCTATTCTAAAGATGATGCACAAAGCCCGCAAACAGTTTGCTGAAGACAAGCAGACTAAGGACATGGATTACTGGAACCATGTCCTGTTGTCTGATGAGACCAAGATAAACCTATTTGGTTCAGATGGTGTCAAGTGTGTGTGGGGGCAACCAGGTGAGGAGTACAAAGACAAGTGTGTCTTGCCTACAGTCAAGCATGGTGGTGGGAGTGTCATGGTCTGGGGCTGCATGAGTGCTGCCGGCACTGGGGAGCTACAGTTCATTGAGGGAACCATGAATGCCAACATGTACTGTGACATACTGAAGCAGAGCATGATCCCCTCCCTTCGGAGACTGGGCCAATAGACAGTATTCCAACATGATTACGACCCCAAACACACCTCCAAGACGACCACTGCCTTGCTAAAGAAGCTGAGGGTAAAGGTGATGAACTGGCCAAGCTTGTCTCCAGACCTAACAATTGAGCATCTGTGGGGCATCCTCAAATGGAAAGGTGGAGGAGCGCAAGGTCTCTAACATCCACCAGCTCTGTGATGTCGTCATGGAGGAGTGGAAGAGGAGCCCGGTGGCAACCTGTGAAGCTCTGGTGAACTCCATGCCCAAGAGGGTTGAGGCAGTGCTGGAAAATAATGGTGGCCACACAAAATATTGACACTTTGGGACCAATTTTGACATTTCCACTTAGGGGTGTGCTCACTTTTGTTGCCAGCGGTTTAGACATTCATGGCTTTGTGTTGAGTTATTTTGAGGGGACAGAAAATTTACACTGTTATACAAGCTGTACACTCACTACTTTACATTGTAGCAAAGCGTCATTTCTTCAGTGTTGTCACATGAAAAGAAATAATAAATGTGAGGGGTGTACTCACTTTTGTGAGATACTGTACACAGTATAAAACTGTAATGAATATTTAAAGATGTTCAGATCAGAACTAAGAAACAGTGATATTCTGCGCCGCGTCCAGAAGGGGGTTAATGGCCGGCTACCTGAATAATCGAATGTCATTTGTTCGGCGAGGCGCTGCAAATGGTTGAGATGGAATATTGAGCTTTCAAGTTCTGATACAAATTGTTATTGCATTGATCGGGGCCGTCTCCAGCCGCTAAGTGCTGAGTTATGGATGAGATCTGCGCCGCTATAATTTATGTACCGATCGCTGCCGCGCTCTCTCCGGTTTTGTTTTCCTGGCCGAGAATGAGGAACATGAAATGACTTTCCACAGCCAGACAGGAACAAGCAATAAAAAAAAAAATTATGTGAACAATGTAATTCAAATATGTTTGATCCCAATGGGGAATTAAATATGTGAGGACAGATTATTCATATTAAGAGTAATAAGGGCTCATTTACACTAGAAGCTGGGGGGGGCATGGGGGGGGGGGTCGGATGGGGAGGCAAAACACTGTGGTTGAGCGACATTTGTACCGCCCCCAACTGTTATCCATTTAATCTACGCGTTTCACACTTCTTCAGCACTTAACCTGTTGCCGCCCGTGCTATAGCCAAATGACTTACGGACTTACTTTGCCAGGGTGGCGTCTATTGACGTCCTCCCATGATCGCGCTTCCAAAGAACCAGGTAAAGGTCCAATCACAGCGGCCCTTTACCACATGACCAGCTGTGTCCAATCACAGCTGATCACGGATGTTAACACAAGCCAGTTATCAGCCTTTTTCTCCTCACGCTGAGAGAAGCTTGTGTTAAAGGGATATCGGCACTGATAATCAGGGCACTGATTATCTGTGTCCTGATTATCAGTGCAGTCCCAACAGTGCCCACCAGTGTTGTCAATCAATGCCCACCAGTGCTGCCAGTGACACTTATCAGTGCCATCTATCAGTGTCCATCAGTGCCACCTATCAATTCCCATCAGTGCCACCTATCAGTGCCATCCCATCAGTGCCTCCTTATCAGTGCCCACCAGTGCCACCTATCAGTTCCCATCAGTGCCAACTATCAGTGCCAATCAGTGCAACCCCATCAGTGCCTCCTCATCAGTGCCCACCAGTGCCACCTCACCAGTGCCCATCAGTGCTGCCTTATCAGTGCCCATCAGTGCCACCTATTAGTGCCCATCAGTGCTACCTTTTAGTGCAGCCTCATCAGTGCCTCCTCATCAGTGCCCACCAGTGCCACCCTCATCAGTGCCCATCAGTGCAGCCTATCAGTGTCCATCAATGCAGCCTCATCAGCACACATTAGTGAAGGAGAAAAATTACCTGTTTGCAAAATCATAAAAATCTATGAAAAAAATGTTTTTTTTTTTCTGAATTTTTCAGGGTTTTTTTTCATTTGTTTAGCAAAAAAAAAAAACAGTGGTGATCAAATGCCAAAAAAAAAAAAAAAAAAAAAATACTCTGTGTGAAAAAAATGATAAAAATGTCATATGGGCACAGTGTTGCATGCATGTTGTCATTCAAAGTGTGACAGCGCTGAAAGCTGAAAACTGGCCTGGACAGTAAGGGGGTGAAAGTGCCCGGTATCCAAGTGGTTAATGATGACTCACATAATTAAGCACTGATGTAGCGTGAAATGCGAAGACTTTCCACATTCACTTGAATGGGTTGCGCTCAGTGGGTACCAGTGTTAATTTAGTTGACGAAAACATTTTCGTTGACTAAAATATGACTAAAACTAAAATAATTGAGATGACTAGAATACGACTAAAACTAAAATGTCATTTAAGTCAAAAGACTATGACTAAA
Source organism: Pelophylax lessonae (assembly GCF_965119305.1). Classification (NCBI taxonomy): domain Eukaryota; kingdom Metazoa; phylum Chordata; class Amphibia; order Anura; family Ranidae; genus Pelophylax; species Pelophylax lessonae. The sequence continues at coordinate 863,703,742 of NC_138768.1, read as the reverse complement.
ACTAAATTGACGTCAAAAGTAACACTGCACCACCACATAAGAATATGAATCGGGCATCTACTAAGCTGTAGAAAAGAAAAGAAAATTAAGAAAAAGGCTTTTCTTATTTTTTTTTTATTTTTTTTTTGGTAATATTTTATATTGGCACTATATTCAGGTAATATGTGCAATGGCATTACAGCCAATAGAGTGTACAGTTTTTATTTTTTTTATTTTTTTAACCACTTAAGCCCCGGAAGATTTTACCCCCTTCCTGTCCAGGGCCTATTTTGCGATTCGGCACTGCGTGACTTTAACGGACAATTGCGCGGTCATGCTTTACCCAAATGAAATTGACGTCCTTTTTTTCCCACAAACAGAGCTTTCTTTTGGTGGTATTTGATCACCTGTGCAATTTTTTGATCATGCACTATAAACAGAACAATTTTGCAAAAATAACAATATTTTTCACATTTTTTTTATATGAAATTCCCCCCAAAAAAATGCAAAAATCTATTTTTTAACATTTTAGGCCAATTTGTTTTCTGCTACATATTTTTGGTAAAAAAAATCGCAAAAAGCGTATTTTGATTGGTTTGCGTAAAAGTTATTTGCGTTTACTAACAAAGGGAAAGATTTTTGTCATTTTTGTTGTTTTTTTTTTAACGAGAAACGGCGGCGATCCGCGATTTTGTTTGAGGGACTGCGACATTGCGGCGGACAGATCGGACCCTTGACTGACATTTTTGACACTTTTGGGGTTACCAGTGAAATTACTACAGTAATCAGTGCTATACATATGCACTGTTAGGGAAGGGGTTAACTTTATTGGTGATGCAGGGGGTAAGTGTGTCCCTAGGGGCATGCTTCTAACTGTAAAGGGGCGTGGCTAGTGGTGTAACAACAGAGACATACGATCCTACATAGCAGGACCATATGATCTCTGTTCTTACACAGGGGAGAATGACAGGCGGCTTTGTTTACATTAGCCGCCTGCTTTTCTCCCTCTGCAACGGACGATCGCGAGTGGCCGGCGGACATCGGGTCCGCCGCGCACACGCGCGGGGGTGTCCGTGAACAAACGGGAGCGCGCCTCTGGCGGCGCGCGCTCGCCCCCTAGAGGCTCACTGTCGAGCAACGTAGCCCTACGACGCTTTGCCTGTGAGGGGCTGACTGCCGCAGTAAATATACTGACGGCAGTCGGCAAGTGGTTAAGTTGTACTTCTGCTTGTCAAAAAGCAATATATTTATTTATGGAACTTAGTTTTATTTATAAAGACATTATATATCACAATGGGTAAATTTGTGTCTGTAGTGCGTGTTCAACCCTTAATACCAGAAATAATAACATATTATTCAATTTTTTTTTTTATAATTTACAAATGGAAGTTGGAGGAGCGCAAGATCTCTAACATCCGCCAGCTCCGTGATGTCATCATGGAGGGGTGGAAGAGGGCTCCAGTGGAAACCTGTGAAGCTCTGGTGAACTCCATGCCCAAGAGGGTTAAGGCAGTGCTGGAAAATAATGGTGGCCACACAAAATATTGACACTTTGGACCCAATTTGGACATTTCCACTTAGGGGTGTACTCACTTTTGTTGCCAGCGGTTTAGACAATAATGGTTGTGTGTTGAGTTATTTTGAGGGGACAGCAAATTTACACTGTTATACAAGCTGTACACTCACTACTTTACATTGTAGCAAAGTGTCATTTCTTCAGTGTTGTCACATGAAAATATATAATAAAATATTTACAAAAATGTGAGGGGTGTACTCACTTTTGTGAGTACACAAGAGATGTGGGGCGGTCGGCAACAGGTTAAAGTGGTCACGTGCACTTTAGGGTAACAGATCTACCCGTGAAAATGTAATAAATGAATAAACGTGAATACCCGCGCTAAAAATAAATGAATAGATGTGTACCTTTATGTAGCTTTAATTACATTTCTAAAAAAGCTGCAGCTGATTATAAAGGTTTTGAAACCTCCAACAACACAAAAAAAAAAAAAAAAAGAGTAAATCAGCACTGCTTCTAAATACCTTCTGTAATATACATTAAATGTTTCCCAATACATGCAAAATAATTGGGCGCTTCAGTTCAACAAATCCATTCATATAACCTTTCTATTTTAAAATAGCGCATAACCCAAAACCTATATTTGACGTGGTACATAAATAATGCATAAAAAAATAATAACAATTAAATTGCAGTGCATAAATTCAAGCCCTTTAGTGCTTTTCAAAAAACTAAGGTATAGGTGAAATCATAATGTTCCCCTCCTGAATTTACACTCACCGACAGTAAGATGTAAGTCAGCATATTACTTGTTCTCCTCCCCGTCTCAGGACTCAGCAGTAAGAGAGGAACCGGAAGTAGAGCCTTATAGCAATATCGCGGGTACCGTAATTAAGATGTTATCCCTTCTTCCTCCATAATAAACGCTCATAGACCCACGACATGCAGGACACCGGAAGTGACGTCACTTGCTCTGCCCGACGACGTGTGATGCAACGCGTCGGGCAAAGCAACTGATGTCACTTCTGGTGTCCAGCAAGTCATGGATCTATGAACCTTTTGAAAAGTACTAAAGGACTTGAATGGATTTATTTTTCTTAATCCAAAGTTTATTATATTAATTACCAAAAAGACAAAGATAGGAACATAGAGCAAGTAGTGCATGAATACATTGTACTAGTGATCGACCGATTACGACCCCCCCCCCCTCCCACCACCTTTCGCAGCTCGCCCGGGTCTCCAATCCCACTGGGCAACCAGCCTGCACGGCCGCCGAAGACCCGATCAAAGCCGCATTCGGGTCTCCATGCAAAAACCCGGAAGTGATGTCATGACATCACTTCCGGGTACTCTGCTCCAGATTAAAAAAATGACAGCATTCAAAACATCCAAACTTGGCGTTTTGAATGCTTTTAAGTGCAGAGGAGGGGTTTAGGGTCTTATAGACCCCCAGATCCCTCCAAAAGGAGTACCTGTCTAGTGATAAAAATAATTTTTTTTTTAAATGTACGAAAATATCAGCCAATATCAGCCGATACCGATATGCAATGGGCAAAATATCGGTATCGGCAATGAAAAACCAAAATCGGTCGATCACTACATTGTACAGTATTCGTAACCACACATTCAAACAAATAAGAGAAAAACATCAACAGATACACAGTACAATAAAACCCAATTAGCAAATCTCGATTTTCCACATCAGCAAATATTGGCATAAAAAATCAGGGTCAAAGGTCAAGACCACTAGTGGCCCACAACAGCTCGTGCAGTGAACTAGCCAACTGTATATATCCTGTGGTGAGAAAGAATATAATGTAGAAGAGTAGGAAGAGAGAAGTGGCATAGAAAAGCAAGAAAAGAAAGAGAGGAGAAGGAAGGAAAAAATGGAGAGAAAAAGAGGTGAGGTCCTCAAGAAGAGGGCTAATGACAGTTACCAAGGTTAAATTTGCATTATCCTGCTCATCACCAGTTGTGACGGGGCCAGTCCTGGGTGGTCAAGCTAACCCTGCCAGACCGTATAGAATTTTCGAGCAGCATTACGGTGGCGGTAGGCCAGTTGTTCTCTCAACAAAATAGAATTAACTTGATTTATCCATTGTGCCATTGGAATTTATCCATTATCCATTGGAACAGAAGAACTCATCCGAAATCTAGCAACCATTTTTCTAGCTAAGTGCCATAGTGTAGGTCCCTGTTTGGAATGGTTCAGGATCTAAGGTACCCAATAGACACACTAGTGGGTCAACAGCCAAAGGAACCTGAGAGACCTGTGATACTGTATGTATTGCATATCTCACTAATTTCGGACATCTCCATAGCATATGGATAAAGTCACCTATATGTTGACTACATTTCGGTTGAATGGATTTGTTGAACTGAAGCACCCAAATAATTAGCATGAATTAGGAAACATTTAATGTATATTACAGAAGGTATTTACAGTAGAAGCAGCGGTGAAAATGTCATAGATCTCCTCACCTCTTCTCGTTGCTCCAGGCTGATCCCTGGAGGATCGTCGTCATTCAAAGCCCGAGTAGGTCTGATGAAGGCGGGCGGGGTGAAACGTTTGGTTTTATCAAATTCGTCGGGTTCTACCCCTTTGCCGTCTCGCAGTCTCTCCCAGGCCGCTCGGTTTATGGGGTTCTCCTGCCGAGGCTGGGACTGGCATGGGGATCCATTGTTCGAGTCAGTTTCATCTTTGTCCTCTTCCAGAACCTTGTCCAAAATGTCCCCTTTGCTCCCTTTCCGGATGCAGCCCTCAGATTTCCTCTTGCTGGGCGGCCGATCCTTCAGCCCGTCCTTGAATGCAGAGACGGCGATGCTGACCTTCTGCACCTGCTCCACCGTCTGCCTCTTGGACATCAACACACCCATCCTCCTGCAGGCCAGAGAAGGACATAGGCATGGTAAAAAGACAGGAACAGCGCAAAGATACCTTGTCATCAACTTTAAAAGAATTGTGTTAGAAGCACAAAATAAAATCAAGTATTTATTGTTATTATAATTAATTATTATTATTATTAGTAGTAGTAACAAACAAAAAAAGAGCGACAATTAAAAAAAAAAATATATATTTTTCACTTTCTGCTATATAACACCACCCCCCCCCCCCCAAAAAAAAATAATAAAATGTAAAAATCACATTTTTTCATCATTTTCAATCATCAGGCCATCCATCATTTTTCATCATTGGGCCAATTTGTATTCTATTACATATTTTTGGTAAAAATTAAATCCTAATAAGCGTAATTTGATTGGTTTGTGCAAAAGTTATTGCGTCTATAAACTAGGGGAAAGATTTGTGTCATTTTTATATTTTATTTTTTACTAGTAATGGCGGCGATCTGCGATGTTCAGCGGGACTGCGACATTGCGGCGGACAGATCGGACCCCTAACTGACATTTTTGACACTTTTGGGGGGATCAGTGACGTCACTACAGTAATCAGCGCTAAAAATATGCACTGTCACACACCTGTACTCTATTGGTGTCCACTATCAAGTAGATATAGGAGGAGTCCCCTGTAGTGCATTAGCACATCTCTCCCAGCAAGGAGTGTTGTCTCCAAGGGTTGGAGAGGCTGGATTCACCCCTTTTTTATGGATAGTGTAGGACCCACTGATAATGGGGTACTTTGAAGCAGTGGTGGCCTTGTGCACGATATGGCCATATGTTGGGACTAAATCCCCATTTTTATTTATGGATTGTCTCCATATTTGATAGCCATTTCTTTTGCATGTGTGCGCTATTCTTTTTTAATATACATATTGCTTGGTCCATAGCTGCACTGGCTTTAGATATACATGTTCAGGGTTTGCTCCCCCAATTTTTTGCTTGTTTATACTGTATTATTGACACTGGCAGGGACGGGGTTAACCCAAGGGTGCGCAAAGGGTTAAATGTGAGCCTAGGGCAATGATGGCGAACCTTGGCACCCAAAGATGTTTTGGAACTACATTTCCCATAATACTCATGCACTCTGCAGTGTAGTTGAGCATCATGGGAAAAGCAGTTCCAAAACATCTGGGGTGCCAAGGTTCACCATCACTGACCTAGGGGGTGTTTTTTAACTGTGTGGGGGGGGGGGGATGTATTTACTGAATTAACACAGAGACCTGTGATCCTAAATAGGAGGATCACAGGCACGAACAACAGCAGACCGTCGTTCTCTCTCAGCGGGGAGCGATCGCGGGTGCCCGGCGGCAATCTCGGCTGCCGGCCCCGTGGATTTGTATCCCCGCTGCCTAGTGGGAGCGGGAGCGTGCTGCCGGTGGCACCACTCCCGCAAACCGTCGTACCCCTAGGAGCGCAGCCGAGTCAGCCTGCCGCAGAATATACGCGGCTGGCGGTCGGCAAGTGATTAAAATTGCAAGAAAATTTGACTGCTCCAGGAAGAGTCAACTCCTTAGCACATCTCGCTCCCTCCTTGCATGTCTTACCCCTCCCCTTTTCTGGGAATGTCTAATTACTGTCTGTGCAGACACAGCTCCTTCACCCCTCCCCTCACCTCCCTACATAACATTGTATGTGTTTGTAGAATTAAAATAGTATAGAGCAGGGCTTTTTTTCATCAGGAACACAGGGGGACACAGTTCCGGAACCTCTAGCACAAAATGTAGGCAAGGGGTACCAGAGTGTGCTGGAGGGTCTATTGATGGTGGCTGATGGGGGGTCTATGGTTGCTGTGGGGTTATTAAGTTTTGGGGGGGGTCTAGTGTTGCTGGGCTAGTGTTGTAGTGGCGCATCTGTGTCATGTATAGAACCTGCTGCATCAAAAATGACAGTTATAAAGAAAAAAAAATGACATTTAAAGCGGATCTTCACTGTATCTCAGCACCACAAACCAAAAAACACTATTTATTTCATTTTTAATATTCAAAGCAAACTCCCCCATCCATCCATGTCTCCATGCTTTATTTTGTTGAGAAATCGCTTTGAAAAAAGAACCTCTAGCATTTCTGGCCATGACCATCTTGAGTAAGGGCAGATGATTCATGTAGCATTTACTTTCTGGAATCCATCTGCCCTTAGCTCAGGCATGCATGCAGGAGAGTGTGCTTAGCTGAGAAAACCCCTCCTGCTCCCCCCCATCCTGAAGACTCCTGGGATGTATGACATCATTTGCCTAGGCAAAAAAAAAAAACAGGAAGTACAGTAACTGAAGAAAAAAAAAAAAAATACAAGTACTGTAAATATGATATAATTTCTTATCTATTTACTAATGCTAGCAGCATAAGGGTTATCAATAATCAGTGTTAATTGGAAGACTGAAGTTCCACTTTAAATTGCCAGCAATACAAAAATGTTCGAAAAAACACAGTGAGGGTGTGTCCCCCCCCCCCCCAATCTATACCAAGCATTTCGGGTCTGACCAGTTATAGGTGGGGGAAGTCACCATTTTTTGTATTTCGGGTCTGGTATGGATTTTAAGGGTAACCCCACAGCAAAAAAAAAAAACGGAGTGCCCCCCCCCCCCCCAAATCTATAAATCCATACCATACTCTTATCTGAGCATGTAGCTTGGCAGGTCAGGAAAAGGGGGGGGTGAGCTCCTCCTGAACCATACCAAGCCACATGCCCGCAACATGGGGGGGTGCTTTGGGGCACAGGGAATCTTTAACAAGGGGGCCCCCAGATCCCGGCCCCCTCCCTATGTGACTAAGTATGGGATACATTGTGTGCTGCCCCCAAGCACCCCCCTCGCTTGCTCATCCCCCCCCCTGCCCCCATTTCCCGGAGCTGTCAGGCTGCATGCTCAGATAAGGGCCATTTTGATTGGGGGAGGACCCCCCCCCAGGCCATTTTTTTTCACTTTTTTCTATTGCCGGCAATGTTTTTCTTTATTCAGCTGTCAGCGGGGAAGCCCATTGACAGCTAATGACTCATCCGTTGTTAGGGACACCGCAGTCGGCTTTCCAGTCCACAACCGGCTATGCAGTGCATTGTGGGGCGTTCGGTGGCAGTGCCATCTTAAGAGCATTAAAGGGCCCCGGGCAATGCAGTGCACTGCCCCCCCCCCCCACACACAATCACCCACAAGAATAAAAATGCAAATTATTGATCAGGCGATATTTATTGGTACAGCAGTGCCAGGCTAATGACAGTTTCCAAGTTTGGCAGCTTGGTCCTATGAACACACACACAGACGGGAGTCAGACTAGACTAGACTGTCCTGTGTGTGCATGTTCCCGTGGAGGTGGACAGGAATTCCTGCAGTTGTGGGCTCCCCCTCCATGGCCTAAGTGGCCTGACAGCAGGGCAGGGCCAACAGGTGCTTGCCACTCCCTAAGTTTGGCGGCGGGATGCACATGGGAATTGGGACTAATGCTTGGCTGGGGATGGGTCACTGGGCAGGAGAGGCCTCCCGGGCAACTGCCCAGTGTGCCCATTCGGTAAGATGGCTTCCAAGTTCGGCAGCTGGGTCCTATGAACACACACACAGACAGGAGTCAGACACGACTTTCCTGTGTGTGCCTGTTCCTGTGGAGGTAGACAGGCATTCCTGCAGTTGTGGGCTCCCCCTCCATTGCCCAAGTGGCCTGACAGCAGCGCAGGGCCGACAGGTGCTTGCCACTCCCTAAGTTTGGCAGCGGGATGCACAAGGGAATCGGGACTAATGCTTGGCTGGGGATGGGTCACTGGGCAGGAGAGGCCTCCCAGGCAACTGCCCAGCAAGCCCATTCAGTAAGATGGCCCTGCTCGGCGGGCAAACATCTCGTAGAGCGTCCCGCAAATTCAAGTGTTTGCAGAACGAGTGAACAGGTGATGTTCTGGCTGAACTTTTGCTCGGCTCGAAGTGTCCGCCCAACTCTACTGGTGAGTGTGGTATATGCTGGCATGTAAGGAAGTGGAGCAAACACTGTTATAAGTCTGTCACCAGTGTGGGAATATTTGGAGCTTTAATAGCCACCATTGGATTTTTAAGGACTTATTTGCAAAAAACACATTTTTGGGTTTTTCCACTTTATATATAGCTGTTTGCCGGGAGTTCAGCAGTTCAGGCAGGACTGAGCACATTGGTGCTGAGAGTACCAGAGCGTATCTCGCAGTGACAAGAGAATTCTGCCAGGTCTACGCATGCTATTTTTAGCCCCAAAAAAGCTTGCCTGTCTTCTGGCGCTTGTTCCTCACCATGAGCGATGGTAACAGAGAGAGACAGCTGAGAGGCCGGCCATTTACCGGGATAAGAAAAGGCCCATTTTTGGTGGAGCACCATTTTTATCAATTTGTGCAGCGTGGGAGAAAAGAAGATGGATGCTGCTGATATACACCGTGACAGGACGCTTGAAGGAATTAATGGTTTTCCAGACCGTTATACACTAACAGCCCATCAGCAGCCCCCGAGCAGCTGCGCGGTGGGAATAGATCGGTGGCGGAGTCACTTCAGGCTTCGGTGTTACCATGTGGCGTAGCAGACGCCGTGTCAGCCTGGAATGGATTGCATTAGCAGACAGCCTGGAGTAGGCTATTAACTCAGGATGACAAGTGGGGAGCCTTGCAAGATCCTCTTGAGTGCTTGACATTAATGGAGGTGCGGCAACACCAAGATGAAGGACGGGGATTAAGGAGAGGGGTCAGTAATCAGCGATAGATAATGTAGACAGCTCTCTCTGTTACAATGTATCGCTTTCGGGTTCTATAAAGTAATACTAGAATTGGGGTCTATTTTTTAAAAGAAAAAGTTTTTTTTTAATCAAGGGTAACCCCAGTCAAAATTACACATTTCCTATTATTAGTATGTTTAATACCTTTATCTTTGATATTATTCATTGTTCTGGATAGCTGCTTGTGCAGCTTAGAAAGTCTTATCTAAGCTGGACAATCAGCTTCTTCCTGTTCTTCACTGACAACTCTATCTCCCTTTATCTGAATTTGCTAAGCTGTCTTTCACTTCCTGAAAAGGTTGTCGGTCTTTCTTAGACAGGCATGCCTAGACCTGCCCACCCCCCCCCCCCTCCCAATCCCTCCTATCCTTCACAGAACATGATCTCCTGTCTTCCAAGCCTCGTTTAGGCCAGCAGCTCTTCCTGAGAAGAGAGAGAGGGGGCGGGGAGAGGGAGACAGAGGGAGAAAGAAAGAGAGTGGGGAGAGGGAGAGAGAGGGAGAGAGGGAGGGGGTAGAGAGGGAGGGGGAGAGAGGGAGAGGGGGGAGAGAGGGGGAGAGGGAGAGATGGGGGGGGGAGAGAAAGAGAGGGGATAAAGAGAGGGGGAGGGAGAGAGGGAGGGGGTAGAGAGGAAGAGAGGTGGGAAGAGAGAGAGAGAGGGGGAAGAGAGAGAGGGGAGAGGGAGATAGAGCGAGAGATAGGGGGGATAGATAGGGGGGATAGATAGGGGGGAGAAAGAGAGGGGGGAGAGGGAGAGAGAGGGAGAGAGGGAGGGGGTAGAGAGGGAGAGAGGGGGGGAAGAGAGAGAGGGGAGAGGGAGACAGAGCGAGAGATAGGGGGGAATAGATAGGGGGGAGAGAGGGGGGGGAGAGAAAGAGAGGGGGAGAGGGAGAGAGGGGGGAAAGAGAGAGAGAGAGGGGGGATAGGGGGGAGAGAGAGACAGAGGGAGATATAGGGGGGAGGGGGGGAGAAAGAGAGGGGGGAGGGAGAGAGAGGGAGGGGGGAGAGAGGGGGGAAAGAGAGCGAGAGGGACAGAGAGAGGGAGAGAGGGAGAGAGAGAGAGAGAGAGGGAGGGGGCAGCCTTTGGAAGTATGTTATGTCCACTCTTCATAGTTCCAGCAGCACATAAAAATGATTTCAACAGCACCTGTTCCCATCGATGCGACTTTGAAAATCAGCGCCTTTGAGGCGACTTTGATCTAGACAGTGTAAAGTGGGATCAAAGCTGCACTCAAAGTCACAATCTAAATCGCACAACTTTGGAGTCACACTAGTTGAAATGTAGCCACTAGGCTAGAGTGTGACTTTGGAGTGCAGCTTTGATCCAACTTTACACTCTCTGGATCAAAGTTGCATCAAAAGTTGCAGCAAAGTAGTGCAGGTACCTTTTCAAAGTTGCTGATTTTCAAAGTTGCATAGATGGGAACAGGTGCCATTGAAATCAACGGGCTGTGATTTGTCATGCGACAACCAATGGGTTGACTTGTCATGCGACTTTGTATCCAAAGTCACATGACAAGTTGCGCTAGTGGAAACGTAAACTCAGTGTGGTTGCCTGTACTATGATCATTGTCACTGACTTTCAGTAACCACGCCCACTTGCTGCTCTTGTACTCAGCAGGAAGAGGGATTGTAGTCATGTGACACCACTGAATACTGCAAAATAAAGGGGGAAAAACTGGGATTTTTTCATTTTGATACATAAGGCTGAACTCCGTTCACATTAATGATTGCAGGGGAGAATATATGGATAAGGCTGTATTTCTGCTTTAAGCATTCTTGTTCTTATTAAGTTTTGGGACCTCCAGATATCACCTCAAAATGTAAAAAAAAAAAAAAAAAAGCAAAATGAATATATCAGAAAGTTGTAAATCAGCGCGAATCAACACTTAAGTACTATAGTGTCCTAAAAAAATTCCCTATCCCAAAAAAGTGCAAATGCAAATCCTATTGGTGGTTGGTGTTCGCCAAAAAAAATACATATTTTGAAAAATATAAAAATGTGTTAAAAAACAGAGCAAAAAAAAAAGTAAAAATATGATCTAAAAAAAATATAAAAAATATATATCATATATAGATAATCGATGTGAAAAAACAATCATATTAAAAAAAAAAAACATTCATATCAGTGCAAAAAAATCTCAATGAAGTAAATAAATATTATAAAAAAGTCCAAAAAATTATTCATTGTATATAATGTCCATTCATTATTATTCCTAAACGCCCCAAAAGAAAATCCAATAAAGTGCAGGAAAGTGCAAATAAATCTTCTGTGACAATGTTTTTTTTTTATTATTATATGATTGTTTTTTCACATTGATTACCTATATATGATATACAGTATATGTTTTATATTTTTTTGAGATAATATTTTTAAATATTTTTTGCAGTGTTTTTTTTTAACATGTTTTTATATTTTTCAAAATATGTAATTTTTGGATGAATACCAACCACCAATAGGATTTTCACTTGCACTCTTTTGGGATAGGGAATTTTTTTAGTACACTATAGTGTAGATTTGCGCTGATTTACAACTTGCTGATTCGCCTCATGCTGCACATGTCTGAAGCCAATTAGCAGCAACTAAATACTATAGTACATCTTTAGGAAAACGTATAACCATCGATTGTTTTTGGTGCCAGATTATTTTTTCATCATTCTCAAAATGAATATATACTTGCCACCTGCTACAAAAAAAAAGACTAAAATCTCCATAGTCACAAAGATTAAATAATTTAAAGTCATAGTCTCTTTTTTTTATTTATTTTTTTAATCCAATATATTTAATTGTTTTGGCCTTCACAATCAGGAAGACTCTTGTTCGCCAAGCTTTATTATTTCTCCCAGTCTTCATAAACTTTTTAAACCTCGGTTTATTATATCATTCATTTTTTAATCCTGCAAACATTAAACACTGAATATTAATATTTAATGTTTAGAAACTGGCAGCTGCTAACACTCCAAGCAGAAAAACAACTATCTATTCTACAGGCTTAATCCTGGTTTCGACCAACTATTTTTATTATATAGACCTGCATGGCATGGAGATCAGGCTACACAGACTGGTGAATGACTCAGAGGAGGGACTCGCCTCTTCTACTATCTTATTAGAGGAAGGACACACCCCCTATATGTGTCTTAGTAGACTAGTGAATAACTCGGAGGAGGGGCACCCCACTACCACTATCTTATCAGACTGGTGAATGACTCAAAGGAGAGACATGCCCCCTCTATCTGTACTATTAGACTAGTGAATGACTCAGAGGAGGAACATACCCCTTCCACTATTTTATCAGACTGGTGAATGACTCAAAGGAGGGACATACCCCTTCCACTATTTTATCAGACTGGTGAATGACTCAAAGGAGGGACATACCCCTTACACTATTTTATCATACTGGTCAATGACTCAGAGGAGGGACATACCCCTTCTACTATTTCATCAGACTGGTGAATGACTCGAAGGAGGGACGCACCCCCTCTATCTGTTTTAGAAGACTGGTAAATAACTCAGAGGAGGGACATACCACTTCCACTATCTTATCAGTGAATGGCTCAAAGGAGGGACATGCCCCCTCTATCCTCCTACTAGACTAGTGAATGACTCAAAGGAGGGACACACCCAGTCTTCTATCTTATCAGACTAGTGAATGACTCAGAGGAGGGGCATCATCCCTCCACTATCTTGTGAAATTGGGTAATAACTCAGAGGAGGGGCACACCTCGTCCTCTATCTTATCAGACTGACAAATAATTCAGAGGAAGTACATACTCCTTTCACTATCCTATCAGACTGGTCAATGACTCAGAGGAGGTACGTGCCCCTGTCACTATGTTATCAGACTGGCACACATGCCAGAGGAGGTACACAGATCTTTCACTATCTTATCAGACTAGTGAATGACTCAGAGAAGGGACACATCTCCATAATCTGCCTTACTAGACTAGTGAATGACTCAGAGGAAGGACATACCCCTTCCACTATTTTATGAGACTGGTGAATGGCTCAGAGGAGGGACATACCCCTTCCACTATTTTATCAGACTTGTGAATGGCTCAGAGGAGGGACATACACCTGCCACTATCTTATCAGACTGGTGAATGACTCAGAGAGGGACATGCCCCCTTCCACTATTTTATCAGACTAGTGAATGACTCAGAGGAGGGACACATCTCCTTAATCTGCCTTACTAGACTAGTGAATGACTCAGAGGAAGGACATACCTCATCCACTATTTTATCAGGCTGGTGAATGGCTCTAAGGAGGGACATACCCCTTCCACAATTTTATCAGACTAGTGAATGACTCAGAGGAGGGACACATCTCCTTAATTTGCCTTACTAGACTAGTGAATGACTCAGAGGAAGGACATACCCCTTCCACTATTTATCAGACTGGTGAATGGCTCAGGGGAGGGACATACCCCTTCCACTATTTTATCAGACTAGAGAATGACTCAGAGGAGGGACACATCTCCTTAATCTGCCTTACTAGACTAGTGAATGACTCAGAGGAAGGACATACCTCATCCACTATTTTTTCAGACTTGTGAACAGGCAGTGCAGAGGAGGGACACAACCCTTCCACTAACGTATTAGACTGGTAAATGACTCAAAGAGGGACATAGTTACATGGTTACTTAGTCAGGTTGAAAAAGAGACACAAGTCTCTGCATCAATGCGGCGTGGCATGGAGGTGATCAGCTTGTGGCACTGCTGAGGTGTTATAGAAGCTCAGGTTGCTTTGATAGCCACCTTCAGCTCTTCTGCATTGTTGGGTCTGGTGTCTCTCATCTTCCTCTTGACAATACCCCACAGATTCTCTATGGCGTTTAGGTCAGGCGAGTTTGCTGGCTAATTAAGCACAGTGATACCATGATCATGTGACCAGGTATTGGTACTTTTGGCAATGTGGGCGGTGCCAAGTCCTGCAGGAAAATTAAATCAGCATCTCCATAAAGCTGGTCAGCAGAGGAAAGCATGAAGTGCTCTAGAATTTCCTGATAGAGGGCTGCGCTGATTTTGGAGTTAAAAAAACACAGTGGACCAACACCAGCAGATGACATGGCTCCCGAAGTCATCACAGACTGTGGAAAATGTTGGAAATCAAGGTCCCTGAGTCTGGAGGAGTGGAGAGGCACAGAATCCAAGTTGCATGAGGTCCAGTGTGAGGTTTCCACAGTCAGTGATGATTTGGGGAGCCATGTCATCTGCTATTGTTGGTTCACTGTATATTTTTAAGTTTGAAGCCATCTAGCAGGAAATTCTAGAACACTTCATGCTTCCCTCTGCTGACCAGCTTTATGGAGATGCTGATTTAATTTTCCAGCAGGACTTGACACCTCCCACACTGCCAAAACTACCAATACCTGGTCACATGATCATGGTATCACTGTGCTTGATTGGCCAGAAAACTCGCCTGACCTAAACCCCATAGAGAATCTGTGGGGTATTGTCAAGAGGAAGATGAGAGACACCAGATCCAACAATGCAGACCAGCTGAATATGGCTATCAAAGCAACCTGGGCTTCCATAACACCTCAGCAGTGCCACAGGCTGATCGCCTCTATGTCATGCCGCATTGATGCAGTAATTTATGCAAAAGGAGTCCCGACCAAGTATTGAGTGCATACTATACTGTGCATGGATACACTTTTCAGTAAGCCAACATTTCTGTAATAAAAATCCTTTTTTTTTATTGGTCTTATGTAATATTCTAATTTTCTGGGATACTGAATTTTGTTTTTTTTCTAGTTGTAAGCCATAGTCATCAAAATTAAAGGAAAGAAATGCTTGAAATATATCACTTTTTGAATTGAATTACTGAAATAAATTAACTTTTTAAAGATATTCTATTTTTTAAAAATGCACCTGTATATAGCAGAATATCTAGTGCTGTTGTGTGCCTGTACACACTCCCAGTATTAACATTTCGGAATTCTCTGCATGCTAAACTGAGCTGGCAGCATGGGATGGGCACAACTAAACTTTTTGCATGACTTTATATATTTTTAATCCAGTAATTTTAAAAGTGATGTGGGCACTGTAGACTTTACAGTTAAACATATTGCTTTATCTTGCTAGGTCTGCCCATTAGTTGAGAACTTGAAAAGCGAGCCATAGTGAAAACCATTGCAAGCTTTCAAAGCTTTTCAGAGGCTACTTCTTCTTCTTCTTAATCTGGCAGATGAAGGAACCTTTTGAGCTTTGAAAGATTGCAACAATTTTCACTATAGCTAGCTTTTAAAGTTATTATTTTTGTCACTTTGATCTAAAAAAGCTGGATATAGGATCCCAGTGTGATTTGAAAATGTGTCTCCATTATATTTTATTTCAATATTATATATTTATGATAAAATATATTTCATTTCTACAGCTCACTCTGTACTCAACAGACAATCGGTTATGCCAAAGCCAATTGCACCTAACTCCCCTGAATCCTAATCAACTAGCACTGCCATGGCAACTTATAAAAGATAATGTGTGGCTTACACAAAACCAAGTAGGGTTAAAATGGATAAATTTACCCCAGAAATATAGGTATTTATGAAATTATAACAACATTGATAATATTTGCTTTGTCTGTCCTTTTATTCACTATTTTATTCCAACAACAGACCTGTTCTCCCCATTCACAACCTTAGACTTGTCCTTCCCATTCACAGCCCCACCAGACTTTTCCTCTCCTTTCACACCCTCAAACCTTTTTCCATACCTTTGCACCATCAGACCTGACTTCTCCCTTCAAACCCTCAGATCCAGAGGAGGACTGGGCCAGGGGCAGGTGGGCAATTGCCCCCTGGGCCGCTCTGATGTCTGGTATAAGGGCTGCACTGCTTCTGTCCCCACCACTGACCTACTGAGTGCAGGTTGAAGACAAGGACAGAGCGCAGGGACCCCCCCATCATGGATGGTGTAAACTGTGTCTGAGCAGAGGCCGGTTCCATGCCCCACTGGAGACCCTCCTCCCCTGGCCAGCCCCAACTGAGCTGTCCCAGCTCCCCCAAACCACCCCCTGCTGGCCAGGTTGGGAAACAGGATTCAGCCAGTGAGTAGAGAGTACCTGGAGCAGGGCTTTGGCCTGGAATGGCGGTCAGGAGGATGACGGGAAGAGGGAGAGTGGGAGGGGGGCCGAGTCGCTGCACCATGGGCCTTTGGTTTGTATTTGCCCCCTGGGCCGAAAGTTGCCAGCCTGCCACTGCTCAGACCTGTCCCTGATCTTCACACCCTAAGACCTGTCCTGCACTGTCAAATCATCAGACCTGTCCTCTACCTTCATATCCTCAGACCTGTCCTCTACCTTCACACCATCAGTCCTGTCCTCTATCTTCAACTCCTCAGATTTGTCCTCTACCTTTATGCCTTAAGACATGTCCTCTAATTTTTACACCATCAGACCTGCTCTGTACCTTCATACCATCGGTCCTGTCCTCTACCTTCATACCATCAGGCCTCTCCTTTACCTTCACACGATCTGATCTGTCCTCTACCTTTACATCATCAGACTTGTTCTTTACTTTCACACCATCAGACCTGTCCTCTACCTTCACACCCTCAAACCTGTTCTCTACCTTCACACCTTCAGATCTGTCATGTACCCTCACACCATCAGTCCTGTCCTCTACCTTCACACCCTCAGACCTCTCCTCTACCTACACACCATTAGACCTGTCCTCTACCTTCACACCATCAGACCTGCCTTATACCTTCACACCATCAGACCTGTCTTCTACCTTCACACCATCAGACCTGTCTTTTACCTACACACCATTAGACCTGTCCTCTACCTTCACACCATCAGACCTGCCTTCTACCTTCACACCATCAGACCTGTCTTCTACCTTCACACCATCAGACCTGTCTTCTACCTTCACACCCTCAGACCTGTCTTCTACCTTCACACCAACAGACCTGTTCTCTTCCTTCACACCCTCATACCTGTCCTCTAACTTCATATTCTCAGTCCTGTCCTCTACCTTCACACCCTCAGACCTCTCCTCTACCTACACACCATTAGACCTGTCCTCTACCTTCAAACCATCAGACCTACCTTCTACCTTCACACCATCAGACCTGTCTTCTACCTTCACACCATCAGACCTGTCTTCTACCTTCACACCATCAGACCTGCCTTCTACCTTCACACCATCAGACCTGTCTTCTACCTTCACACCATCAGACCTGTCTTCTACCTTCACACCATCAGACCTGTCTTCTACCTTCACACCCTCAGACCTGTCTTCTACCTTCACACCAACAGACCTGTTCTCTTCCTTCACACCCTCATACCTGTCCTCTAACTTCATATTCTCAGACCTGTCCTCTACTTTCACACTCTCAGACCGGTCATCTACCTTTACACCTTTAGACCTGTCCTCTACCTTCAAACCCTCAGGCCTGTCCTGTACCTTCACACCCTTGGGCCTGTCCTGTACCTTCACACAATCATACCTGTCCTCTCCCCTCACACCATCAGACCTGTTCTCTGCCTTCATACCACCAGACTGGTCCTTTACCTTCACACCATCAGGCCTGTCCTCTACCGTTACATCATCAGACCTGTCCCTTGTTTTCACCCCCTCAGACCTGTCCTCTACCTTCACAGCCCCAGACCTCTCCTCTACCTACACATCACCAGATTGTCCTCTACCTACACACTATCAGACCTGTCCTCTACCTTCACACCCTCAGACCTGTCCCTGACCTTCACAGCCTCAGACCCGTCCCTGACCTTCACACCCTCAGACCTGTCCCTGACCTTCACACCCTCAGACCTGACCTCTGCCTGCACACCCTCAGACCTGTCCTCTACCTTTATGCCTTCAGACCTGTCTTTCACCTCCATACACCGTCAGAATTGTCCTATCCCTTCAAAACCTTAAACCTCTACTCCACTTTTACATCCTCAGACCTGCTCTCTACCTTCACACCCTCAAACCTATCATCTGCCTTCACACCCTAAGACTTGTCCTGTCCTATCTTACCTTTAAATCTGTCCTCTGCTTTTACATACTAAGATTTGTTCCAGCCATTCACAACTTCAAAACTGTCCTTTACCTTCACACCCTAAGAATTGTGGTCTACCTTCACACCATTAGACATTTCCTTTATCTATCCGCCCTCAGCTTTCCTCTATCTTTATAGAAGTACTGGAAGAAGTGTGGTTGGACTATCGAGTGGAGAGGGAGGATGGATGACCAGCGTTCTCTACACATTGCTTGCTATGGCAGATGGGATATGTAGACATGAATGCGCAAGTTTTAGGTGGAAGTACTTGGCTGGTCTCGACCCGATAGAACACCTTTGTGATGAATTAGAGCAGAGTCTGCGAGCCAGGCCATCTTGTCCAACATCAGTGCCTGTGATTAGAGGTGTGCAGTGTCGACTCCCTGGCGGGGAGGAACTCGAACAAGCCCAAGCCCATCTCTACTCCCAACTTTGTGAAACAGTTTGGGGATGGTCCCTTCCTGTTCCAACACGACTGCACACCAGTGCACAAAGCAAGGTCCAAAAAAAAAAAAAAAAACATGGAGGAGCGAGTTTGGGGTGGAGGAACTTGACTGGCCTGCATAGACTGTGAGCCATGGCTTCTCATCCAACATCAGTGCCTGACCTCACAAAAGCGTTTCTGTAGGAATGGTCAAACATTTCCATAGATACACTCCTAAACCTTGTGGACAGCCTTCCCAGAAGAGTTGAAGCTGTTATAGCTGCAAAGGGTGAGCCGACTCAATATTGAACCCTACGGACTAAGACTGGGATGCCATGTGTGTGTAAAGGCAGGCGTCCCAATACTTTCGACAATATAGTGTATTTTAGGATAATTTATATGGGGATGCATAACATACATAAATGCTGCATTGGTAACAATTACAGGTAAATGCAGATTTTTTTTTTTTTTACTATATATTCTTAAAAAAAAAAAAAAAAAAAAAACGAAAAAATAAAAATATATGTATCCAAATTTGCTATCAAATATGATAAAAATGATGATGTTATAGGTTAGGGTAGACTACAAATGCTAAAAGGTATAATGTGCAGAACATCATCATCATTACCTTCCAAGACTCAAGGGGGTTTTAGTGAGTAAAGGCCTGGGAAATCAAGCAGTTAATATTTCTGGCCCCTCTGTACTGCTCACCCCTCCCCCTTCTGTCCACACAGTCATATTAGAATGGTATATATCTACTGGCCCCCTATTGTTCAGAATGGAGCTGTTTGCTGTTCTCTAAGTCGTCGTCGCCCCCCCCCCCCCCCCACACTCCAAGCAATTGATTCTTATTAGAGTAAAGAGGTCACTGGACGCTCTTGAACAATTAGTGACCTTAGCATGGCACGTGGCGGATTGAGCGCCCTCCACAGGAGAGAGGTCAGCAAACTGCAGTCCTTCCACACAGCATGCAGCAAATTAACAAGCCTGTGATGTGAACACTGCAGTAAACATTGACATCAAATTGAGCAGATTAGCCGCGGACGCGGGAGCGAATGTTTGGCAGCAATACAATAACAGAGCTTTATAGAAAATGGCAAATTAATTGCCTATACATTTTTAAGTGATTTAAAATAACATCAAGGAAAAGGGTCGGCAAACCTGCCTGGATTCTGATGTTGAGGAGCAATATATCCCAGCATGCCCCAACGCAGCCGGAGCAGCACACATTGCCTGCACGTGGTCTGTTAAAGCTGAAGTTTGGTCCCTTTATATTTTGTCTTCTTTGGTCTCTACTTACCCGCTAATCATCATGCTAATGACATTTATAAATAAAACCTGTTATCATTACATACCTTATTTTATACATAGCGATGTCATCACTGAGCCTTTGTGCTTCTCTATGTAATGTAGGCAGATCGTGGCTGGTGGGAGGGGCTGGCACAGTGCTGTACATAGCTTTCTGAAAACATCTCAGCACTTGCCTCAGTATTACCCTCAAGAACCCTCAGCCTTATGTACTCATATAATTACCAAATGTACTGTATAGTGTAATATTTTATAAAATACATTTTTATTTTTTTCATATTTATTTTTTATATATAATTTTTATTTATAGAGACATGTTTTATATACATTTGATTATTTCAGTTGTAATCTACCAAGTAGTTCACCTTTCAATACTTCACTTCAGTGGCAGGGTGAAGCAGCGGCCTTGCCGCATTCAATACAGATAGAAGTCCTCAAGATTGTGCATAGTTAGCAAGTTGGAGTATCCCACTCATCCCTTCTCCCATCCAAGTTCTAATGAAATACAAAAAAAGAAAACTCAGAAAAGAAAACCCAGGGCGACATCCCGGACGAGCCCCCAAATGTATATATTAATGTATATATAATATTGTATTATAATATAACATATATATAATATTTAATTATGTATATATTTATATATATTTTTATATAGTTTGTTACTATCTATATATTTATTTTTTAAAATATTTATGATTTTGTAGATTTTTTTATTTCTTATTTTCTATCTATCTATCTATCTATCTATCTATCTATCTATCTATCTATCTATCTATCTATCTATCTATCTATCTATCTATCTATCTATCTATCTATCTATCTATCTATCTATCTATCTATCTATCTATCTATCTGTCTATCTATCTATCTATCTATCTATCTATCTATCTATCTATCTATCTATCTATCTATCTATCTATCTATCTATCTATCTATCTATCTATCTATCTATCTATCTATCTATCTATCTATCTATCTATTTTAAAGTGGCAGCAGATTATTCATTATCACAGTTTAATAATATTTTTCACTTGATTTTCTGTGGTGCATTGGTGGGATTGGTGGTATATGATCACATAGATCACAGATCCAAGGACTTTTTAAATCTCTCTTTCTACCTATCTATCTTATGATTGACCTCTTCAAACTGACCACCTCCTGGCCCTTTAAAGAGTTCTAAATGGCGGGAGCAGGAGTCGGGCATTTAGGTCAGGTGAATGCTGTGATTGGCTGTCGCAAAATGCATCGTAGTATCCTGATCCCCACCGGCTACATTACTGGGAACGTGTCGAGAGCACACTCCCAGCACAGCAAGGTATTTTAACAGGGCCACATATATGCAGCTGCTCGGCGTTAAGGCCCCACCCGCCGAGTGGCAGCATATACTGTATACGTCGTCAAGGGATTAATAGATTCTTTATATTATTTTTTATATATTTTTATATATTTTGTTTTTTATTTATATAATTATTCATATGTTTTTATATACCTATGTTTTTTTAAATATATTCATTTTTTTTAAATATTTATGATCTATTTATTCATATATGTTTTATATTAATATTGATATATTTATTTTTTGCAAACATTTAAGTGTTTTTTTTTAAAACATTTATAATGTATACATTTATAAATTTATATTGTTTTCTGGTTGGGTGGTTCAAGGCTATGGTCCTGGCAATTTCACTGAGAGCCCCTGTGTCATGGGGGGGTCAGGTCAGGTTACCTGCCATCTGTTCCAGTTAAAGGGTCCTTACTCAGTTACAGGAGGGTAGACCTCTTTTCACTAGTCACACCCAGCTCCCGGCCTGACCATTGTTACACTTGTCCCTTGTGTTCAAGATCCTGTATACCTCACAAGGGCAGTCGATTATGGGTCTATCCAGCCGTCTGTGGCCTAACTGTGCACTGACCCACTCAGGTAATCAGGCATCTCCTTTGAATAACGTCACTCCAGGTAGAGGTCAATATCTTTATACCATCGAATACTTGGTCGAGAGGCTCTCGGAAAATAAATAAAAAAGTGGCTGTGCAAAGTGGCTAGGCCCTGAGGCCCACTACTACTAGAACCCTAACTCCTTCCTTCACATGAGTGGGCAGTATCCACATGATTAGAGATGGAAATTGGGTGGGTAACTCTGGTGATGGGCAGGGTCTAGACAGGAAAAAAGACTTACTGTTGGCAAGGTTTATTGTGTCCCACGGACCTGGACTAAAGCGTTGGTAAGTATGCCATGTGTGTTAATGCAATAGAAAAATAAGAATCCAGCCTGAGGAATTTTCAGTCACCATCCTTTTTTTTGGGGGGCACCCACCCATCCCCCTCCACTCTGTATATCTTCTTTGCCTGTCATGCAGTTTTTATTTTTTTTTTTTTTTCATGCATTTCTAAGTAATAAATGCAAATGAGGAGAGATTTATGTAATTTGAGTTTTTGTTTCTCATCAATATTGCCGCGATGTTTTGGTGTTTAGCAGTAACGAGGCATTCATCTCGCAGTTCAGGATTATTCATGAGAGCCCTCATTTAAATGGGAATTCTCAGCAATCCCAGCTTCTCCTTTCTTAAAACCATCAAATCATTTTCTGCCTGTCACAATCTGTACATAATCGTTTCAAGAAAACGATTTATAGTGAATCTGTCCACTAACAACCGGCAATTTATTTTTTGGGGAATGCTGGAGAGTCAAAGCTGAACTCAGGGATAGGCAAATACTGTCTAAATACAAGAGCCGTGTGTATTCTTCCTTAAATCTCGGTGTGTTTTATGTATTTCTTCCAGATCTGTGCAGAAGCTTCCTGTAATAAAGACCGCTCACTGCTGCCCTCTCTCCTTGTGCAGGGTGACTGGTCTTGTCTCTGCCCCCACCTGTAGTTTTCTGCAGGCAGCCTGTAGTCGGCGGGGTCTGTTTGGTCCCTCCCAAAGCTCTACTCTATCTCCTTGTTCAGGGGGGTCAGGTTACCTGCCATCTGTTCCAGTTAAAGGGTCCTTACTCACTGACCTCTTTTCACTAGTCACACCCAACTGCCAGCCTGACCCTTGTTACACATGTTCCTTGTATTCAAGATCCTGTCACCAGGGCAGTCTATTATGGGTCTATCCAGCCATCTACGGCCTAACTGTGCACTGACCCACTCAGGTATTCAAGCATCTTCTTTGAATAATGTCACTCCAGCTAGAAGTCAATATCTTTAAGGATTTGTAGGATTGATTTCCATGATACAGCATCAAGTTCAGCAGGCAAACATTGTGGTAGTAATAATTGCAACAGTCTTTAGGAGATGAGCCCAACTCGAGGGAAAACCCTCCAGAAGAAACCCTCTATAGAGGAAATGTTTATCAAGGGAAGCTCTCTCCTGAGGAAGCTTCCTTAGGGTAAACTCTCTCCAGGAGAATCCCTTTCCAGAGGATATGCCCTCCAGGGTTAAACCCTCTTCAGGGCAAATAACCCTTTGTAGAGGAAAACCTGTTCCGGGAAAACCTTAGCCAGAGGAAACCCTCTACTGGGGAACCCCTTGTAGAGAAAACTCCTTCCAGGGGAAACCTTCCTCAAGGCAAATCCTCTCCAGAGGAAACCCTGTCTAGTAAAAACACCTTTCAGAGGAAATCCTGTCCA
Source organism: Pelophylax lessonae (assembly GCF_965119305.1). Taxonomy (NCBI): domain Eukaryota; kingdom Metazoa; phylum Chordata; class Amphibia; order Anura; family Ranidae; genus Pelophylax; species Pelophylax lessonae. The sequence goes on along the minus strand of NC_138768.1, from coordinate 863,680,287 downwards.
GAGGAACCCAGCACCAGGGGAAGCCCCCTTTAGAGGATACCCTTTCCAAGGGAAAACCCTCCCCAGAAGAAAACCCTCTCCAGGGGAAACCCTCTCCAGAGGAAACTGTCCCCAAAGGAAACCCATTTCAGGGGAACCCTCTCCAGGGGAAACCCTTTCCAGAGGAATCCCTCTGAATGCTGGAGAGTCAAATCTGAACTTAAGGATAGGCAAATGTTGTCTTAATACAAGAGCCGTGTGTATTCTCCCTTAACTCTTGGTGTGTTTTGTGTATTTCTTCCAGACCTGTGCAGTAATCCAGTGTAAAACCTATCTTTGTGCAGGGGCTTTTTGTATTAAAGACCACTCACTGCTGCTCTCTGTCCTTGATCAGGATGACTGCTTTTGTCCCCGCCCCCTCTGTATTTTTCTCTAGGCAGTCTGTAGTGGGTGTGACCTGTTTGGTCCCTCCCACGGGTCTATTTTATCTCCTTTGCAGGGTGACTGTCTCTCTGCCCCTCCTGTAGTTTTCCGCAGGCAGCCTGCAGTCAGTGGGGCCTGTTTGGTCCCTCCCAAAGCCCTACTCAATCTCCTTGTTCGGGGGGGGGGGTTTAGGTTACCTGCCAATTCCATCTGTTTCAGTTAAAGTCACTCTCTGACAGGAGTGTAGACCTCTTTTCACTAGTCACACCTAGCTGCCGGCCTGACCATTGTTATACATGTCTCTTGTATTCAAGATCCTGTCACCAGATCAGTCTATTATGGGTCTATCCAGCCATCTGCAGCCTAACTATGCACTGACCCCCACTCAGGTATTCAGGCATCTCCTTTAAATAACATCACTCCAAGTAGAAGTCAATATCTTTAAGGACTTGCCGGATAGATTTCCATGATACAGCAGCAAGTTCAGCAGGCAAACATTGTGGTAATAATTGCAACAGTCTTTACCCATCTTCAGTGATCCTATGTCCCAGGATCAGGGGAGGAGCCCAACTTGAGAAAAAACCCTTCAGAAGAAACCCTCTACAGAAGAAATCCTCATCAAGGGAAGCTCTCTCCTGAGAAAGCTTCCTCAGGGTAAACCCTCTCCTGGAGAATTTTCAGATCCTCAGAGAGTTCTTTGCCATGAGGTGCCATGTTTAACTTCCAGTGACCAGTATGAGAGAGTGAGAGTGATAACACCAAATTTACCACACCTGCTTCCCATTCATACCTGAGACCTTGTAACACTAACCAGTCACATGACACGGGGGAGGAAAAATGGCTAATTGGGCCCAGTTTGGACATTTTCCTTTAGTGGGTATACTCATTTTTTTTGGCTGTGTTGAGTTATTTTGAGGGGACAGCAAATTTACACTGTTATACAAGCTGTACACTCACTACTTTACATTGTAGCAAAGTGTTGTCACATAAAAAAATATAAAAAAAAGGTTAAAGAATATTTACAAAGATGTGAGGGGTGTACTCACTTATTCATATTTTCTTTTTACTTATTTTAGAAGTATTTTAGAAGTATAAAAGTACTGTATACATATATATATATATATATCCCTGTTTTTTTTTCTAGCATATTTTGCTTAAGCAACAGAGAGTTTCCATTTTGGCACAAATAGTAATTTTGCCGTAACCGTTGCCTTCATCCCTACAGATTAGAACTGGGTGAAGATTTGCAATGATAATTACTAGGTGTATAGCTGACGATATTGTTTTTCAATCAACACAATGCTAGTTCTACTTCAAAGGTAGTAAAGCTTTTGTGCTGCACGACACCCATAAGGAATACGTGATTTACGTGATTTACGAACCTCAAGCTCCATCATAGAACAGGAGAGTCTTATTACTGTTGGCATGAATAATATAAAAGGTTTCTTCAGAATCAAATTTCTTGAAATGGCTCTAGAGGTTGTGTACAATGTGCTGAAGTCATTGGAAAGCTACATAAGGGCAATAAACCGTCATTGATATAATAAAAGAGTTTTATAAACACTCGGTGGCACAAAGGGGCGCGACGCTGACTCTGCAGGGACTGCGGTAAGCTGTATTTTAATTTCACAGTTCGAAGAAAATAGAAGGAAAAAAAAATGAGACAACAAGACATAATGTGACTTTTACAGCTTGAAGCGGTATTAAACCTAAAAGCAATAATGTAATATATTGCAGCTTGCCAATTCTTTAGATGAGGTGGCTGCATTCGTTTTCTCCTTCTTTTTTTCCTTTATTTTCATCTGGCGATCCAGCCAGTTAGGCTGACCATACAATATAGGAATTCTGTATAAACATTTACAAGATCTTTCTTAGAACGTTCTTTCTTGCCATCACTAATTTATTTTCAAAGCATTTATAGGGTAAGTTCACAGTTTTTTCAGGATGAATTTAAAAGGTGGACTAACTTCAGATATCCTAGTCACCGCTCCAGAACCCGTTGCACATAGCGACCGCGATGACCCATGTCCCAGAACGAAAATCTATCATAACAGACGCAATGGCAATCACCCATTGGTTAGCATGGTCACAAGGTGCTTCTTTCGTCTGGGACACCTTATTTGAAGAAGCTTCAGATGGGCCTCTCATTGGTCAACATGGTCACAAGTGATCTTATGGGATATCTTATTGGAAAAAGAAGCTTTGGATGGGCTTCTTATTAATCAGCATGGTCACAAGGTAAGTTTTTCTTCTGGGACACCTTATTGGAAGAAGAAGCTTTAGACAGGCTTCTCGTTGGTAAGCATGGCCACAAAGTACGTCTTTCCTCTGGGACACCTTACCAGAAGAAGAAACACGAGATGGGATTCTTATTGTTTAGCATGATCACAAAGTACTTCTTCTTTCTGGGACACTTGCAAGAAAAAGTCTCAAAGGGCTTCTCATTGGTAGGCACGTTCACGTGGCCATGCTGACCTTTTTCTCAGCATTGTCACAAAATATGCCTTTCTTCTGGGACACCTTTCCAGAAGAAATACCAGATGGTATTCTCATTGGTCAGCATGATCACAAGGTACTTCTTTCTTCTTGAACTCCTTACTGGAAGAGGAAGCCTCAGATGGGCTTCTCATTGGTAGGCATGGTCACAAAATACATTGTTCTTCTGGGACACCTTACTGGAAGAAGAAGCTTTAGATGGGCTTCTCGTTAGTAAGCATGGTCACAAAGTACATCTTTCCTCTGGCACACCTTACCAGAAGAAGAAACACCAGATGGGATTCCTATTGGTCAACATGATCACAAGGTATATAATATGACAGCTTAAATGCCCAACGAAAACCAAATAAAGGTATAAGCTATCCCAAGCGCTTCAAATGAGGACCACTCACCAATAAATAAATTGGCTATGCAGCTACTTAACTAAAACATATGGAGAAAGATATATAATAGATAGATACTCAGCAATATCCCTATATATATATAGTAGCGCAAACTTGTCAAGAAGCAAGTGCCAAAAAAATACTGTGCCCACTGCACAAAAGTCCGAAATGCAATAGATGTCACATAGGCAGCAGGAAAAAGTTCAGAAATGACTCAAACAGTCCATAATCCTTCACTCTATCTCCTGGGATGATAATGTACGAAGACGTGTTTCTCAAAAGGATCACCACCACCACCGTGCTCCAAGGGGGGAGGAGAATTGCCCACTCACCAGATGCTGTGGCCCAACCCACTTTCGTGTTTGAGCATTCAGGCTTATAATGATGGTCACTGGTCCAGAGTATCCACAACAGGAATCGCACCAGCGCAGTCAAAAAAAGCTCAGCAGCATATGGGGAGGAGAGAACATAATCCCAATAGCGTGATACCGTTTAAAAGGGTTTTATTAAATAAAAATAAAACATAAGGTAACACACTCACATGTCTTGTATGTCATCAAACGCAAAAGAAACAGTCACGAATAGGAGAGGGATGCCCTTCGGGAGATGATGTCCAGGCTCCACGCCGTGGACGCCGCGCCTTCTGGGTAATCCGAACTCCTCTTACACAGCCTGGTTACACCGCCTGGTCACGCCCCGACGCGTTTCGTGATTTCCACTTCTTCCCCGGGAGCGTGACCACGGCGGCTTGGCGGTAACCTTAAATACCCATGCCCATCAACCCACAGGGCGGGGCCAGGGTTGACATCATCGGCCATTGGTGGTTGCTCAGGTGTGTCGACCAATCACAGACTAGATTTACAGGATCACTTCCTCTCAATTCACTAATCTCTATGGTACATTACCCTATAACCCGGAAGTAGGGTGGTGCCGAGGTTCACACCATCGGTTATTGGTGGATGCCTGTAGAATACTGGCCAATAGCAGGCTAAGACAGCACAGTAACCCTCCATCTCGCCACTATTCACTACAATGGGCCGTCCTACGACCCGGAAGTATAGCACAACGGAAGTTAATTGCACCCTTATGCTGAAAGCAAAAAGACACCAACCACTCAACCACCAATAGACCGATAGTATCCATACAAAATCGCTAGTGTATATACATACTTAAAACGCTGTAAATTACATCACTTTCCATTGGTAGTGACGATCGTGCTCTGACCAATCATAGTGATTCAGCTTTACGCCCAATCAGCTAAAACTTCCTCCTTAATTGACATATGACCCGGAACAATAATAGCACGGATTCCCGGCCGGATGTAAGGTCTCCATGACCCGGAAGAATAATAACATAGAGTCCCGGCCGGATGTATGGACTCCACCCACCAGGAAGACCAAGAAGTTATTTATGTGTACTCAGTACACTATGCACAACAGCGCCATCTACCAATGGAAGTGTAACAGTGTAAAGAAAATTTGTATGGAAGTTTAATCCATATACCAAAAATATCATAATAATAAACAAAAACATGTCACACCAGAAAAAAGAACACGAATCTATTGGAAACTAATAGGCAAAACTAAATATATAAATAAGTAAAATCATTAAAATATTTAAAATAACCCTAAGCCCATAACCAACGCTAGACAGCAACTTCTGGTTGTTTATCCGGAATGCCCTGGACTTTTGTCTAGGGCATAACTATTTCTGGTATAATCAGTCCTTCTACAGCCAGAAGAAAGGTGTGGCAATCTCTCGCCAACCTTTTTATGGCAGAGTGGGAGGACAAACATGTATTTTGTAGGGAGAGACCAGAACTCCTTTTCTATCGTCGATTCATAGACAATATTATTTTTGTATGGAACGACACAGATTCCTCATTATTGAACTTCATGAGCTATTTGAATACTAATACAAATAACATCAAACTCGAGTTCAATTGGAGTTTAACGGATATCCACTTCTTGGACGTAAATATAAAGAAGGGTTCGGGCAGACTAACTACGTCGGTCTTCTTCAAGTCTACAGATAGAAACAGTTACCTGTCTATTCAAAGTGGACATCACCCGAACTGGCTGCGTAATATACCGCGTGGCCAGTTCATGCGAGTACGACGGAACTGTACATTTGAAGAAGACTATATCGCCCAAACCAATGTTCTTAAGGAGAGGTTTATCCAAAAGGGATATGACGAACAATGTCTTGAGAAAGAGATTGAAAATATTCTGGATATCCCTCGAGCTGCATGCTTGCAGAACGTGACGAGACCCACAAATGGATCTGAAGATAAACAATGGAGTTTTTTGTCTGATTACTGTGAGGACCACAAAAAAGTAGAAGCCATCTTCAAAACCCATTGGAACATCTTGCGGATGGATGCAGTATTGGGACCTGTGTTGCCCGATGTTCCATCCTTCATTTACCGTAGGGCCCCGAGCTTTGGGGACAGGGTGGTGAAGAAGATCCTTAATCCCCCGGATACTTCCTTCTTTCCGGGTAGACGAGGGTTTCACAAATGTGGGAGATGTAAGTCATGTTCGTATACCCCCCAAAATCAGAGGAGACGTGAGTCCTTTTATGTTGCAGCAATTGACAAGAGTTTCGACATTAGGCATTTCATCACATGTGATACCACGCATGTGGTGTATGCTTTAATGTGTCCCTGCAAAATCATTTATATAGGACGAACTAAACGCACTTTGACAATTAGAGTTGGGGAGCACATCAGCAATATTATTAAGGGCAAAACAGAGCACAGTGTCCCAGCCCATTTCCGTTCACATCACCAACGGGACCCCAGTTGTTTACAATTCTGGGGTGTCGAGCGGGTCACACCCCCGTGGAGGGGTGCCAATTGGGTTAGGGAATTATCAAAGTGCGAAACAAAATGGATATTCCAGATCCAATCTTTGAGCCCTGTAGGATTAAATATAGAGTTGGATTTAAATTGTTTTATTAGTGATCATTGATTTTAGTTTCCAACTCTATATTATATTATTTTATACTTGATCTTTTTTGTTATTTGATCTTTCATCTTTGGATGATGTGCGTTGGGAGGACCGTGATCCCCCAAAGTGTCCGCACACACAAATGTCCCTAGGCTTGTGACTCATGCTGTCTAGCGTTGGTTATGGGCTTAGGGTTATTTTAAATATTTTAATGATTTTACTTTTTTATATATTTAGTTTTGCCTATTAGTTTCCAATAGATTCGTGTTCTTTTTTCTGGTGTGACATGTTTTTGTTTATTATTATGATATTTTTGGTATATGGATTAAACTTCCATACAAATTTTCTTTACACTGTTACACTTCCATTGGTAGATGGCGCTGTTGTGCATAGTGTACTGAGTACACATAAATAACTTCTTGGTCTTCCTGGTGGGTGGAGTCCATACATCCGGCCGGGACTCTATGTTATTATTCTTCCGGGTCATGGAGACCTTACATCCGGCCGGGAATCCGTGCTATTATTGTTCCGGGTCATATGTCAATTAAGGAGGAAGTTTTAGCTGATTGGGCGTAAAGCTGAATCACTATGATTGGTCAGAGCACGATCGTCACTACCAATGGAAAGTGATGTAATTTACAGCGTTTTAAGTATGTATATACACTAGCGATTTTGTATGGATACTATCGGTCTATTGGTGGTTGAGTGGTTGGTGTCTTTTTGCTTTCAGCATAAGGGTGCAATTAACTTCCGTTGTGCTATACTTCCGGGTCGTAGGACGGCCCATTGTAGTGAATAGTGGCGAGATGGAGGGTTACTGTGCTGTCTTAGCCTGCTATTGGCCAGTATTCTACAGGCATCCACCAATAACCGATGGTGTGAACCTCGGCACCACCCTACTTCCGGGTTATAGGGTAATGTACCATAGAGATTAGTGAATTGAGAGGAAGTGATCCTGTAAATCTAGTCTGTGATTGGTCGACACACCTGAGCAACCACCAATGGCCGATGATGTCAACCCTGGCCCCGCCCTGTGGGTTGATGGGCATGGGTATTTAAGGTTACCGCCAAGCCGCCGTGGTCACGCTCCCGGGGAAGAAGTGGAAATCACGAAACGCGTCGGGGCGTGACCAGGCGGTGTAACCAGGCTGTGTAAGAGGAGTTCGGATTACCCAGAAGGCGCGGCGTCCACGGCGTGGAGCCTGGACATCATCTCCCGAAGGGTATCCCTCCCCTATTCGTGACTGTTTTTTTGCGTTGGATGACATACAAGACATGTGAGTGTGTTACCTTATGTTTTATTTTATTTAATAAAACCCTTTCAAACGGTATCACGCTATTGGGATTATGTTCTCTCCTCCCCATATGCTGCTGAGCTTTTTTTGACTGCGCTGGTGCGATTCCTGTTGTGGATACTCTGGACCAGTGACCATCATTATAAGCCTGAATGCTCAAACACGAAAGTGGGTTGGGCCACAGCATCTGGTGAGTGGGCAATTCTCCTCCCCCCTTGGAGCACGGTGGTGGTGGTGATCCTTTTGAGAAACACGTCTTCGTACATTATCATCCCAGGAGATGGAGTGAAGGATTATGGACTGTTTGAGTCATTTCTGAACTTTTTCCTGCTGCCTATGTGACATCTATTGCATTTCGGACTTTTGTGCAGTGGGCACAGTATTTTTTTGGCACTTGCTTCTTGACAAGTTTGCGCTACTATATATATATAGGGATATTGCTGAGTATCTATCTATTATATATCTTTCTCCATGATCACAAGGTACTTCTTCCTTCTGAGACACTTGGAAGAAAAAGCCTCAAATGGGCTTCTCATTGGTAGGCACGTTCACATGGCCATGCTGACCTTTGGTCAGCATGGTCACAAAGTATGCCTTTCTTCTGGAACACCTTTCCAGAAGAAATACCAGATGAGATTCTTATTGGTCAGCATGATCACAAGGTACTTCTTTCTTCTTGAACTCCTTACTGGATGAAGAAGCCTCAGATAGCTTCTCATTGGTAAGCATGGTCACAAAATACATCATTCTTCTGGGACACCTTACTGGAAGAAGAAGCCTCAGATTGTAGGCAGAGTTAAAGTACATAGTTGGTGAGGTTGAAAAAATACACCAGTTCTTCCAGTTCAACCTGTGGAGTGTGTGCTTGTGTCTGTGTCATTGTATATCCCTGTAGGTTGGGATCGTTAAGGTGCCCATCTAATAGGTTTTTAAAACTATCGACACTCCCTGCTGATACCACTGCTTGTGGAAGAGAATTCCACATCCTTACCACTCTGAGGTTAAACCCTTTACACAGTTTGAGGTTAAACTTCTTCTCTTCTAATTTCAGTGAATAGCTGCTTCTTTTTAAATTCTCTTTCACTGAAAAGTTTTTTTCCCTATGCTAGGGTCACCAGTACAGTACTTGTACATAGCTATCAAATCCCCTCTCAAGTGTCTCCTCTCCAGAGAGAATAAGTTCAATGCTTGTAGTCTTTCATGCTGACATGGCCATGCTGACCTGCAATTGTGAGCATTATGAGGAATACTCAAACTGAAGGCTGTGTATTGTGTTGCATGGTGTACGGATCGTTACACAGGCACCACAGGACATTGCAGCTGCTATGTGCAACTGGTTCTGGAGGGGTATCCAGGATATCTGGAGCTAATTCACCTTTTCATTTTTCTCGTTCAAAATATTTTATTAATTTTATGAACATACAACAGATACAATAAGGATATGTAAGCCATTTTCCAAATATATAAAAATGTATAACAAAGGGTCCAAACATGGACAAAACTTGACTGCCAAATTTGAGACATGGAGATTATACTGTAAATTTAGAGCTCAAGCGGGGTAGAAGGAAAGATGGAACAAGGTCATGATCTCCTCCAGGTCACCCCTAAAGGGTTCAAACTTTGACCTGGAGAAAGAACAGACGAGGAGAGTATCCATCATACAGACTTATCTATCATGAGAATTGTGGAGCATCAAGACGAACTGTGTTCCATTTGGCACAATAAAAACATTAAAACATAGTCCAGACATGGAGAGTCCTCTAAAGGCATCATGAATTAGGACCTGAGTTTATAATAAATAATTGTAGCCATGAATTATTGTAGATAAATAAAGCAACATAATAAGGATGTGGGGATAAAGGGTAGAGAAAAGAGGGGGGCAAGCAGAAAAGGACAGGATGAGAAGACGATAGAGTCAAGGAAAGAAGGGAAAGAAGAGAAAGATCTGGGAGTCTTAGTAGAAGATAGACTAAGCAATAGCATGCAATGTCAAGATGCAGCTGCCAAAGCCGGCAGAATATTGGCATGCATAAGGAAAGGGATGTATTCCAGAGATAAATCTATAATCCTACCACTTTAAAAAACTCTGGTCTGGCCACACCTGGAATATTCTGTCCAGTTCTGGTCGCCGGTCCTCAGGAGGGATGTGCTGGAACTGGAAAGAGTCCAAAGAATGGCAACTAAACTAATTAGGGGATTGGAGGACCTAAATTATGAGAAGCATTTACAAGCGCTCAATTTATTCTCCCTAGAGAAGAGACGCACGAGAGGGGACATGATAGCAATTTACAAATACCTCAAAGGTGATCTCAGCATAGAAAAAAAAACGATTTAGTCACAAGGAGTGCAAGAGGACACGAGGCCATTCAATGCGATTAGAGGAGAAGCGATTTAACCTCAGGCTATGCAAAGGGTTTTTTACAGTAAGGGAAATAAGATTGTGCAACTCGCTTCCACAAATGGTAGTAACTGCGAGAAGTATGGCTACTTTTAAAAGACTCTTGGACATACATTTTGATCTCCAAGATCAAAACATTCAGGGGTATGGGTAATGAATACGGCTACACACACCTACACAGGTTTAAATGGATGGACTATTGTCTTTATTCAATCTCAACAACTATGTAACTATGAAAGAGTGAGAAGTAGAGTTGTATAAAGTACTCTAAACCCATACTCGAGTAAAAGTACAAGTGCTCGATCAAAAAGTGACTTGAGTAGAAGTGGAAGTGCTCAATCAAAAAGTGACTTGAGTAGAAGTACTTAAGTATTCAACATTTTTTGTACTTAAGTACTGCAAGTAGTTTTTTTTTAAAACTTTTGCTACTCAAGTACTGAAAGTAAAAGTACCAGTAGTTTTGAAAAAAAAATTGCTACTCAAGTACTGAAAGTAAAAGTACAAGTACTGCGTTATGTAGTTATTAAAGAAAGAAGTCAAAAGTTTGAACATGCAGCTTTTATTTATACATACAGTAGCATTTATTTTCCTATGCGCTGATAATACACATGTTTTGAGCTTCATGAAACCTGCCATCTACTGTTCTGGCAGTGGTCATTTTTATAATTGTAACGAGTAACTATGCAGCACAAAAAAAAAATATCGGAGTAGAAGTATTGAAATCATCGAAAAAATGTAGTGAAGTAAAAGTGGAAGTAGGAGAAAAAAATTCTACTCTAGGAAAGTACAGATACCGCCTTTCGGTACTTAAGTACAGTAGTGAAGTAGTTCTACTTAGTTACTATACATCTCTGTAAATCTCAAATAGGGCAGATATTCACATAACTTATGAGCCGGCATGCACAAGGGCATTACCAAAAAAGTACCAAATGGAATCAAATTTGCTCAAGGTTGTATTATCCAAAGCTTCCTTCTTAGCATGCAACATGGAACAATTCATACAGTGCCACCTTTTCATTTTTCACAAAAAGGTGAACTTACCCTTTAATTACTTACTGGCTATTAGGGATGGGGTTCACATTTGTCGCTACCTTGTCTTTGGGTCTAAGATTCAGGGCCCCAGCACAATTGTGTGCAGATTCGCCCTGAATATTTTTTTTTTATTCTATAATGCACTTCATGGCCTTTGAACTATGGCCAACAAGCTTAGAAGGGCCAGTAAGAATGGTTTTGGATACACTAGCCCCTCATTATAAAGTGGGCAAATAACAGCCAGATTGGAAACTGTCATAGATAGAGGATAGAGAAAGCTAAAAAAAAAAAAACTGCATAACGGGCAATTAGGGCCAGTTAGGAAAGGACGCTTTAATTAGCCCTTCGGGGGTTTTCTTCCTTTTGTGTGCTTTTATTTTATGTTGATAGGGCCTTTTGTAAGTTTAAGATACTCAAAGCGGCGCATTCACTTGTTGCCGTCCATTTGTTCTCTAAAATGCTTTTTGATCACAGCAAGCCGCTGCATTATTTAAAGGAAAAAAAGACTAAATGCAAGAACAATGATCACCTTTACCAGAATAGGTAATTAGCCGAATGATCAGACAGAGAGTAACTGTAACTTGCAGAATCAATAATGCAAAACAGGTTCAGAATGGCAAAAACCATGCAAACACTGCAGAATAATATAGGCTGTACAAACATGGACTCTTAACATCCATGTCTCTGGTAACACTTGGCTGCATTGCATAGTCTCTATAACATTGGTGCCCAACCGGTGGCCCGTGGAGACTTCTGATGTGGCCTAAAACCTGCTGCTCTGGGATGGCGGGTCGGCAAGCCCAGATCACGGTGTAGATGGAACTGGCAGCAGAGGAAGCAAGCGGCTGTGGAGGGAGCAGAGACGCTTAAGCTAATGCTTTCTCTATAGCAGAGAGGCAATTGCTGCAGATCAGAAAGTGGAGGATTAAATTAATGGCCAATGTACATTATATATCATTATATATCATTTACAGTTCAGAAACGGGCATCATATCTATGTTATCAGTTCTGCAATAGTTCTCAGCCTGCTTTCAAACTGATCTGCAGGTGCAGGGCACATAGAATTCTATTATATCTTGCAGGTTTGGTGCGCTTTCTGAAAGGGCACCACACTTGTAAAAAATATTCTACGGCAAAAGGCAGCTAACCCACAGGAAAGCAGCAGATGCCTTTTTACACTTCTGTATCTTGTGCAGAATGTATTTTTAATGTTGCCCTAGAAGCAACGTGGATCCAGTTGACTATATCTCCATTATGTTATACACCTTAGGGGGGGAAGGAGAGCCCCCAAATCCCCAAGGAGCGAGATGGGGGATGGAATTTTTTGGTGTAAAATTTCAGCCACAAAATGGTTTGAAGTTATTGAGAGCTTCCAAGCATGAAGGCAATTATTCCTTTTAATTGACTGTGTGTACACTTTGCCCGTAGGGTTGGCTGGCTTGGAAGGAGAGGTGGCAACATGTCTCTGGAAGATCTGTAGGAACAACTGTAGAGCTTCTCCTTCTCTATTTACAAAGAGCTTCTCTGTCCAGTACCGTGCTGACTATTCCAGCGTTCACTAATTCTCTGCTAACATCTCCAACCCCCTTCCAGCTCGCCCCCTTCTTCTCGCTGTCTCACTCTCCCTCCTACTTCTATTCAGTTCTGTCTCTCTGCACTACCTTGTCCTTCCTTCCTTCCTTCCTTCCTTCCTTCCTTCCTTCCTTCCTTCCTTCCTTCCTTCCTTCCTTCCTTCCTTTCCTACCTTTCCCTCCTCCCCTTCATTTCCTTCCTTGGTTCAGAGTGGGAGGGTTTGGGGGGATAAAAGATAATATAAAGGGGGGGGGGGTAGGAGGTGAGTCCATGCAGAGGGTTTATAAGTCCTCCCCCCCCCCCTTCTCTCTTACCTCTCTCCCTCCCCTCCATTCCACTCCTCCTCTTTCCTCACCTCCCTTCTTCTTCCCCTCCCTCTTTCTCCTTCCTTTCCTCTCTTTCTCACTTATTTTCTTCCTCTCTGTTCCTATCTCCCTCTGCCTTCTTGTTCTCTCCTTCTCCATCCCATCCTCTCCCCCTCTCCCTTCCTCCCTCTCTCCCCCTTTCTTCCTCCCCTCGTTACCTCTCTCTCCTTTTTTTTTTTTATTCTTAATTAATTTCCCTCCCTCCCTCCCTCCCTTTCTTTTGCAGTCCCTTTCTCCCCCCCCCCCCATCTCACTTCTCTTTTTATCTTTCTTCCTCTCTCTCTCTCTCCCTCACCCCCCTCTTTTTGTTCTCTCTCTCCTTCCCTTCTTCTCTCTCCCTTACCCTCTTTTCTTCCCTTTCTCTCTCTCCTTCTCTTCCCTCCTCCCTCTCTTCTTCATCTCTCTCTCTCTCTCTCTCTCTCTCACACTTCTCTCTCTTCTTCCCATCCTCTCTCCCTCCATTTCCTTACTCTCCCTTCCCTTCCTCTCTCTCCCCCTCTCCCTTCTCTCTTTTACTCCCTTCCTCTCTCCTTCTCTCACCCCCACCCATTTCTCTCTATCCTTCCCTTTCTCTCTCCCCCTTCCCTTTTTTCCTGCCCTTCCCCACTCTCTCCCTCCCTCTCTCTCCCATCCTCTCCCTTCTCTCTCATTGCCTCTCTTTCTCCCTCCCTTTCCCTCTCTCCCTGCCTTCTAAACCTCTTTCTCTCTCCTCTCCTCTACCTTCTCTCGCTCTCACTCTCTCCCTTCCCTCTCTCTCTCCCCTCCTCTCCCTTCTCTCTCTCCCCCTTCCTCTACCTTCTCTCTATCTTCTTATCTCTCTGGCTCTTTCACCTCCCCTCTCTTCTCCGCTCTTCTCCTCTCCTCTCCCTTCTCTCTCTCTCTCCCCTCCTCTTCCTCTCCCCTCCTCTCCGTTCTCTCTCTCTCTCTCCTTCTTCTTGCTCGTACTTTTTCCATCTCTCTTGCTTTCGCTCTCTCCTCTCTTCTTCTCTCCCTCTATCTCTCCCCTCCTTTCTCTCTCTCTCCTTCTTTCTCGCTCTCTCCCCTCCTTTACTTTCTCTCTATCCCCTCCTTTTCCTTCTCTCTCTCCTCCTTTCTCTTCCCATCTCTCTCTCCCTCTCTCTCTCTTTCCCCTCCTCTCACTTCTCTCTCTCTTTCTGTCTTCTCGCTTCCTATCTCTCTCTCTTTCGCTCTCTCCTCCCTCTTCTCTCTCTCCCTCCCTTTCCCTCTCTCTTTCATTTCCTCTCTCTTTCTCACCCCTTCTCTTTCTTCCCTCCTGTCTCTCTCTCTCTCTCTTCCCTCCTCTCCCTTCTCTTTCTCTCACCCCCCCCCCCTTCATTCCTCTCTCTCCCTCCCTTTCCTGCTCTCCTTGCCTTCCCAACCTTTTTCTCTCTCCCCCTCCTCTTCCTTCTCTCTCTCTCTCACCCTCCTCTCTCTTCTTATCTCTTCTTATCTCTCTCTCTCTCTCTCTCTCTCTTGCTCTTTCACCTCTCTCTTCTATCTCTCTCTCTCCCCTCCTCCCTCTTCTCTTTTCCTCTCCCTCCTCTCCTTTCTCTCTCTCTCACTCTTTCCTCCTTTCTCTTCCTATCTCTGTCTCACTCTCTCCCTTTCTCTGCCTCTCTCTCTCTCTCCCCTCCTCTCCTTTCTTCCCTCCATTCTCTCTCCTCCCTCCTCTCCCTTCTCTTTCTCTTCTTATCCCTCTCTCTCTCTCTCTCTCCTGCCTCCCCCCTTTCTCTCTCTCTCTCCCTTCCTCCTCTCTCTCTCTCTCCCCTCCTCTCCTCTCTCTCTCTCCCCCCTCCTTTCTCATCTCTCTCTCTTCTTATCTCTCTCTCTCTTTCACCTCCTCTCCTTTCTCTCTCTCTCTCTCTCTCTCTTCTCCTCTCCTTTCTCTCTCTCTCCTCCTCTCCTTTCTCTCTCTCTCTCTCTCCCTCCTCTCCTTTCTCTCTCTCTCTCTCCCTCCTCTCCTTTCTCTCTCCCTCCTCTCCTTTCTCTATCTCTCTCTCTCTCTCTCCCCTCCTCTCCTTTCTCTCTCTCTCCCCTCCTCCCCTTTCTCTCTCTCTCCCTCCTCTCCTCTCTCTCTCTCTCCCCACCTCTCCTTCCTTTCTCTCTCTCTCTCTCCTCTCCTTTCTCTCTCTCTCCCCTCCTCTCCTTCCTTTCTCTCTCTCTCTCCCTCCTCTCCTTTCTCTCTCTCTCTCCATCCTCTCCTTCCTTTCTCTCTCTCTCTCCCTCCTCTCCTTTCTCTCTCTCCCCCCTCTCCTTTCTCTCTCTCTCCCTCCTCTCCTTTCTCTCTCTCTCTCTCCCCCTCTCCTTTCTCTCTCTCTCCCTCCTCTCCTTTCTCTCTCTCTCTCTCCCTCCTCTCCTTTCTCTCTCTCTCTCTCTCTCTCCATCCTCTCCTTCCTTTCTCTCTCTCTCTCCCTCCTCTCCTTTCTCTCTCTCCCCCCTCTCCTTTCTCTCTCTCTCCCTCCTCTCCTTTCTCTCTCTCTCTCTCTCCCTCCTCTCCTTTCTCTCTCTCTCTCCCCTCCTTTCTCTCTCTCTCTCTCCCCTCCTTTCTCTCTCTCTCCCTCCTCTCCTTTCTCTCGCTCTCTCCCCTCCTCTCCTTTCTCTCGCTCTCTCCCCTCCTCTCCTTTCTCTCGCTCTCTCCCCTCCTCTCTCTTTTCTTTTCCTCTCCCCTCTCCTCTCTCCTCTCCTCCTTTCTCTTCCTATCTCTATTGCCATCTCTCCCTTTCTCTGCCTCTCTCTCTCCCCTCCTCTCCCATCTCTCGCTCTCTTGCACCTTTTTTTCTATATTTTTCTCTGTGTATTGAAGGGATCTCTCGGAGGGCTCACAATGTTTTCCTCGTGGAGGATTCTGGGAAGCTCCCTGTCCTCCTCCCTGTGTATAGAATTATTTTTACAATTAGTGAAATCCGGGCTGAGGAAGTTCTTATCATAATATGATTCTAATGAAGTCTGTGTTTCCTCCATTCATCCATTGGCCCTGATGGCTCTGGATGGTCTTTGTGAAGGAAGGACTGGTGGGGGGTGAGCTCCAGGTGTGCCATCGTTAATTGTGTTTTCCCGATGGAGCGCCTTTCGTTACATAAATTGTATCGGAGCAAACTGAGATAATAATAGAACGTGGAGACGGAGGAATTCCATTGTCCTCAGAAATGAGATGCGTGACGCAGGTGGCTTTTATCGGATGCCAGCAGGTCCTTTTCATCCATTTACCCGTATTAAAAGGAAAACTCCACTTTTAACCCTGATCTCCATAATCTTCCACCGGAAAGTTCCAAAATCTCCTTCCTGCAGATTCTGGTCCAGTTCTTTGCGGTGTGGGCAGATGGAGGACTGATCACTTTCTGATACGGGATCTTTTCATATTGGATTTGAACCCTTGATCCATGTGGTGTTTAAAAATATATTTTTTTGGCTTGAGGGGTTAGTTTTGCCCAATGTTTGATGGAACTATCCTTCCATGGGGGATTCTACAATTACCTTTCCTGCCCAGACCAAACAGCCAATTTTCAGCTCATTATTTAACCACATAAACCCCGGAAGATTTTACCCCCTTCCTGACAAGGGCCTATTTTGCGATTCGGCACTGCGTGATTTTAACGGAAATTGTGCGGTCGTGCGACGCTGTACCTAAACGAATTTGATGTCCTTTTTTTCCCACAAACAGAGCTTTCTTTTGGTGGTATTTGATCACCTGTGCGATTTTTTGATCATGCGCTATAAACACAAAAAGAGCGTCAATTTTGCAAAAATAACAATATTTTTCACATTTTTTTATATGAAATTCCCCAAAAAAAAAAATGTAAAAATCTAAATTTTATAACATTTTCGGCCAATTTGTTTTATGCTACATATGTTTGGTAAAAAAAAAAAAAATCGCAAAAAGCTTATTTTGATTGGTTTGCGCAAAAGTTATCGCGTTTACTAACTAAGGGAAAGATTTTTGTCATTTTTGTTGTTTTTTTTTTTTTAACGAGTAATGGCGGCGATCTGCGATTTTTTTTTGCGGGACTGCGACATTGCGGCGGACAGATCGGACCCTTGACTGACATTTTTGACACTTTTGGGGGTACCAGTGACATTACTACAGTAATCAGTGCTATACATATGCACTGTCACTGTAAAATGACACTGGCAGTGAAGGAGTTAACTGTATTGGAGAGGGAGGGGTTAAGTGTGTCCTAGGGGCGTGTTTCTAACTGTGAATGGCTGTGGCTACTAGTGTAAGAACAGAGATCAACGGTCCTACATAGTAGAACCGTATGATCTCCATTCTTACACAGGGAAGAATGACGGGCGGCTTTGTTTACATTAGCCGCCTGCCTTTCTTCCGGTGTAACGGAAGATCGCGAGTGCCGGGGGGGTCCGTGACCGCGTGGGAGCGGGAGCGCACCTCCGGCGGCGCGCGCTCGCTCCCTAGACCCTCACAGGCTAGCAACGTAGCCCTACGTTGCTTTGCCTGTGAGGGGCTGACCGCCGCAGTAAATACAGTCGGCAAGTGGTTAAGACCTCTTTGCATTGGTTTGAGACATTCATTTATTTGATTTTATTCGGGGTGTATATTTTGCAAACTCTATAACACATCTGGAACCTGAGGAAGCTCATGTTGTGGACGAAACGCGTCGATCCACTGCACAGCAGGATGTGTTACTCTATGTGGAAACACCACTGATATGTTGCACTTTAACCACTTTTGGACTGCCCGCCGCAGAAATACTGCGGCAGGCTGGCCCTCCTGCATGAACCGCCATAGGTATACGTCGGTCGCGCGCCTGCAGCTAGGGGGCGAGCTTGCGCCGCCGGCGGTGCGCTCCCACCCCCCCTCAGCAGCGGGGACTCCGATGCACGGGGTAGGTGGCTCCAATTGCCGCCTGCCACCCGCGATCGTTCCCCGCTGAGAGAGACCGTTCTTCTCTCTGGAATGATCACAGAGCTCCAGTGATCCTTCTATATAGGATCACAGGTTTCTATGGTCATTTCACAAGCCCAACCCCCCATACAGTTAGAAACACTCCCCTAGGTACACATTTAACCCTTTGATCACCCCATGGGTTAACCCCTTCTCTGCCAATGGCATTATTACAATAACAACAGTGCATATTTTTAGCACTGATTACTGTAGTAATGTCACTGGTCCCCCCCAAAAGTGTCAGTTAGGGGTCCGATCTGTCCGCCGCAATGTCGCAGTCCTGCTAAAAATTGCAGGTCGCTGCCATTACTAGTAAAAAAAAAAAAAACAAAAATGACATAAATCTTTCCCCTAGTTTGTAGACGCAATAACTTTTGCACAAACCAATAAAAATACGCTTATTGGGATTTTTAATATGTAGTAGAAAACAAATTGACCTAAAATTATGAAAAAATTTGATTTATAATTTTTTGGGGGGGAAATTTAATATAGCAGAATGTGAAAAATATTGTTTTTTTTTTTCACAATTGTCGCTATTTAGCCGAGTGGGAGGAAGGAGCGTGCCAGCGGCGGCGCGCGCTCGTCCCCTAGTAGCAGGTGCGCATCTGATGTAGGGCTACGTCGATTTGCGCAGGAAGGGCTGACTGCCACAGATACCCACATGAATCCCCCCAAATCACCGCTCCCCAAATTTCCCCTCTTAGAACAATTCTTACCCCCTGCCCCCCCCCCCCCCTACATTCTTCTTTCCAACACAAATCCAGCAGCAAAGATATCAGGTAGGTTACGTACAGCAACTGCTGGCCCCTCCCACCAGCCGTACTCTGCCTGCATTGCATAGAGAAGCACAGAAAACCAGCGATGGCAGTGAAAATAAAATATAATAAAAAGGAAAAGGTTAAATTTTTTTTTTTTCCAAAACGAAAGGTTAAATTTAATAATATAATTATCATGTTGATGATGGAGGGGGAGGGAGGAACCAGAGGAGGCAAAATATAGTCACCGGCTACTTTATTAGGTACACCCGTTCAATTGCTTGGTAACACAAATTGCTAATCAGCCAATCACATGGCAGCAACTCAATGTATTTAGGCATCTAGACGTGGTGAAGAGTGACTTTGCATGTGCCAGACGGGCTGGTCTGAGTATTTCAAAAACTGCTGATCTGCTAGGATTCTCACACACAACCATCTCTCGGGTTTACAGAGAATGGTGGGAAAAGAGAAAATATCCAGTGAGTGGCAGTTGTGTGGAGGAAAATGCCTTGTTGGTGTCAGAGGTCAGAGAAGAATGGACAGTCTGGTTCCAGATGATAGAAAGGCAACAGTAACTCAAATTTTGTTGGGTGTCTATGGAGTTACTAAAGAGTAAAGGTGGTTGCCATCATCCCTGAATGAGTGATACTGTATTTGGTTGGTTCCTCAAGCCAAAAGAATTGGGATTGTGTAGGCAGTAGCATAGGTTAAAAAATATATTTATTAAATACAATAAGCATATAAGTGCAGTAAAGATAACAGTATTTATAGCTGTCGCTAGTTTTACTTATTACATAAATTCTATTGAGGTGATCCGTCGTTTGAGCTGTGAAGACATCCGGGTTGGATGTGAGCCAAACTGAACGGTTTCCGACGCATTTCGGCTCTAGAGATATAGCCTTTATCAAGGTATCACCAAAAATTTTCTAGAAAAGTAAATAATTTAAATATTAGTGATTTTATACAATGGAAACAAGATATAGAAAAAATATTTACATTCTTAGACAATATTCATGCGTTTTTGCTAATGCTTCTGAGCAGATCAGGAAAAGGACTGGGTTTAACGAACGGAAACCAGTACCTGCCAGCCCGTTCACCCACAGAAGCAAGGCTGTTCCAGAGATCTCCTTCACAATCGCCCAGAAAGCATATAATGCAGCAAATAAATCGCAACTAGCATATTATTTGGTATGAAGATATACCATTTAGGTATATTCAAACACACGATATTTAAGACATTTCACAATATAATTTATATACAATGATCAATTTTACCCAAATTAGAAGACAGAAGAGATTTAGGCATTTCAACAATGGGGGGATCCTACGTGTCTGTTGTAGGTGGTTAATTGTGTGATAAGTATTTGATAAGTACATCAGTTGGGACATCTGTCAAGTTTAAGATGCATGTGATGTTAAAGCGGAGTTCCAGCCATTTACTCACCTGTCCAACGGTCCAGCGATGCGGCCGCCGGAAGCCTCGATCCTCTCCCTCGGCGCCGGCATCACTGCTGTGGGCACCCGGCTGTTACAGTTTGCGGCTTCACAGCCGGGTACCCACTGCGCATGCGCGAGTCGCGCTGCGCGCCGTGATTGGCCGGCAATCTTCTGGGACCTCTGACGTGTCCCAGAAGATTGCAGGGAGGGAGGGGGAGAGGAGAACTTCTGCTCAGGGCGCCGCGGCGCTCCGAGCGGAAGTGGGAGCGGGTACCTGTCAAAACTAGGTACCCGCTCCCCCCCCCAAAAAATGACATGCCAAATGTGGCATGTCGGGGGGTCAGGACTCCCTAAAGCGGAAGTTCCACTTTTGGGTGGAACTCCGCTTTAAGTCGGGGGGTTTTTTAGTCCGTTTTCCCGGAGGAAAAGCCCTCCAGGAACGGGCGATAACTTTCATGATCGTTTAAACCTGGGAGTACAGTTGCATTCAGTCTTTTGATCCATCGCATCTCGATTTGAAGGAGGACTTTGTTCCAGTCCCCCCCTCGAGAAGGTATATGGACACGATCCAAAGCAGAGAAGGTAACTTTGGGCATCCTGTTGTTATGCATGGTTTTAACATGCCTGCCGAGTGGAAGATAGAACTTGGCGATGGACATACTTTGCACATGTTTGTTATCTCGATCGCCAAATTGTTGGCGAGTCTTTCCGATATATAAAAACTTCCACACTCGCATTCCATGATATATACGACACCCTTCGTCTTACAATTGACAAAATGTTTGGGATGAAATAGTTCTCCATTGGGGAGTATTTTGGATTTGCTTTTACAAATTACACTGCATTGTTTGCAGCTGCCGCAAGGGTATGTTCCCTTGTCTCGGCAGGGGTCTTTTCTCGGGGCATCATGATATTCACTTTGAACAAGAGAATCCTTTATTGAGCCCGCTTTCCTGAATGTGATGGCTGGTACTTGAGATATAAGTTCCTTGGTGGTATTGTCCTGTGTCAGGATGTTCCAATTTTTCTGTATAATTTTTCTGATTTGTTGGTGTTTGTCGGTATATCTGAGTATGATACGAGGAGTCTCTTTCTCCACATCTTGGGAGGGTTTAGTTTTGGACTTAAAAAGTATGTCCAGTCTTTCCTGTGTTCTCACCCGGTTAAAGGCTCTTCTGAGGCATGATTTAGTATATCCTCTTTTTAACAATCGTTCAGTTAGGGCATCCGAAGCTTTTTGAAAATCCTCATATTTAGTGCAGTTACGTTTTATTCGAAGAAATTGACTGTATGGTATCGATTGTATCAGGGGTGCTGGGTGGAAGCTATCAGCATGTAGAATGGTATTTCCAGCTGTGTCCTTTCTGTATAAGCTGGTCTGTATTCTTCCTGATCTGTCTTTTTGAACTTCAGTGTCAAGGAAGGTTACCTTTTGTATATCGTATGACATGGTAAAGAAGAGATTAAAGTTGTTCTTATTCATTTGTTGGATACAGTTTTTGAGTTTTTGTTCAGGACCATTCCAAATGATGAAGAGGTCGTCTATGAACCTGAGCCACAACATAATATGTTGTGAAAAGTCAATGTTATCTTCATTGGATAAGAAGTTTTGTTCCCAAGCCCCCAGGTATAGGTTGGCGTAGGAGGGGGCACAACTGGTCCCCATCGCTACGCCACAGATTTGCAAGTAGTAAGAGCCTGAAAAGGAGAAATAGTTGTATGAGAGTATGTGCTCCAACATTAATAAAATAAAATCGTTAAAGGCTTGATCCTTGAGGCTCTGTTGTTCTAATACATGTTTGATGACTTTAATACCCTTTTCATGGGGGATAAAGTGACTCGGCATCGATAGTCACTAGATAGGCGTCTTCTGGAACTTCCAATCCTTCCACGATCTGTAAGAAGTGGATTGTATCTTTTATGTGGGATGAGAGGTTAGTCACATGAGGTCTGAGGTAAGAGTCTATGACCTGGCTAATTTTTTCGGTGATGTTGCCGTTCCCCGATATTATTGGTCTTCCCGGTGGGTCCTGCGCATTCTTGTGTACCTTTCGCAGTGCATAAAAGGTTGGAGTACGTGGATGTGGTGTGCGAATATATTCCCAGAGGGTTTTGGAGATCGTACCATTATTGAACGATCGGTCTATTTTCCTATAGAATTCCTCATTATAAGTTTTTATGAGGATGGGTGAGATTGGTTTGTAGCATTGCCTGTTTTCGAGTAATTTCAAGCACATAAGTTTATAGTGGGATTTGTCCATCACCACTATGTTCCCTCCTTTATCAGCCTCTTTTATGATTATCGATTCGTTTTTTTGTAGATTTAAGAGGGAGGTTCTTTGTAATTTAGTTAGATTGTCAGTTTTGTGTTGTTTTATGCCAAGTTTCTCTATGTCTTGGCTAGTTTGTCTCACAAAAAGTGATATTGCAGGGTTAAGGCTTAGTGCAGGAAATTTGCTTGATTTTTTCCGAAATACTGGCATACTGCTAGTTCCTTCCTCATTTTCCTCCTCACTGTCTTTTTCATGTATGGTTTCTTTTGGCTTGAGGAACCAACCAAATACAGTATCACAGTAACTCAAATAACCACTCGTAACAACCAAGGTATGCAGAATACCATCTCTGATCACACAACACATCCAACCTTGAAGCAGATGGGCTACAGCAGCAGAAGACCACACCGGGTGCCACTCCTGTCAGCTAAGAACAGGAAACTGAGGCTAAAATTTGCACAGGATCACCAAAATTGGACAATAGAAGATTGGAAAAATGTTACCTGGTCTGATGAGTCTGAATTTCAGCTGCGACATTCAGATGGTAGGGTCAGAATTTGGTGCATGGATCCATCCTGCCTTGTATCAGCGGTTCAGGCTGGTGTTGGTGTAATGGTGTGGGTGATATTTTCTTGGAACACTTTGAGACCCTTAGTACCAATTGAGAATCGTTTAAACACCACGGCCTACCAGAGTATTGTTGCTGACCATGTCCAACCCTTTATGACTACAGTGTCCCCATCTTCTGATGGCTCCTTCCAGCAGGATAATGCACCATGTCACAAAGCTCCAATCATCTCACCACTGGTTTCTTCACCATGACAATGAGGTCACTGTACTCCAATGGCCTCCACACTCACCAGATCTGGTCACTGTACTCCAATGGCCTCCACACTCACCAGATCCGGTCACTGTACTCCAATGGCCTCCCCACTCACCAGCTCCAGTCACTGTACTCCAATGGGCTCCACACTCATCAGATCTGGTCACTGTACTCCAATGGTCTCCACACTCACCGGATCCGGTCACTGTACTCCAATGATCTCCACACTCACCAGATCAGGTCATTGTACTAAAATGGCCTCCACACTCACCACATCTCATCCAATAGAGCACCTTTGGGATGTGATAGATCCACATCATGGATGTGCAGCTGACAAATCTGCAGCAACTGCGTGATGTTATCATGTCACTATGGAGCAAAATCTCTGAGGAACGTTTCCAACACCTTGTAGAATCTATGCCACCAAGAATGAAGGCAGTTCTGAAGGCAAAAGGGGGTCCAACCCGGTACTAGCAAGGTGTACCTAATAAAGTGGCAGATGAGTGTGTAAACCGATTAAATGTCAGTTTTAAACATAGGACATTTTTAGATGGTGAAATATTTATTTTACCAGTGAGCTGTTATAAGTTCTATGTAGACCATGCATTGCTCAGTCCTGATCTCCCATCAGTCCCATATTCCCCGTGGCTTTGATACACAATACATGGAGATAATGACCTGAAATCCTGATTTATTTCAACATTTGCTCCCTGCTCAGTGCTCCTAGAACTGTTATAAGCACCTTGAATATCAGAATCAAATGCTGGCCAATGGCCAACAAATATGGTTTAATCCAAACATAAAATATGTACAGATAGGACCTCTTCTCTCTAACAAAACCCATATAGTGATAATAAACCCTCACATACACCCAGCGAATGTGACTGGCCTCACGTGATACACAGAGATGAAACAAATCCTCCTACATAAGATGTACCTTGTTATCTGCAGCCTTCTCTCACCACAATTGTTCACAGTGTATAGTTACACAGAAATTCTGAGCTTCCAGAAGGCAGGGAGAAGGGATCTGACGTCACTCACTGCACAGCAGAGAGCTGAGTGTAATCTGAGACCTGAGTCCCATAGGAAAACATGCACAGATGAGGCTTTTAATCAACTTCTGCGTGCTAAGGGGGGGGAGGGGCTGTCCCCAGAATTCTGTGGTCTTGACATAGACTGTCAGAGATGACTCATGCAGGTAGCAAAGGGAAGTGAGAGCAGATAGGAATCATAGAAGGTGATTTGGATTGAGGCCGGTACATACTATAGAAGAATATGCTTTGTTGATTTTTTTGTTTCAGAGGTTTACAACCACTTTAATGCACTGCTGTCTGAACTGTCAGTTGTGCGCATATAAAATAGTATCGATAGAAAAAAAATAAAATAAATATATATATATATATATATATATATATATATATATATATATATATATATATATATATATATATATATATATATATATATATATATATACACATATATAATTATTATTAGTACTTTTATGATGATTATAATTATTAATAGTACTGCTGCTAATATTATAATAATAATAATAATAATAATAATAATAATAATAATAAATATTATTCATATGAATATTATTTTCACTATTGCTACTACTACTGTTATTATAATAAGTATTATTATCATTATGAATAATATAATTGATATTAATAATAATAATAATAATAATAATAATAATAATAATATTATTATTACTACAATTAATATGAGTATTATTATTATTATTATTATTATTATTATTATTATTATAATATCCATTATATTAATTGTAATAATAATAATAATAATAATAATAATAATTAATATTATTAATATGAATATTATTGTCAATATTGCATGCCACTACTACTTTTATTATAATAAGTATTATTATCATTATGAATAATATAATTGATATTATTATTATTATTATTATTATTATTATTATTATTATTATTATTATTGTTGTCATTATGATTATTATTACTACTGCTACGACGATGATGATGATGAATAATTAGGACTACTATGATTCATAATATCATTGCTGCTACTACTACTACTACTACTACTACTACTACTACTACTACTACTACTAGTACAATAATAATAATAATAATAATATCAACTTATATTATTTTTAATATACTAGTACTATTATGATTAATATGATTACTAGTACTGCTACTATTATTATGAGGATTGTTAATAGTATTATGAATATTATCATTTCAATTATTACTACTTGTATTATTATTATTATTATTATTATTATTATTATTATTATTATTATTATTATTATTATTATTACTAATACAAACAGTAATATTATTAATAACAATGATACTAACAATAATAATATCATTAACAATAATAAGAATTGCTATTATTATTATTATCATCATTATTATTATTATTATACTAGTAGTAATAATTCAAATGATAATACTCATATTGATAATAAAAATCATTATAATAATAGTAGCAATACTAGTAATCATTAATCATAATAGTAGTACTAATAACAATGTTTATTATTATTGTAGTAGTAGTAATGATATTATTAATCATAATAGTCATAATTAATCATCATCATTATGGTGGTAGTAGTAATAATAATACTCATAATAATAATAGTAGTAGCAGTCATAATAATAATAATAATAATAATAATAATAATACCATTAACAAAAACAATAACCACAATAGTATTATTATTATTATTATTATTATTATTATTATGACTGCTACTACTATTATGAATAATATGACTACTACTACTGCTTCTATTATTATAATGATTGTTACGATTATTATTATTACTACTACTACTCAAATTGATATTATTATTATGACTATTATGATTAATATTAATACTATTATTATTATTACTATTATTATTATTATTATTATTATTATTATTATTATTAATCGTTGATATAGCTGAATCACCCTTCATGCTGCTGTATAAAGTAAACAGGGATAAATCACCTCCAGTGACAACTAGATGCAGCAATAATAGAGTAGAAGTTCCCGGCGTCTACACGATTTTGTTTCTGGAAAAAGACACAAGTCGATCCTTCACATCCGTCACATCAGCGCAGCTCTCAGGAAGAATTAATTACCGCACTGTGATTGAAAGCGGAGAATTGACAGTTGCTGAAAGGACCTTTTTGTCGGAGTCCTTATGCATACAAATTGCTGCTGCAATCATCCCATCCTGATGGTAAATGGCAGGCATACACAGTGCAGCTCAGGCCTCCCTCAGGAGAGAAGCCGCACACACAGAAATCTGCTCATATGTTTAGTTGCAGCTACAAGACAGTTAAACCCCAGAAGACTAGACAAAAAAATCTGCAAACAATTAAAGTCATGGAAGTGGTAAAAGCCTAATTTAGGTAAATTTCATGATGAAATGCGTAGGAGGTTAGAGACAGAGAACGGGGGGTCACAGAGATCACATCCAGGAGGACCTGACCCCTCTACTGCCCCGCACAGCAAGCTTTCCTTTCAATGCACAATGTTGTGGAATCCAGTCATTAGCACTTGTCTAGCGGCGGAATAATAAGATGTTTATTGATGTGTATGTGATTCCCCCCCAACGCATACTGCACCCTGGACAACTGCCTCTCCATTTCTCCGCCCCTCCTGACCCTGCTCAATGCATGCAATTAGTGGAGGTATTTATACTGCATTACTACAGGACAGAAGTATATTATGGATTAAAGTCGACTGCAATTTGTTAGGACAGTTTGTCAGCACATTAAAAGTCCAAGTTTTACAGTAAATCTGCTAAATACATTAAAGGTCCTATTGTCCTGACAAATTATGCCCAATCATTGGTGTCAGTGGAAGGGATGCCGCCTCAATGGTGTCAGTGGATGAAATAGTGCCCCAAGGGCCAGATAAAGGAAAAGGGCCAAAATTGGCCCATGGGCCACACTTTGGAGACCATTGTTCTAAACTACAGGATTCTGCTATCAGGAACTTCACCCTACCTAGCTAAAATAAATCCTGTATATTAATAATAAAACAAAAACATAACACAAACACAAGCAGAAAAGATTTAGTTTCTCTGATGGGTGAAGGACCACATTAAGAACAATCTGGAGGTGTAATTAGCGGGACATCAGGAAGTTGGCAGAGTAGAACCAAGTTACGGTTATCTCTGACCTCTGAGTTACAATGTATATTAGATGATTTTTTCCAGCTTAAGAGACTTGGCAGAATTATTCTTCATTAAATCCAAAGATCTCCGCCATTAGAAACAACAGAAAAGTCTTTGAGGCGGAGGGGGTCCGGGACTATATCCACATTATGTGTCAAAGTACAAACCAATGTGCCAGTGAACAATAGCATATGATAGACCTCAGTTCAGACCCAATCCTGGATCCTTCACACCATAGGTGAACTCAATTCCTGCACCCTCACCCCTCTGATCACCCAGCCCCCCAATTCCTGCACCTTTACACATCAGATAACCCCAATCTTGCACCTTCATACCTCAGATCTTCCTATTTCCTGCACCTTCATACCTCAGATCTTCCCAATTCCTGCACCTTCATACCTCAGACCTTCACAATTCCTGCACCTTCATACCTCAGATCTGCCCAATTCCTGCACCTTCATACCTCAGATCTTCACAATTCCTGCACCTTCATACCTCAGATCTGCCCAATTGCTGCACCTTCATACCTCAGATCTCCACAATCCCCGCTTCTTCATACCTCAGATCTGCCAAATTCCTGCACCTTCATACCTCAGATCTCCCCAATTCCTGCTTCTTCATACCTCAGATCATCCCCAATTCCTGTACCTTCATACCTCAGATCTGCCAAATTCCTGCACCTTCATACCTCAGATCTCCCCAATTACTGCTTCTTCATACCTCAGATCTCCCCAATTACTGCTTCTTCATACCTCAGATCTGCCAAATTCCTGCACCTTCATACCTCAGATCTCCCCAATTCCTGCTTCTTCATACCTCAGATCTGCCAAATTCCTGCACCTTCATACCTCAGATCTGCCAAATTCCTGCACCTTCATACCTCAGATCTCCCCAATTCCTGCTTCTTCATACCTCAGATCTCCACATTCCCTGCTTCTTCATACCTCAGATCTGCCAAATTCCTGCACCTTCATACCTCAGATCTCCCCAATTCCTGCTTCTTCATACCTCAGATCTGCCAAATTCCTGCACCTTCATACCTCAGATCTGCCAAATTCCTGCACCTTCATACCTCAGATCTCCCCAATTCCTGCTTCTTCATACCTCAGATCTCCACAATCCCCGCTTCTTCATACCTCAGATCTGCCAAATTCCTGCACCTTCATACCTCAGATCTCCCCAATTCCTGCTTCTTCATACCTCAGATCTCCCCAATTACTGCTTCTTCATACCTCAGATCAACCCAATTCCTGCACCTTCATACCTCCGTTAACCATTAATATATATATATATATATATAGTCTAAAGGGTGAGGTGCACTACGGCAGTTCAAGCTTGTGCTAGCACCCAGACCTTCCCACAGATCATATATAGAAAAAATGAAGTAGGGGGTTTCTGCACAAAATGTAATTTTATTCCAGATATAAAATTCCATAATTAAATACGTATGTAATTATGTAATTTTATATCTGGAATAAAATTACTTTTTGTGCAGAAACCCCCTACTTCATTTTTTCTATATTATTATTATTATTATTATTATTATACAGGATAATTATATATATATATGTATATATATATATATATATATATATATATATATATATATATATATATATATATAATGTTTTGGGGTTCTAAGTAATTTTCTACCAAAAAATACTGATCTCAAATCTCAGAAATTGGATGGTTACTGGAGGGCATTGACAGCAATAAAAACTGACAGGGGTTCTAATCCCTCTCCATTCTATCCAAAACTAAAGAAAAAGTTTTGCCTTTAGTTATACTTTATACATTTTGTCCTCTTGCTTTCTGTGCTGTTCCTGGTGTCCCTCGTTAAACGCCCACAGTTATTGAATGGTATGTGCTCGGTAAATGTCAGATGGGCGGCAGAGACTGACTGATATGTAAATGAGTCTTTGGCATTAGAAGATAAAATATCACGTATCCAGACTTATTTTCTAACATTTATATACACAGGATATGGGCTCAACGCTTTTCATTACTGAGCGCATTTAAATGCCAGAATTTTGATCCCGCCCCACAAATCTTAATATGTTTTAGAAGCTATTGGTGGGTTATAAATGAGTTAATGACATTCGTGTTTTTTACGGTTAATCTCTTTAGTCACAGCAAATTGTGGAATATTTCCTGTATGTGATGTGGTTGGATCCCACCAAGCCATGCCGTAATAACTTCCTTTTAAAAGTAGATGACAACCCAACCTAACAAAATCTCATCAAAGCTTTAACATCTCAATGAAATGCCAAAAGCTGTTTACATTCTTTTCCAATCTGTGTCATTCATTAAAACTGAACTCCGGATAATCAAATATTGTCCAAATACAAGAGTCCCTACCCCACGAAAGAAGAAACCTGAACTGAACTCAATTAGTGACCCAATAAGTCAACGAAATACGCGAACCTGAAGCCATCTCAGACAGTAGACAGCAAGATTTATTGTAGAAAGTTTACGTATGGAAAATGCGCCATGGTTCACTTTTGGCCATGCCCAAAAACAATCAATTTTGGACCATAGTAGTACATTATACTACCACACACTACTGTCATGGTCAGGGGTCAGGCCCGAAGGCCAGTAGCTATCACAGTAGAAAAACTCCCAACGACTAGCAGGATAGATGAACAAGAAGGTCATCCTGGTGGATGATGAGGGCTTATCTGAGGTACGGAGTCTAACTACCAGGGCTTTTTTTCCGCGGCAATGTGGGGGAACGTAGTTTCGGCACCTCCAGCACAGAATGTAGAGGTACTAGGGTGTACTGGAGGGTCTATTGATACTGGGTGCTGGGGAATCTATGGTCTATCAGTGTGGGGAGTCTAGTGTTGCTGGGGAGGTTTATTGTTGCTGATGGAGGATCTACTATTGCTGGAGGGGGGAGGGGGGGTCAATTGTTGCTGGGAGGGATCGACTGTTGAGGGAATGGTCTATTGATGCTGGCTGCAGGGTGGATCTTTTGGGGGGGGGGGATCTATTGTTGATGTGGGGGGTCTATTGCTGGCTGCAGGGGATCTGTTTGTTTTTTTTGCTTTTCTTGCTATCAGTGTCAAATCCCATAGAAATTACTTTCGTACAAATTACTTGGTTCTGTATTCCTTACTGGGAGGTGGTCGGGGGTGGAACCAAGGGACGGTGCTCCAAGTTAGGTAGAAGGCGGAGACAAGCGGTGATTTAGAGGGGGGTGGGGGGAGTACCTGCACCTATTACCTGAGAAAAAAACCCTGATACTACTAACTGGTATTCACCAGAGCTCCTGATGGTGGAGATGGGATTTTGCTGCGTGTTAGTACCAAGTGGCAGTCCTCAGGTACATCCCACTAGGAGGTGAGCAAGCCAGGATCCAGTAGCATGTTGGGATCAAGTAGAAGTGTAGTGAAGGAACAAGCCAAAGGTCGGTAATGAGTGGTAGCAATGATATGGATGGCAGAAGGAGTGATAAGAGCAAGATATTGGCTGCAAAGAGCACAATAATATGGCAAATCTGGCATTTTAGGAGTCAACATTTCTAGAGGCTTTTCACCATTATTCTGGGTTCACACCTGAGCATAGCAGGAACTTGAGTTCCCGCTCATGGTTATTGTGGAGCATTTCCACTCGTCACACATAGGGCACCACTGATATGAAGGACTATCCCTCCATTAACACCAACAAAGTGGCTCTATTCCTTCCACTGATATGAGGAACTATCCATCCATGGACACCAACGAGGGGACTCTATTCCTTCCCCCGATATGAGGGACTATCCCTTTATTGACACAAACAATGGGGCTCTATTCCATTCACTGATACCAGCAATAGGGCACTATTCCTTTCACTGACATTAAAAATGGGGCTCAATTCCTTCCACTGATATAAGGGACTATTCCTCCATTAACACCAACGATGTGGCTCTATTCCTTCCACTGATATGAGGAACTATCCATCCACTGACACCAATGATGTGGCTCTAGTCATTCCACTGATATTAGGAACTTTCCATCCATTGAAACCAATGAGGGGGATCTATTCCTTCCACTGATATGAGGGACTTTCCCTCCATTGAAACCAACGATGGGGCTCTATTCCTTTCACTGACACTAAAGATGGGGCTCAATTCCTTCCACTGATATGAGGGACTATTCCTCCATTAACACCAAGGATGTGGCTCTATTCCTTCCACTGATATGAGGAACTTTCCATCTATTGACACCATGATGGGGCTCTATTCCTTCCACTGATATGAGGGACTATCCCTCCATTTAACCAATGATGTGACTCTATTCCTTCCACTGATATGAGGGACATCCCTTCATAGACACTAACGATGGGGCTCTATTCCATTCACTGATACCAACAATAGGACACTATAACCTTCTTTGACACCAACAATGGGGAACTTTTCCTTTCACTGACACCACAGATGAGGCACTATTCCTTCCACTGACACTAACAATGAGGCACTATCCTTCCCACCAGTGCCAATGGTGGGGTACCATTTCATTTTTCACTGACAACAGTCACCATTTAATTGTCTTACTCCTACTGACAATCAAGCCTGATGCAATGTTTACTCCCTCTGACCCTGGGGCATTTTCTACCCTAGCTGACCATGGCCCAGCTTCCCTAAAGTCTGAAGGACAGTAATCAGACCCTTTTTTTAGAAAGTTTGGAGACCCCTGATTTAGAAGAATGTACATGTCTACAGGGCTCTGTGTGAGATACTGTTATGGTTGAAAATAATTAGGGATAGGCAAAAGTGAGAGTTTTCATTTCCCTAAAACATTCGAAAATTTTGGCAAAATTTCATAATTTTGGTGAAAAATACTGCAGTTAATGGAAAGGAAGAAAGTAAGGGTTTTTGGTGGTTGAGTGCTATTGGCTTTAAATGGCTTATGAGGGTTTCTGAAGCTTCTTTCGACTATCCTGGACCTGTTCCTGTGCCAAAAACATGTAGTCGTTTTTTAAGTTATAGTGAATCCGGAAGGTATTCACAGCGCTTACCTTTTTCCACATTTTGTTATGTTACAGCCGGTATCAGGACAATATCCCCCCCGGACATTATCCCCCGGGACAACCGGGACAATATCCCCCAGGAAAACATCCCCCTGGACATAATCCCCCCGGGACAACATCCCCCTGGATAATATCCCCCTGGGACAACATCCCCCGGGCAATATCCCCCAGGACAATATCCCCCCAGAAAACATCCCCCTGGACATAGGGTTAGGGTTAAGGTTAGAGGGTTAGGGTTAGAGGGGGGGGATATTGTCCGGGGGGGATGTTGTCCAGGGGGGATATTGTCCGGGGGGATGTTGTCCAGGGGGGATATTGTCCGGGGGATATTGTCCAGGGGGGATATTGTCCGGGGGCATGTTGTTCAGGGGGGATATTGTCCGGGGGGATATTGCCCGGGGGGATATTGCCTGGGGGGATATTGTCCGGGGGCATGTTGTCCAGGGGGGATATTGTCCGGGGGACATTGTCCAGGGGGGATATTGTCCGGGGGACATTGTCCAGGGGGGATATTGTCCGGGGGGATATTGCCCGGGGGGATATTGCCTGGGGGGATATTGCCCGGGGGGATATTGCCTGGGGGGATATTGTCCGGGGGCATGTTGTCCAGGGGGGAAATTGTCCGGGGGGATATTGTCCTAGAATTGTTACAGCCTTATTCCAAAATGGATTAAATTTATTATTTTCCTCAAAATTCCACAAATAATACCACATAATGACAAAGTGAAAGAAGTTTGTTTCAAATCTTTGAAAATGTATTATAGATAAAAAAACGAAAACAATCCCATGTACATAAGTATTCACAGCCCTTTACCATGACACTCAAAACTGAGCTCAGGTGCATGATGTCAACACAGCAACAAATGATGTCACAGCTGATCCTGTTCTCTAAAGGCTAATAGAAAAACACCTGCTGTAACAAAACGTGCAAAAACACAAAGAACATGCAACAAAACGCACTGCTCGGGTGTGAATGCAGCCTGCGACCCCATTCACATCTCATCTTTTGGAATGCAACCTGAGGCCCCATTCACATCTCTCATTTTGGGATCATTTTGCGATCATGTCTGCTATCCCAAATCGTGTGACGATCGCTACACAATTTGCAAATGTGCTTTTGGCTGCCATTATCACTGAATGACACCCTAAACGTAATGCGATTCTGCTGCGATTGTTGGGCCTTTCAAAAACATTTGAAGCTTGTCACCTGAAAAAGAAAAGCAGCTTCTATTTGGGTGACAAACCCACATAGGGCAGCCTATTCAAGTAAATTGCATGCAAATCGCTAAACAAAAAACAAAAGAAACACGCAAGTGGGAATGCTGGTTTCCGCTATGCAGAAGTGTAAATGGGGCCTTAGTGTTTTGTGAATGTGTGTAAAATCACGCAATTTTTTGCACTGTATGAAATGTGCAAAAAAATTAAAAAAACGCCTATTGCTCTTGCATTGTCATTCATTGTTAATGGCACTTCGAACGTGGCAAAAAAAAACAAAAAAAAAACGTGTGTTTGTTTCACGAAGAAATGCAGTGGGACGCGCATTTAGAAAAACATACAAATTTGGAAACTCAAAAAAGGAATATTACGACCAGCGACGTAGACCTACGTCAGCAGAGTTTGCGTGGTTGTACCGGGGTGATGCCTCTAGCTAGAGGCATCATCCCGGGAATGCTTTTTAGAGCCGGCGGTCGGCTTTTCGGCGGTAACGACTGATGCCGCTCGATCGTTACCCAGGTGAGCAGGAGGGGACGTCCCCTCCTCCCGCTGCCTTCCGCGGCTTTGCCCGGGTCTCCCGTCCCACCGGGAGACTCGAGCACCCAGCCGGCACGTCCACCGGCTGGATGGAGTCCCGATAAAAGCCGGAAGCGGCTTCGATCGGGTCTCCGATGACGTAACCCGGAGGCGTCGTCCATGATGTCAGAAGATTCAAAAAACAACTGTATTTAAAAATGCTGTTTTCGGCGTTTTGAATACATGGAAGTGCAGTGGAGGGGTTTGGAGTCTTTTAGACCCCCGATTCCTCCAAAAAGAGTACCTGTCACTGCATATTGCTGTCACAAGGGATGTTTACATTGCTTGTGAAAGCAAACAAAGTGATCAGATTTTTTATTTTTTTAAAAACCTGTGTTAAAATGAAAATAAATAAATAAATAAAATAAAAGGGAAAAAAAAAATTTAGCCGCCCCCGTCGCCGTTAACTCGCGCACGAAAGAAAAGGTATATGGAAGTCGCTGTTCAAACCACACATGTGAGGTATCGCCGCGATTGCCAGAGCATGAGCAATAATTTAAAAAAAAGAGCTGCAGTCTAACTCTAAAGTGGTAACTGTTAAAACATTTTAAAGCGTTGCCTATGGAGATTTTTATTGACCGTAGTTTGTCGCCATTCCATGAGTGTGCGCAATTTTAAACCATAACATGTTGGGTCTCTATTTACTCGGCTTGACATCATCTTTCACAATATACAAAAAAATGGGCTAACTTTACTGTTTATTTTTTTTTTAAATGCAGTGAAATGTGTTTTTTTCGTAATTTTTCCAAAAAAATGGCGTTTGAAAGACCGCTGCACAAATACCGCGTGACAAAAAATATTGCAATGATCACAAAAGGCTATTCTCCAGAGCCTTTGCTAAAAAAAATAATATATATATATATATATATATATATATATATATATATATATATATATATATATATATATATATATATATATATATATATATATATATATATATATATATATATATATATATATATATGATTGGGGGTTTTAAGTAGTTTTCTAGCAAAAAATACTGATTTAAACTTGTAAACAAAAAGTGTCGAAAAATAGGCCTGGTGATAAAGTGGTTAATGAAAAAAAAATGACAAATTTTTCGCACAGCTTATTAAAATCCGTGGACATGGCGCAAAAACATGCCGTGATTTTGCACGCATTTACAGAACGTAAAATGCGAATGCAGCCTAAGAGGTTCAGCTTCGGGAATCAGTATTAATTTAACCATAATCTCTCATTCCTACTAAGTATTGGGAAGACTTGAGTTTGAGCAGTTGACAAAGCAGCTACCGTTAGACCCCTTGACTTCTCTTCTTAAGAGTCTTCTTCAGATACAGTAAATGCGGCAGAAAATATAAATCTTTCATAAGTAAGCATGCACAATTATACTAATAGCGTGCGGATTTTTACATAAGATCAGACATGACTGCTCTCTCTCTCTTTCTCTTGTCTTTTCTCTTGATAAGAAAAGAAGCAACCTCTGCGTAAAAGGTTTCAAACATTTTTTTTTAGAAGAAATATGTTTCAAGTAAAAGTGAAGATTATAAGTAGAAAATAATAACACACGCGGAAATCCTCAGGCAAGGCAAATGAGTGACTGGGCCACTCCAGGACCTTAATGTGCTTCTTTTTGAGCTACTCCTTTGTTGCCTTGGCTGTGTATTTTGAGTCTTGGTCATGCTGGAATATCCATCCAAGACCCATTTTCAATGCCCTGGCTGAAGGAAGGAGGTTCTCACCCGAGATTTGACAGTACATGGCCCT
The DNA here is from genome assembly GCF_965119305.1 of Pelophylax lessonae. Classification (NCBI taxonomy): domain Eukaryota; kingdom Metazoa; phylum Chordata; class Amphibia; order Anura; family Ranidae; genus Pelophylax; species Pelophylax lessonae. The sequence goes on along the minus strand of NC_138768.1, from coordinate 863,644,478 downwards.
GTCCATCGTCTCTTTGATGCAGTGCTGGAATATCCAAAGTCAAGGGTGCTGTACCGTGGGGATACAGATGAAATACAGTGAGGGAAAAAAAAATATTTACTCCCCTGCTGATTTTGTACGTTTGCCCAATGACAAAGAAATGATCAGTCTATAATTTTAATGGTCGGTTTATTTTAACAGTGAAAGACAGAATAACAACAAAAATATCCAGAAAAACACATTTCAAAAAAGTTATAAATTGATTTGCATTTTAATGAGTGAAATAAGTATTTGATCCCCTATCAATCAGCAAGATTTCTGGCTTCCAGGTGTCTTCTATCCTGTTAATGAGCTGAGATTAGGAGGACTCTCTTAGTGCCGGTTCACACTGTTCCGACTTGTCAGGCCACTTGGTCGCCTGACAAGTAGCGGTCCATGCTGTGCAATAGGGACCGTTCTAATAGGAGCGACTCAAGTCGCTCCGACTTAGAAAAAGGTTCCTGCACCTTTTTTTTTGCAAAGTCGGAGCGACTTGCATTGACTTCCATTATGTGAAGTCGTTGCAAGCCGGTCCGAATTCGCGGTGCACGGGCGACGGCATTAGTCGCCCGAAGTCGTGTCGGATCAGTGTGAACTGACACTTAAAGAGAGTGCTCCTAATCTCAGCTCAGGGGCGTAACTACAGGGGTTGCAGGGGTTGCAATCGCTACCTGGCCCCATGCTCCAGGGGGCCCGGTAGCAAACCAGTGGGTGAACTTCCAGGATCGCAAAGGTCACACTTGCGACCGGACCCTGGCATTGCACCACTGTGGGGAGGCCCCAAGATTGCAGGAAGGGGGCCCACAAGATTGCAGGAAGGGGGCCCACTGCAGAACTTGTGAAAGAATCCTGCTGCGGGACCGTAATGAAAGGCCATGCAACGCGTGTAAAGAGCCCCAGGATTAGTGGGAAGAGCCCTGGGCTTGAAGGTAAGGGCCCCGGCCAGGGGTCTGGGGGGCCCTTCATGGTTTCTTGCATCAGGGCCCTGAAGGTTCTAGTTACGCCTCTGTCTCAGCTTGTTACCTGTATAAAAGACACCTGTCCACAGAAGCAATCAATCAATCAGATTCCAATCTCTCCACCATGGCCAAGACCAAAGAGCTGTCCAAGGATGTCAGAGAAAAGATTGTAGATCTACACAAGGCTGGAATGGGCTACAATATCATCGCCAAGCTTGGTGAAAGGGTGACAACAACAGTTGGTTCAATTTTACGCAAATGGAAGAAACACAAAATAACTGTCAGTCTCCCTCAGTCTGAGGCTCCATGGAAGATCTCACCTTGTGGAGTTTCAATGATTATGAGAACGGTGAGGAATCAGCCCCGAACTACACGGGAGAATCTTATCAATGATCCCAAGGCAGCTGGGACCATAGTCACCAAGAAAACAATTGGTGACACACTACACCGCGAAGGACTGAAATCCTGCAGCGCCCGCAAGGTCCCCCTGCTCAAGAAAGCACATGTACAGGCCCGTCTGAAGTTTGCTAATGAACATCTGAATGATTCAGAGGAGAACTGGGTGAAAGTGTTGTGGTCAGATGAGACCAAAATCAAGCTCTTTGGCATCAACTCAACTCGCCGTGTTTGGAGGAGGAGGAATGCTGCCTATGACCCCAAGAACACCATCCCCCACCGTCACACATGAATGTGGAAACATTATGCTTTGGGGGTGTTTTTTCTGCTAAGGGGACAGGACAACTTCTCCTCATCAAAGGGACGATGGATGGGTCCATGTACCGTCAAATCTTAGGTGAGAACCTCCTTCCCTCAGCCAGGGCATTGAAATAGGGTCTTGGATGGGTATTCCAGCATGACAATGACTCAAAATACACGGCCAAGGCAACAAAGTAATAGCTCAAGAAGAAGCACATTAAGGTGCTGGACTGGCCCAGTCTCCAGACCTTAATCCCATCAATATGTGTCGGAAGCTAAAGGTTTGATTTACCAAACGTCAGCCTGGAATCCTTAATGACTTGAGGAGGAACTGCAAAGAGGAGTGGGACAAAATCCCTCCTGAGATGTGTGCAAACCTGGTGGCCAACTACAAGAAACGTCTGACCTCTGTGATGGCCAACAAGGGCTTTTCCAAGTACAGGGGTCAAATACTTATTTCACTCATTAAAATGCAAATCAATTCATAACTTTTTTTAACTGCGTTTTTCTGGATATTTGTGTTGTTATTCTGTCTCTCACTGATAAAATAAACCGACCATTAAAATTATAGACTGATCATGTCAGTGGGCAAACGTACAAAATCAGCAGGAGATCAAGAGTTTTTTTTTTTTCCTCACTGCACATTATAATTCATACACTAGAATTTACACAAGCAAATACATTAAAATACATTTAATTACAAGAGGCATTATATCTTGTTATTTTGGAACACCTTATCAGCTAAACCGTGGCCCAGACTCTGAAATACCTACCATGTAGGGCTACGTCGGTCGCGAGCAGGGAGCTAGGGGGTGAGCACACGCCACCGGCGTCGCGTTCCCGCCCCCATTTGGCAGCGGGGAAGCAGATGCACGGGTCAGGCGGCTCCGATTGCTGCCTGACACCCGCGATCGTTCCCGGTTGAGAGAGAGGAACAGTCAGCTGTTGTAAACACATCTGACCGTTCTTCTCCCTGGAATGATCATAGAGCCCCTGTGATCCTTCTATATAGGAACACAGGTCTCTATTGTCATTTCAGAAGCCACACCCCCCACAGTTAGAATCACTCCCCTAGGCTCACATTTAACCCCTTGATCGCTCACAATGTTAACCCCCTTCCCTGCCAATGTCATTAGTACAGTGACAGTGCATATTTTTAGTACTGTCCCCCAAAAGTGTAAAAAATGTCAGTTGGGGGTCCGACCTGTCCGCCGCAATGTCGCAGTCCCGCTAAAACGCAGATCGCCGCCATTATTAGTAAAAACAAAAACAATAAAAATGACATAAATCTTTCCTGTAGTTAGTAGACGCGATAACTTTTGCACAAACCAATCAAAATACGCTTATTGCGATTTTTTTTTTACAAAAAATATGTAGCAGAAAACAAATTGGCCTAAAATGTTAAAATATATATATATATATATTTTTTTTTTTTCAGAATGTTATATTACCAAAAATATGTAACAGAAAACAAATTGGCCTAAAATGTTTAAAAAAATATATTTAAATTTTTTATTTTTTTGAGAATGTTCTATAGCAGAATGTGAAAAATCGTTTTTTTTTTTTCTTAATTGTCGCTCTTTTTTTAATTATAGCGCAAAAAATAAAAATTGCACAGGTGATCAAATACCACCAAAAGAAAGCTCTATTTGGGTACAGCATCGCACGACCGCACAATTGTCCGTTAAAGTAACGCAGTGCCGAATCGCAAAAAATGGCCTGGTCATTAAGGGGGAAAAAAATTCCAGTCCAGAAGTGGTTAAGACCAACTCGGTAAACTATGTGTGTGCAGTTTACTTGCAATACACCCCTTTCTGTAACTTCAGATCAGTCAAGGAAAACAGTCCGAATGATTTACTTAGAAAACGTAATTACAAAGTCCAATGCTCAAAAGCTTAATTCTTCCCTGAATCCCTAATTCTAACTACAGGCTGTGTGCTTCCCTGGTATATCTGCAAAGGTAGTATTCGTGCAGTCAGGGCCGGGACAAAGGGTGGGCAGGAGGGGGCGGTTGCCCTGGGCGCAATGCTTTATTGCAGGGTTGGGGGGGCATCTTGACCCTAAACCTAAGGGAATGGGGGGCGCAGTTTGGCATCCTTGCCCTGGGCGCTGGATGACCTTGTACCGGCACTGCATGCAGTACAAAGTCCAACAGAGACCTTTATCTAGAGCTGGTGTCTTTGGGGCATTGGTAAAATGTCCACCATAGATTTCATCCAATTACCACCATAACAGATACTCAGAGTTGACAAACGCTCTTCTAAAAGGACTTCAGTGGACTTTTCAGTAGCTTTGCAAGTCATAAACTTAATTACTGGAAAAGTTATGTCATGACTCAAAGTAGAACTGAAGGCAAAACTTTTTTTTTTATCCATTTTGAAAAGAAGAAGGGAGTGTTTTTTTTTTTTTATTTCCAGGCTCTCCGAAAAATATTGTGAAGGTCTCAGCCCATGAGCACAAGAATTCTGAAGAGCAAGAAGGAACTGGTAAGTGCCGGTTCACACTGCAGCGGTACGACTTCGGGGGCGACCTGTGAAGTCGTGTGCACCGCAACTTCGGCACGACTTGCACGGACTTCATAAAATGAATGTCTATGCAAGTCACTCCAGGTCCCCCCGAAGTAGTACAGGAACCTTTTTCTAAGTCGGAGCGACTTGTGTTGCTCCTATTAGAACGGTTCCTGTACCGAACAATGGGAGCGCGACGGACCGCGACTTGTCAGGCTGACAAGTCGCGGTCCAAGTCGGATCAATGTGAACTGGCACTAAATGGTCCACCAAAGATTTTGTCCATTTATCATCATAACAGATACTCAGAGTTGACATATGCTTTTGCTTCGGTTTCATCTTCTAAGGGGACTGTCGTGGACTTTTCCGTAACTTTGCAAGTCAAAAACGTACCTACTGGACAAATGATGTAATGACTCAAAGCAGAACTGAAGGCATTTTTTTTCTTCAATTTGGATTGAGGAAGGGAGGGTTTATTTCAGGCTCTCCTAAAATGGTGTGAAGGTCCCAGGCCATGAGTACCAGAATTCTGAGAAGCAAGAGAGACTTGGTAAATGGTCCACCATAGATTTCATCCAATTACAACCATAACAGATACTCAGAGTTGACAAAGACTCTTGTGTCTTTCTCATCTTCTAAGAGGACTAAAATTGACTTTTTAGTAACTTACCAACTGGAGAAATGATGTCATGACTCAAAAATCAGACCTGTAGGCTTTTTTGTTTTTATTTTGGATTGAGGAAGAGAGGGTTTTCTTTCAGGTTCTCCAAAAAATGTTGTGATGGTCCCAGCCCGTGAGTACCAGTATTCTTAGAATCAAGAGAAATTTGGTAAATGGTCCATCATAGATTTCATCCAATTACCACCATAACAGATACTCGGAGTTGACAAACGCTTTTGCGTCCATTTCATGTTCCATGTGGACTAAAGCAGACTTTTCAGTAATTTACTTACTGGACAAATTTGGAATATATATGGCCTTAAAATTAGACCAAATACAGCGCTTGCTCAAACTAGTGAATACCAATAGCTATATCTTTGTTTCAATGGTAAATATGATACCAGTATAAATATTTGCAAAATTAATACAACATGTGAATAAAAAATTTAATCTAATAAATAATGTGCAGATTATTAGTGACTAAATGTTATAAATATATATAAAAAATCAAGTATCTGTGAATTAATTTCTATAAAATTATCCGTGAATGATCAGAAATGTATATATAAAGTCCCAAGGAATAAAAATAAATAAAAGGTGACTTCAGTGTTCAAAACATGGTGAATGTCCTTAATGACAGAAATTAGATCTTCAATTCAAAAGTGCACGTGCTTTGGTATATTCTGCTGTGACATCAATTCCTTTGTGAGTATATAAGCTGGATCACTTACCAGATGGAGTGGGTTCTATATACCATATGGTATTAGAACCATTCACGTTTGAAAAGCCTCCAGGGCTTAATAGGTATCCACTTGTAGATGGTTCCGCTGTATTCCGGGGTGTCATTAGCGGTATTTGAAAGAAAGAGAGGCTCCAAATAGTGTAATTCAATTTAAGGTATCCTTTATTGCCCATAAATCGGGTATAGTAGTTTAAAAGGGTCGTATCACATCACTGGTGGTCTAGCGGTGCGGGCTGCTCGTCCTCCTCGTAGAGAGACAGGCTACTTCCGGCTTGCGCTACACCTCGATGTGACGCAATGACGCTGTGCGGTCCAATCTGACGCGTTTCGTCACTTCCGGTGACGTCCTCAGAGTTGAAAAACGCTCTTGCGTCTGTTTTATCTTCCATTTCATCTTCCATGTGGACTAAAGCGGACTTTTCAGTAACTTACTTACTGGACAAATGTCATGACTCAAAGCAGAACTGAAGGCAATTTTTTTTTTTTCATATTGGATCGTGGAAGGTTAGGTTTTTTTCAGGCTCTCCTAAAATGGTGTGAAGGTCCCAGGCCATGAGTACCAGAATTTTGAGAAGAAGGAGAGACTTGGTAAATGGTCCACCATAGATTTCATCCAATTACCACCATAACAGATACTCAAAGCCGACAAACGCTCTTGCGTCTGTTTTATCTTCTAAGATAGCGAGGACGCACAGCGCCAAGATCCTGTCAGTGGAGCAGATGGTTCTGCCGCTTCCAACTGCAACATCAGCCAGTGTCCTCCCACACACCGGGCCCCGGCAGATGGCAGCTCCTGTTTTTACAGACAAGCTTTTGCTCTCTCTCTCTCCCGGATGTGTTCAAAGGGTTTTTATTGTCCTCTACCTCGTTCTTTCCACACAAACATTAGCGGCTGTCATTCGCGCGGTGCGACAACTACACAACCCCTCTGAGTGAGCTGTCAAGGTTCTCATCCTCTAGGAAACATACAGGAGGGTCGTTGAGCGTTCTAATTACATTTCCACAAACAATGCAATTGGAGGGGGTGGACTTGTCAGAAAACAGCTGGTTGTCATTGTTCTGCTTTCTGGAGATTGTCTAAAAATTAGTCGATTGTGCCTTCACCTTGCCGTGTGGACGTTTTGTCTTTAATCCGCTAATTAGGGAATGGCTAATTAATGCTGCTCCCTTCAATAAAGAACTGCTTGTCTACTCAAAGACATCGGCAATCTGGCTGCCTGAGCTGCTCCAACTTTCTTTCTGTCATCCTTCTGTCTCGTTATGCCATCCCGGAGCCTTTAAACAAAACTTTTCAGCAGAGTCCTGAAGACAGATTTGGTGGTCATGGCCAAAAGAAGTGAACAAAATATTACAAAGAGTTACAGTGCATTGCAAAAGTATTCGCCCCCCTTGAACTTTGCGACATTTTGCCACATTTCAGGCTTCAAACATAAAGATATAAAACTGTAATTTTTTGTGAAGAGTCAACAACAAGTGGGACACAATAATGAAGTGGAACAAAATTTATTGGATATTTCAAACTTTTTTAACAAATAAAAAACTGAAAAATTGGGCGTGCAAAATTATTCAGCCCCCTTAAGTTAATACTTTGTAGCGCCACCTTTTGCTGCGATTACAGATGTAAGTCGCTTGGGTTATGTCTCTATCAGTTTTGCACATCGAGAGACTGAAATTTTTGCCCATTCCTCCTTGCAAAACAGTTTGAGCTCAGTGAGGTTGGATGGAGAGCGTTTGTGAACAGCAGTTTTCAGTTCTTTCCACAGATTCTCGATTGTATTCAGGTCTGGACTTTGACTTGGCCATTCTAACACCTGGATATGTTTATTTGTGAACCATTCCATTGTAGATTTTGCTTTATGTTTTGGATCATTGTCTTGTTGGAAGACAAATCTCTGTCCCAGTCTCAGGTCTTTTGCAGACTCCATCAGGTTTTCTTCCAGAATGGTCCTGTATTTGGCTCCATCCATCTTCCCTTAAATTTTAACCATCTTCCCTGTCCCTGCTGAAAAAAAGCAGGCCCAAACCATGATGCTGCCACCACCATGTTTGACAGTGGGGATGGTGTGTTCAGGGTGATGAGCTGTGTTGCTTTTACGCCAAACATAACGTTTTGCATTGTTTCCAAAAAGTTCGATTTTTGTTTCATCTGACCAGAGCACCTTCTTCCACATGTTTTATATCTTTATGTTTGAAGCCTGAAATATGGCAAAAGGTCGCAAAGTTCAAGGGGGCCGAATACTTTCGCAAGGCACTGTATGTTAATTGGCAGCGTGTTTCTGTGTGTGGGGGGAAAGCGCATGATGTTGCATGCATTTCCATCATTGATGGTGAACTTAGCCTAAAAGGTTTACAAACATCACATATGGTGTGCCACTTAGATACTAGTGTTAGGACTCAATGGGCTACAGCAGCAGAAGACCACACTGGGTGACACTTCTGTCAGCTAATAACAGGAAACTGAGTCTTCAATTCTTACAGGCTCACTAAAATTGGACAATAGAAAATTGGAAAAATGTTCCCTGGTCTGATTTCAGTTGAGGCATTCAGATGGTAGGGTCAGAATTTGGCGCATGGATCCATCCTGCCTTGTATCACTGATTCAGGCTGGTTGTGGTGGTGTAATGGTGTGGGGGGATATTTTCTTGGCACACTTTGGGCCCCTTAGTACCAATTGAGTATCATTTAAACGCCACGGCCTACCTGAGTATTGTTGCTGACCATGTCCATGCCTTTATGACTACAGTGTACCCATCTTCTGATGGCTCCTTCCAGCAGGATAATGCACCATGTCACAAAGCTCCAATCATCTCACCACTGGTTTCTTCACCATGACAATGAGGTCACTGTTCTCCAATAGCCTCCACACTCACCAGATCCGGTCACTGTACTCCAATGGCCTCCACACTCACCAGATCCAGTCACTGTACTCAAATGGCCTCCACACTCACCAGATCCGGTCACTGTACTCCAATGGCCTCCACACTCACCAGATCGGTCACTGTACTCCAATGGCCTCCACACTCACCAGATCCGGTTACTGTACTCCAATGGCCTCCACACAAACCAGATCAGGTCACTGTACATCAATGGCCTCCACACTCACCAGATCCGGTCATTGGACTCCAATGGCCTCCACACTCACCAGATCCGGTCACTGTACTCCAATGGCCTCCACACTCACCAGATCCGGTCACTGTACTCCAATGGCCTCCACACTCCCCAGATCCGGTCCCTGTACTTCAATGGCCTCCACACTCACCAAATCCGGTCACTGTATAACAATGGCCTCCACACTCAAGTCACCACATCTCATCCAACAGAGCACTTTTGGGATGTGGTGGAACGGAAGATTCCCATCATGGATGTGCAGCCGACAAATCTTCAGCAACTGTGTGATGCTATCATGTCACTATGGAGCAAAATCTCTGAGGAATGTTTCCAGCACCTTGTTGAATCTATGCCACGAAGAATGAAGGCAGTTCTGAAGGCAAACGGGGGTACAACCCGGTACTACCAAGGTGTACCTAATAAAGTGGCCGGTGAGTGTACATTCTGTATATACACATGTTGTAAATAAATAATAAGTACATATATACGAAAACAAACAATTAAATAATAAATATAAACATACAAAAATAAACAAATAAATAATAAATACATAAATTAAAAAAAATAATAATAAGTACTTGCATACAAAAACAAACAAATGAATAATAAGTGCAAACATACAAAAACAAATAAATATTAAATACATAAATAAATAATAAATACATAAATAAATAAAAAATAAAAATACTGTACATAAATAAAATCACACAATCTGTAATCCAATCTCTTCACCTTTTGACTCCAGTAGGTGTGCAGTCTGCAGGTAGATGGTTTGTTTTACTGCAGGGCATGTCATGCTTCTCCGATTCCCTGTCACCTGGATAAATATATCCTGCAGATTTCTATTTCAGGATGGATTTTTAATGCGTAACCCTCCATGTCTCATCTCTTATCACAGGAGTGTGATTATTAATAAAGTTGAAGTCTAACCCACTTATATTTTGCCTTTCCTGGTTCCTACCCATATTTTTTACTTTCTGCTATAAAACATTCCCAATAAAACAATTTAAAAAAATCTATTTTTTGTTTATCAGTTTAGGCCAATTTGTATTCTGCTACATATTTTTGGTATTTAAATTGGTTTGCGCAAAACTTATAGCGTTTACAAACTACGGGATACATTTTTGGAATTTTTATTTTTTTGTTTTTATTAGTAATGGCGTCGATCAGCGATTTTTAGCAGGACTGCGACATTGCGGCAGACAGATCGAACCCCTAACTGACATTTTTGACACTTTTTGAGGACCAGTGACACTAATAGAGTAATCAGTGCTAAATAATATGCACTGTTACTATATAAATGACACTAGCAGGGAAGGGGTTAACCTAGTGGGTGGTCAAGGGGTTAAATGTGAGCCTAGGGGAGTGATTCTAACTGTATGGGGGCGGGCTTGTGAAATAATCATAGAGACATGTGATCCTATATAGAAGGATCACAGGCGCTCTGTGATCATTCCAGGGAGAAGAACGGTCAGATGTGTTTACAACAGCCGACCGTTCTTCTCTCTCAGCGGGGAACGATTGCGGGTGTCAGGCAGCAATTAGAGCCATCTGCCTGGTGATCAAAGGGGTTAATGTGTGCCTAAATATGCTTACTGACTGTGTGGGGGAAGGGTTCTGTGACAGGCACAGAGAGATCAGGGTTGTAGCTTAGCTGAAACTCCTAAACTCTCCCTGCCTGTGTGACAGAAGACTTGCCTGCTTTGTTTACATAAGCAGGCTGGTCTTCTGTCAGTTTATCTGATGATCGTGGGAGGAAGGCGGTGATCGCCGCTGCTTTTCCCATGGTCCACCTCCTGCTGTGTTTAACCGCTTGCCGACCGCCGCAAGTAGATTTACTGCGGCGGTCAGCCCCTGCCAGGCAGAGTGACGTTAATTAACGTCACTAGCCTGGGAGGGTCTGGGGAGCGAGCGCGCGCCCGCGGAGGCGCGCTCCCGCGCGGTCACGGACCCCCCCACGCGTGTGACCAGCGGACCCGTTGTCCGCCGGTCACTCGGCGATCGGCGGGGGAGAGGGAGAATGTCAGGCAGCTTGTGTAAACAAGCCACCTGTCATTCTCCTCGCTGTAAAGACACTGATCACATGGATCTACTATGTAGATCCGTTGATCAGTGTCCTTACAGCTCAAGCCACAGCCAATCACAGTAGAAAGCACGCCCCTAGGGACACACACAGCCCCTCCCTCCCAAATAAAGTTAACCCCTTCACTACCAGTGTATTTTTACAGTAACAGTGCATATGTATAGCACTGATTACTGTAGAAATGTCATTGGTAACCCCAAAAGTGTCAAAAATGTCAATCAAGGGTCCGATCTGTCCGCCGCAATGTCGCAGTACCGCAAAAAAAATCGCAGATCGCCGCCATTACGCGTTAAAAAAAAAACAACAAAAATCTTTCCCTTTGTTAGTAAACGCGATAACTTTTGCGCAAACCAATAAAAATACGCTTTTTGCGATTTTTTTTACCAAACATATGTAGCATAAAACAAATTGGCCGAAAATGTTAAAAAATTTTGATTTTTACATTTTTTTTGGGGGGAATTTCATATAAAAAAATATGAAAAATATTGTTATTTTTGCAAAATGTACGCTCTTTTTTTGTTTATAGCGCGTGATCAAAAAATCGCACAGGTGATCAAATACCACCAAAAGAAAGCTCTGTTTGTGGGAAAAAAGGACGTCAAATTCGTTTAGGTACAGCATCGCACGACCGCGCAATTGTCCGTTAAAGTCACGCAGCGCCAAATCGCAAAATACCCCCTGGTCTTTTAGCAGGAAAATCCTCCGGGGCTTAAGTGGTTAAACACAGCGAGAGCGTGGCTCCGAAACCTTGTGCACAAAACCACATAGTACTACGTGATTTTGCGCAGCCGTGCCGCAGTAAAACTATGGTGGGGGATCAGCAAGAGGTTAAAAAAAATAAATAAATCACAGGGTACTCACTCTTTACAGGTGCTTGCAGCGCACCAAACCTATACAAGCATTCACAATCCAAAAATACATCGTTTTTGGGACAATCCAGTGTAAAAAGCAGGCTCACAAACAGACCTAGCCTCCAGCTCCACATTGGTTACTAGGTGTCGTCACCGTCCTGGCCCCTCCCCTACGCGTATCGACACAGGGCCACGTGTCTTCCTCAGGGGAAATGGTACTTGGACGGTAGGGCTGTCAGTCAATATATACCCGGGTCGGCGTCATACTCTTGAAGGTCACGGGCGCCACCGTTTCTCAACTATTATACTTATAACGTTATTTAGCTATAAGATTTATAATACCTACAGGCAGTGACTATATACTAATATTAATCATGATGGAGCCCGTGACCTTCAAGAGTAGGGGCGATTAAAGGGTTAACTGTGTGCCTAGCCAGTGTTTTCTAACAGTGTGGGAGGTGCTTTTACTAGTGGAAGGGATGGACTCTTGTCACACAGGATCAATGTCTTCCCTACTGACAGAATGGCGAACTGCCTGTGGACCGAACGATCAGTGGGTGCCGGCAGACATTGGGTCTGCAGGACCTGCTGATCAGCTTCCACTGTGTAGAATCACAGCGGGAGCAAGCCGCTGGCGACGCACTCTCGGGCCTGATACCTGGGAGTGCAGGATTACGTGTATATATATATATATACATATACATATACGTGATCCTGTGCAGCGCGGCCACCCTGTAGCAGTAAATTTGCTATAAGGTGGTCGTCAAGTGTTTATAGGCTGGTTCCTCCAAGACCCAACCCCCAAAATATACAGGAACTGCTTACTGCATCAGCTTTACAGGTCAGTCAGCTTTGTGGCCCCAGTTCTCACATTGAATGCTTTTAGGAGTTACAGCGCCTGTGCAGTAACTGAAATAGGATTGCTGCTGTGATCCCAGGACATGGCCCAGGACACAGCATTCGAAGGACAGAGAACAAAGATGCAGGACTGATCCTGCTAGACATGTTTCATTTTTCAAATAAAAAGTTTGTTGTTGGAGATTTGGATTAGTGATCGACCGATATCAGTTTTTCGTTGCCGATACCGATATCTTGGCCAATGCATATCGGTATCGGCCGATATGGGCCGATATTTTCGTACCATTAAAAAAATGTTTTGTTTTTTCTTGACAGGTACTCTTGTGGAGGGATCTGGGGGTCTAAAAGACCCCAAACCCCTCCTCTGCACTTAAAAGCATTCAAAACGCCAAGTTTGGCTGTTTTGAATGCTGTAATTTTTTTTTTAATCTGGCGCCGAGTACCCGGAAGTGATGTCCATCACTTCCGGGTTTTTACATGGAGACCCAATTAGAGCCGAATGCGGCTTTGATCGGGTGTTCGGCGGCCGTGCAGGCTGGTTGCCCGCGTCTCCGGGTGGCATGGGGGGCCCGGGCGAGCCGCGGAAGGTGGCAGGAGGGGGGGGGTGTCTCCTCCTGCTCCTTGTAATGAGGATGTCCCCTCCCGCTCCTTGTAATGAGGATGTCCCCTCCCGCTCCTTGTAATGACAGCCGAGCGGCTTCTCAGCCGCATCGGTTGTCATTACAAGATAGCTGACCTTCGGCTATGGACGCCGGTACCGGGGTGATGCCTCTAGCTTCAAGCATCACTCCGATATAAGCACTTTCCCGAAATATCGGCAATATCGGTAACCTCCGGGGCCGATTCTGATATATCGGGGAAAGTGCATATCGGCCCTCGATATATCGGCTTTGCCGATAATTGGACGATCCCTAATTCGGATGTATCCGAATTTCCGAATCACAATAGTAACAAACTTCAACAAATCTGAGAAAAATTGTAACAAATCAAAACAAAATAACAAATTTATATTCAGGAAATGTAAAAATGAATTTGAATTCAGAATGCAAATATATTCCAATGAATACTGTGGCATGTTGGGGGTTTTGTAGCTCAGTGGTAGTGCAAAACAAGGAGTTTACTCATGTCTTTGCAGGGCTTTTTCAGCCCACTTTTATTTAAACTTTTATTTAAACTAAAAAAAGTTCACAAATTAATATCTTCCCATGCAGGTGCTTCTTACCATCAATGCAACAAAACATAGAATTTAGACTCCCGGCTCTGTATCAGCCCTGCGGTTAAGGCCTCGTGCCTCAATCCTCCTGACCATCAAACACATTTCCAAGTGCTCATGCACCACACGATGTACCTCTGTCAGCCTGGCTTTCCTGCAGCTTCCCAGCTTCTCCGTCTCTCATAGACTATTTCTCTCTCTCTCAGGCTTGGGCCAGGGGAGGACTGGGCCAGGGGGCAGGGAGGCAAATTCCCCCTGGGCTGCTCTGATGCCCCGTAAAAAGGCTGCACTGCTTCTACCACAGACATGTCTAAAGGATTCCTGATGAGTGCGGGTTGAAGACAAGGACAGAGCACAGCCCCCCCCCCTCCAGCATGGATGGTGTAAACTATGTCTGAGCAGAAGCTGGTTCCATGCCCCACTGGAGACTCTTCTCCACCGGCCAGCCCCGACATAGCTGTCCCAGCTCCCCCCAACCGCACCCTGCTTGCCAGGTTGGGAACCCGGATTCAGCTGCTAAGTAGAGAGTATTTGGAGCAAGGCTTCAGCTTGGAATGGGGGTCAGGAGGAGGATGGGAAGAATGAGAGTGGGAGGACCGAGTCGCTGCACCATGGACCTCTGGTTTGTACTTGCCCCCTAGGCCGAAAGTTGCCAGTCTGCCCCTGGCTTGGGCCTTGGTCTGTCCTGACCTGGATAACACGGTGCAGACATGCACCTCTCACTGCTCCCTTCACACACCGACCCCCTCAGGATGGTGGGGCACTGACCTCTAACTGGTCTCTAACATAAAGCCAGCTCACACCTGCACCATTAATGTGTTTTGTTTCCTGGAAAACCTGGTCCAGACTGCCATAAAACCCAGTGACACGGCCTCGCCCTGCCACAATACAGTAAGGTAAGAAAATGAAATAAGACGATGATTAAAATAGAAAAGAATAGAAAAAATTAGAATAGAATAGAATATACTGAACAAATATAACTGTCTTCTGAAATCCGCATCGATTCGAAATTAACGATTATACTAACCAAATCTAACTAATAATTAAATCTGAATATACAAAACAAATTCCGAAAACGAGTCACTGTAACATAACAAATAAGACGAAACAAAATTATTAACTTAACAAACAGATCTGAAACAAAACAATTTTTCCGTTGTGCATGTTCCTGCAAATCTAGGGCAGTTGGCATCTAAGCTAATTCACAGGGTGGATTCCACTTGGTAAGAATTAGAAAAAGGTAGTAAAGGAGGCTGGAGCCCCTCTGGAATAAGGCCGTGACTTTGAGGTCACAAAAGTGTGAAAGGGGCCTTCAGTAATATAAGGTATAGTGTGCCCCCTTTCAATGCAGAGAGATCAGCGTGCACTCTTTCAAAGCAGAGTGACCAGCGTGCCCCCTTTTATTGCAGAGTGTCCAGCATGCCCCCTTTCAATGCAAAGTAACCAGCGGGCCCCCTTTCAATGCAGAGTGTCCAGCATGCCCCCTTTCAATACAGAGAAACCAGTGTGCCCCCTTTCAATGCAGAGTGACCAGCGTGCCCCCTTCAATGCAGAGAGACTTACCTGCAGCGACGTCAGTTCCTGGGTCTCCTCGAGTCCTCCTGCCTCCTCCTCGGCCAATGGCATGCGTTCACCTTTCGGCCGATCAGGAAGCGGGTCTCGGAGGAGGATCAGTGTGACAATAGCGAATTTTCATTCGCTATTGTCACACAATGGGTGGGCTCGGGGCACACTGCTCTGCGCCCCGACTCCACCCTTTTCTGAAGCATATTAGAGCCTCTGGCTCTAATCAGGTGATTAAAAAAAAAAACCCCATTGAACTCCATGCGTCCGGCGTCCTGCATGTAAATTAGGGGGCCAGACGGATAGGGGGCGGCGCCCCTGCACCCCCAACGCACCAGCTGCCACTGCCTGAATCACCATTGTGATTGCTGTGACCAAGGTTCTCACACTCCGTATTGCCGCTAGAGAATATTTCCCATTGTCTCAGAAATCCATGTGATGAACTGGAGTAACAATGTGGTTCTGACCAAAACAAACAAACAATACCAGTTAATCCAGCCATAAATCCAGTGAGCTGGTAACTACCTGTGCTGCACCCTAATGAGTTAACATTAATCCCAGCAACCTTTGCAGAATACAAAACCCCTCCCACATATGTTATTACATAGTTACATAGTCAGGTTGAAAAAGACACAAGTCCATCTGGCTCAAACAATAAAAAGACAAAAAACAAAACAGTAATGAAAACCCAACCATACAATCCCATGTACACAATCCTATACCCGCAGTTGAAAGAGAAGAGGTGGTGGTGGGGGGATTACCATAGTTCTCACCTTGGGTAACAATGTTGCGCTTTTATAGACATGGATGCCAACTGCCTTGGGTTTTCTGGGACAATCCTACATGTTGGTCCTCCATTTAGATGATGTTGTGCCCCAGGATCGCATTTATTATGTTCATTACTGGGCTTGCACAATAACTCAAAGAATATATTAATTGAGGAATAGTGGCTGTAGTGGTGTGCCCCTTTATCCAGATGCAGGTGCAAGTCCCTTTAACTCAATTTCCCACAATCCTCTGGGCTCCCAGCATCCCCTGAGTTCCAGGACACGCCCAGGGAGTATAAATGCCAGCTCCGCCCCGCTTCCTGTGCTCAGAGAGATCCTGCCTGATGGGACAGCAGTGACTGGGCAAGTGAGCTGTCCCCAGGTGCTGGGTCCTCATTCGATCAGTCTGGTGTGTGGGCCACCAGCAGTGAGCACAAGAGCACGCAGCATCTATCCAAGCCCCAGTCACTGGAGAGGACTCTGTTACAGTCCATGTGGAGAAGTTGTCCAAGCAGTGGGTGTGTCCTATCTATGGCCCCCAGAGCCTCCTGACCGAAGTCAGCATCAGCAGTGCCAGCGTGAAGTCTGTGCCAGCAGGAAATCCCCTCAGCTCACAGTCTTCTGAATGAGCGATCAATCTCTTGGAACACGTGAGAATCTTCAGTTCTTTATCCTATCAGTAACCTGAACTCAGAGCACTCTGCTGCCATCTAGTGGCCATTAGTAGAACTGCAATAGAATTGTTTTCATATGTGTTATACCTGTTTCTCCCTTCCTCATATTGCTGTTTTGTACTGCAAACCCCTCCTTCCACATGATCTCCTATGTAATCTATGTTCTACATTGTTAAGTAAAGTAGAAATTGCACATCACCACTGGTCTGATCATTTGGCTGATACCATTACATAACACTGCCACAAGTGGGCAGTTCAAGAATATTTAGGGGAAGGATCACCTGGAAATTAGGCAGCACTGCCGAAGAACGTGGGTGTGTCGAGTAAGGGCCATGGGCAGGGGTGAGGTGGGACTGCCCAGAAAGTTAGCAGGACTGTCTGGAAGGTGGGCATGTTAATAGTGGGCATTGAGCAAGGGTGACATTGTCCCAGGGGCTGAGACTAATATGTTGGTCAGTATGGGGAACCAGCAATGGCACCCTGGCACAGGAAAAGATAAAGAAAAAAACACCTGAAAATGTAAAACTAATGCAGCCACCACAGGGACTGGTAAGTTGGAATATATTACATTTTTTTGTTGTTTAAATACTCCTCAAAAGAAGACCTGTGGGGTTCACAGTCAGTGTATTTTATCCCAGAGATACCTTTTCTTTTCACCCAGATAGGGTGACTGACTTCATAACATGTGACCAGACTACAGTAAGCAAGATATATTGTGTTATTCACTATCCTGCCAAACTCACAGTTCATGGACAGAACGGCACTGCAGGGAATACATAGAGAGAACCATTGATTGTTCTCTAAATTATATACTGTATGTGTCCCCAGAGGGACACAACCTCACATAATGGACTTCAAAAATGAAAGATTGACTTAATACCTCCATGATGGAAAGAAAGTGAGAAGAGGCATTTAAAAAATGATCAATAAAGCAAATAAAATAATTTTTCAGAAAGAAATACATCAAGAATAAATTTAAGTGAGGTTATTAGAGGGTCCTTCAAGTGAGAAGGGGCAACACAAAAAAAAAAAAAAGATAAATGATCAAAATATAATTATTTTTAAAGAAAAAAAGACAGCAAGAATAGAATAGAGGACATTGTTATAGTTGGGGCCTTCAACTTGGAAACCAAGAGAAACGAAAGAAGTCCCACAATGGGGACATTTTTTTCCAGACACATAGTTATTAGACTGGACACCACCAGATGGACAAATCCTCATATACTGAATCCAAAGATGAAAGGTCAACTTAAAATCAAAAGAGGCATTAAAAAAAAGCAATGAGGCAAATAGAATTATCTTCGAAATAGAAAAAAAGTCAAGTGAGGACATAGATAAAGATTTTATTAGTGGGGTCTTCAACTTGTGAAGACCAAGGGAAACAGGTACTGTGAACTCCAAAGATGAAGACTAATGCCTCATACACACGCAACGATTATTGGCCGTGAATTTTCGGCCAACGTCCGATCGGCCGTTTTTCGGCTTGTTAGTATGATGCTTCCGACAACTGACTCCGACTTCTTGGCCGAAAAAATCTGGTGTGCAGGCTATAAAATTTAGTGTTATGAAACTCTCTTTCTAACTATACTGCTATGTACCTATATCCAAGAACTATATTTTTGATATCCTTGTTGTTATTTTGATATCAAACTCCCATATTTAATGGAGACAACCTGAAATTACTTAAGATGGTTATATTTCTATTTACTCTACGTGATACCATTATTTGTCATATTAATGTACCAATTCTCTTTGTACCACCATCTTCTGTTTTCTTTCAATAAAAGTTTGTATACAAAAATAAAATTTATGTTGGCCGTCAACACAACGGCCGATTTTCCGTCAGTCAGTACAGATTTCGGCATACAAAAATCTGATGGGCAAGACTGGGCATGCTCAGAGAAGAAAAAACACACGGAAAGTAAACCAGCACATGACATCACTTCTGAAGTAGATTTTTGTTGGCCGAAAAAATTTGTGTGCAGTCTAGGCACATTCCAACCAACACAACAACACTGGACAAAAGTCGGACGATTGGTCGGCCGATAATCGTTGCGTGTGTACGAGGCATGAGGAAGTACAATAGTATAGACGATTCTGCCAGACTCACAGGTAATGAACTGGACACCATTGGATTGACACAATGCTGCCAAAACAGAAGAAAGTAAGAAGGGGCATTGAAAAAAAAAAAAAAAAAGGTTAAGTCCCGGTTCACACTACCGCGACTCGTCAGGCGACTTGGTGACCTGACAAGTCGTGCTCCATTCTGTGCTATGGGAACCGTTCTAATAGGAGTGACTCAAGTTGCTCCGACTTAGAAAATAGTTCCTGTACTACTTTTGACCGAAGTCGGAGCGACTTGCATTGACTTCCATTATGTGAAGTCCGTGCAAGTCGCGACCAAAGTCGCGGTGCACAGCGACTTCACTAGTCGCCCCCGAAGTCGTGTCTCCATAGTGTGAACCGACTCTTAAAGAAGCAAATAGAATTTATCTGCCAAGAAAGAAAGAGAGTCAAAAATAAAGTCATGTGTGCACATGGATATAGATTTCTTGGGCTTTCAACTTGGAAAACAGGAGAAACCAAAGAGGTCCCACAAAGAGAATGATTCTGCCAAACGCACTGTTAATGGATTGGACAGTGCTGCTGGGAATATTTGGAGAGGATCATTTATTGTTCTTTAAATCATATACAGTATGTATCTCTGGGGGGACACACTCTCACGTATTGTAGCCTCTGAAGATGAAAGATCGACTCAACCTAGCCTTAGACAGTAAAAAGCAAGAAAAAAAAATCAATAAAGCAAATAGAATTATCGTCAAAGAAAGGAAAAAAGTCAAGAATAAAGTCAAGTGAGGGCATGGTTATTAGCAGGGGCTTCAACTTGGAACGGAAGAGAAGGAAGTCCCACAGTGGGGATCATCCTGTCAAACTCACAGATAATGAACCAGATGACACTGCAAGGTAGACCTTGAGGGGATCATTCATTGTTCTATAAATCATCTATGTGTCTCCAGTGGGACACACTCACACATACTGCGGACTCCAAAGGTGAAGGATCAATTCAATACCACCAGGACAAAACAAAGTGATAAGGGGCACTACAAACATTTTTTTTTTTATGAAGATCAATGAAGTAAATTGTGTTATCTTAGAATTATTCTCAAAAAAAGGAAAACCGGCAAGAATAAAGTCTAGTGAGTGCATTGTTATAGCTTCATTAAAAAGGGCCTTCACCGAAAACTGAGAGAAACTGAAGCTGGCCATACAATAATCATCTGTATCTTACAACCATCGGGTTAAACAGGAAAAATGACCCAATTCCCACATTCAATGTGGATGGGGGATTTAATCCAGCTTTGCCTTTATGTTACGACAGCAGGGAGCCTTCACCTCTGTCAGAGCACACTTATCTGTTCTATCAGATATAGCCGGCAGCACTGATTGTTCGAGTATAAACTTCTGTACAACCAGCCTGCCCATAAATGGATCAAAATTCTGCCAGTCCCTGCTGAACCAGCCGAATTTCAATTCATGTATATCCGCCTTTAGGAAGTCCCACAATGAAGACAATTCTGCCAGACTCACAGGTAATTGACTGGATGCCACTGGACGGACACACCCTCATATACTGTCTCCAAAGATGGAAAAGTTACGCAATACAAAGACGTAAGAAGAAGAAAGTAATAATAGACAAAAAAGATTAGTGAAGCAAATAGAACTATCTGCAAAGAAAAACTAGTCAAGATTAAAGTCAAGTGAGGACATGGATATAGATTTCCAAATGGAACTTTCAACTTCGAAACCAAAAGAAAGTAAGGAGATCCCACAATGAGGACAATTCTGCCAAACTCATGGTTAATGAACTGGACAGCACTGCAGGTAATATTTGGGGAAGACCATTTATTGTTCTTTAAATCATATTTGTGTCTCTGGGAGGACACTCTCATGCACTGAAGTCTCCGAAGATGAAAGATCAACTCAACCTAGCCAAGACAGAAGAAAGTGAAAAGAGACAAAACAAACCCCAAAAAATATTGATGCAAAAAGAATTGTCTTCAAAGAAGGAAAAAAGTCAAGAATAAAGCCAAGTGAGGACATGGATATAGATTTCCAAGTGGAACTTTCAACTTCGAAACCAAAAGAAAGTAAGGAGATCCCACAATGAGGACAATTTTACCAAACTCATGGTTAATGAACTGGACAGCACTGCAGGTACTATTTGGGGAGGACCATTTATTGTTCTTTAAATCCTATATGTGTCTCTGGGGGGGGGACACTCGCACGCACTGTAGACTCCGAAGATGAAACATCAACTCAACCTTGCCAAGGCAGAAGTAAAAAGAGGCAAAACAAACCCCAAAAAATATTGATGCAAAAAGAATTATCTTCAAAAAATTCAAGAATAAAGCCAAGTGAGGACATGGATATAAATTTCTTAGTGGAACTTTCAACTTCGAAACCAAAAGAAAGTGAGGAGATCCCACAATGAGGACGATTCTGCCAAACTCATGGTTAATGAACTGGACAGCACTGCAGTTAATATTTGGGGAGGACCATTTATTGTTCTTTAAATCATATGTGTGTCTCTGAGGGGACACACTCTCACGCACTGTAGTCTCCGAAGATGAAAGATCAACTCAACCTAGCCAAGACAGAAGAAAGTAAAAAGAGGCAAAACAAACCCCAAAAAATATTTATGCAAAAAGAACTATCTTTAAACAAGGAAAAAAGTCAAGAATAAAGCCAAGTGAGGACATGGATATAGATTTCTTAGTGGGGCTTTCAAATTGGAAACCAAAAGAAACAAAGGAAGTCCCACAATGAGGACGATTCTGCCAAACGCATGGTTAATGGACTGGACAGCACTGCAGGTAATATTTGGGGTGGACCATTTGTTGTTCTTTAAATCATATGTGTCTCTGAGGGGACACACTCTCACACACTGTAGTCTCCGAAGATGAAAGATCAACTCAACCTAGCCAAGACAGAAGAAAGTAAAAAGAGACAAAACAAACCCCAAAAATATTGATGCAAAAATAATTATCTCCAAAGAAAGAAAAAAGTCAAGAATAAAGCCAACTGAGGACATAGATATAGATTTCTTAGTGGGGCTTTCAAAGGAAGCTAAGGAAGTCCCACAATGAGGACAATTCTGCCAGACTCATGGTTAATGGACTGGACAGCACTGCAGGTAATATTTGGGGAGGACCATTTATTGTTCTTTAAATCCTATATGTGTCTCTGGGGGGACACACTCTCACATGCTGTAGTCTCCGAAGATGAAAGATCAACTCAACCTAGCCAAGGCAGAAGAAAGTAAAAAGAGACAAAACAAACCCCAAAAAATATTGATGTAAAAAGAATTATCTTCAAAGAAGGAAAAAAGTCAAGAATAAAGCCAAGTGAGTACATGGATATAGATTTCTCAGTGGGGCTTTCAAATTGGAAACCAAGAGAAACTAAGGAAGACCCACAATGAGGACAATTTCTGCCAGACTCATGGTTAATGGACTGAGTGGACAGCACTGCAGGGAATACATGAAGAGGACCATTTATTGTCCTATGCATATATATATATATATATATATATATATATATATCTGGGGGGCACACTCTCACGTACGGTAGTCTCCAAAGATGAAAAATTTACTCAACATAGCCAAGACAGAAGAAAGTCCAAAAAAGCAAAAAAATAAATAAAAAATCAATGAAGCAAAAATATTTATCTACAAAGAAAGAAAAAAGTAATGAATGAAGTCAAGTGAGGACATGGTTATTAGCAGGGGCTTAAACTTGGAACCCAAAAGAAGGAAGACCCACGAGGAAGATCAGTCTGTCAAACGCACAGATAATGAACTGGATGACACTGCAGGGGAGACCTAGAGAGGACCATTTATTGTCCTTTAGATCATATGTGTGTCTCCAGTGAGACATACTCACACATACTGCGGACTCCAAAGGTGAAAGATCGACTCAATATCATCAAGACAAAACAAAGTGATAGGGGGCATTACAAAAAAAAAAAAAAGATCAATGCAGTAAATGGTATTATCTTCGACTTATTTTCAAAGAAAGAAAAACCGGCAAGAATAAAGTCAAGTGAGTGCAATGTTATAGCTTTATTAAAAGAGCCTTCAAATTGAAAACCAAGAGAATCGAAAGCTGGCCATACATGAATCCTCTTTATTGTTCACCCAGCAGGTTGAACAGAAAAAAATGACCCGGTCCCCCCATCCACACATTCGAGGTGGATGGAGGAATCACTCCTGCTGCGCTATTGCATTTTCTAATGGCAGGGAGCCTTCCTGTCTGTCAGAACACAGTGATCAGTGCAGCCGGCGTTAGCCATCAGCGCTGATCATTCCAGGAAAAATCCGGCAGGCTGGTTATACAGAAGTCAATCAGTAGATCAACTTCTGTACAACCAGCCTGCCCATACATGGATCACAATTATGCCAGTCCTTGCTGAACCAGCCACATTTAGATCCATGTATGGCCACCTTTATGGGCCATACACACTATAAGATTTTCTGAAGACTTTTTCCTTTAGACTTACCAAAACCAGATAATATGAGGTCAAACCTAAACACTTTCAATTTGTATGCAATCTGGCAGGCCCTTGCACTACATAGAAAAGGTAAATCTAAAGAAAATCTAACCACCAAAATTGGATAGTGTGTATCCAGCTTTAGGAAGTCCCACAATGGAGAAAATTCTGCCAGACTCACAGTTAATGGACTGGATGCCACTGGATGGATACACCCTCATATATTGACTCCAAATATGAAAGTGTGACACAATGCTGCCAAGACAGAAGAAAGTAATGAAAGGCAAAAAAAAAAAAAAAAAAAGGTTAAAGCGATTGTAAAGGTAATATATATATATATTTTATAACAAACATGTCTATACTTACCTGTTCTATGCAATAGAATTGCACAGAGTGGCCTGTGACCTCCTCTTCTTTTATTGGTTGAGTCAGGTGGACTATTGTCTTTTTTCAACCTGACTAACTATGCAACTATGTCCTCTGCCTGCGCTCTTGGCCTCTCCTCTCTGTCCAGTGCCCCCCATGGGAAGTCGCTTGCCCTTACCACTTCTCGACCAGAAGGATTTTACCCCCTTGATGACCAGGCCATTTATTGCAATACGGCACTGCGTTACTTTAACGAACACTGTACCTAAATAAAATTGATGTGCTATATTTCCCACAAATAGAGATTTCTTTTGGTGGTATTTGATCACCTGTGCGATTTTTATTTTTTGCACTAAAAACAAAAAAAGAGCGACAATTCTGAAAAAAAAAAGAAAAAATATTTTTCACATTCCGTTATAGGACATTCCCAAAAAAAAGAAAAAAAAATTAAAAATCAAAATGTTTTAACATTTTAGGCCAATTTGTTTTCTGCTACATATTTTTGGTGAAAATAAAATAAGCGTATTTTGATTGGTTTGGGCAAAAGGTATTGGGTCTACTAACTATCTCAATGGGGATCTAGGCTTAGAAGAAAAGCTGTTCAGTCGCAGGGATTGCATGAGGACTCGAGGGCATACAATGCGATTAGAGGAGAAGCGTTTTAACCTCAGGCAACGTGGGGGGTTCTTTACTGTTAGGGCTACAAGATTGTGGAATTCTCTACCACAAGAGGTGGTTTCTGCGGGAAGTATGGTGGCTTTCAAAAGACTCTTAGACGTACATCTCAAGGATCAGAACATTCAGGGATATGAGAGATGATTACGGCCACACACACCTACACAGGTTGAACTGGATGGACTATTGTCTTTATTCAACCTCATCTTCTATGTAACCATATGTAACTATGTAACTACGGGAAAGATGTATGTCATTTTTATTGTTTTTTTGTTTTTTTTTTTACTAGCAATAGCGGCGATCTTGCGATTTGTAGCGGGACTGCGACAGATCGGACCCCTAACTGACATTTTTGACACTTTTGGGGGTACCAGTGACATTACTACAGTAATCAGTTTTAAAAATATGCACTGTCACTGTAATAATGACACTGGCAGGAAAGGGGTTAACCTAGTGGGTGATCAAGGGGTTAAATGTGAGCCTAGGGGAGTGATTCTAACTGTATAGAGGTGTGGCTTGTGAAATGATCATAGAGACCTGCGATCATATATAGAAGGATCACAGGCGCTCTATGATCATTCCAGGGAGAAGAACGGTTAGCTGTGTGTACAACAGCCGACCGTTCTTCTCTCTCAGCGGGGAATGATCGCGGGTGTCAGGCGGCAATCGGAGCCGCCTGACACATGCATTGGCTTCCTTACTGACGAGCGGGGGCGGGAGCGCGCCGCTGGCGGTGCGAGCGCGCCTCCTAGGCTCCTGAGGGCAAGCGATGTAGACCTACATCGTGGGCGTCAGGCGGCAATTGGAGCCACCTGCCCCATGCATCGGAGTCCCCACACGCTCGCCCCCTAGCTGCAGGTGCGCTACCGACTTATACCTACGTCAGTTTGCACAGGAGGGGATGCCTGCAGCAGTGTAACGGTGTGCGGTCTATAAGTGGTTAAAGAGGTTGTAAATGCCAGGAGGCACAGGTGGGCATTCCAAATCATGTGATCACTGTCATTGGTTGTCACAGCGGTCACATGATCAGAAAGCTCCTGATCACAAGTATGCACCAGGAGCTTTCCAGTACCTGCTGGTCTCTGTGCTGGGAGGGTGCAGGCAGGGCCGGTGCTTCCACTAGGCAAACTAGGAAGCCGCCTAGGGCGCATTGCCACCTAGGGGCGCAGCCATGAGTTGGCACTCTCTCTCCATCAATAATGATCCTTGTGAGCTGAGGGGAGAGGCGGCAGTGGGGGAGGAAGAAGGGACAGAGGAAGATGATAGGTGTCTGGGGCAGTGGCAGAACTACCAGGCCTTGGCTTTCCACCACTGTTTGGGGGGGGCCCAATAGGCAGGAAGGGAGTCCACCGGAGTGCTGCCTGCATGATGATCCTCTTCGGCTGGAGCTGAGTGGCCTAAACCCCGAGCAGGAAGTGATACTCTGCACTGAGCTGGTGGGCAGCTGTTCACGTCCCTGGGTTGGTATTAAGCAGGGAGCAGAGGAGAGCTGAACCTGAGCCGGAGCTCGGCACTGACTGCTGCTTCTCCATCCACCACAAGCTGGTTGGAGCCGTGGTGAGCACTGTGGTCCAGGAGTGGAGCGTCCTGGGAAAAGGAATCACGGTGAAGGAGGGCACTACTACAGTGGACCACTCTCTTCATACTGCCCAGTGGGTGTCCCCAGAACAGGGGATCGGGGTCCCGGGGTGTGACATGGAGGATCCATGGTGTGAAAGCGAATCAGGGTCACCAGGATTGCCATGGTGAATCGGAGTCACCAGGTGTGACATGGGGATAGGGGTCACTGGGTGTAACAGGGGTTTGGGGTCACCATGTGTGCCCTGATAAATTGGGGTCCCTTCGTGTGCCATGGGGGATTGATGTCCCCAGGTGTGACATGTAAAAACATCAGGGTCTCTCCGAGTATGACATGGAGGAACATCAGGGGCCCCTTGTGTGACATAGAGGAACATTGGGTTCACTGGGTATGACAGCACGACATTGAGGAATATTGGGCTCCCAGGATGTGACATGGAAAAACATCAGGGTCCCTGGGTGTGACATAGAGGGACATAAGGACATGAAGGAATATGGGGGTCACTGGGTACGACAGCATAACATGGAGGAACCATCAGATCAGGGTCACTGGGTATTACATAGAGGAGTTTTTAACCCTTTCCTTTTTATTTTTTTTTGGGGGGGGGCGCAAGTAGCTGGTCTTGCCTAGGACGTAAAATAGTCTAGCACCGGCCCTGGGTGCAGGGCACGCACTCTCAGCACAGAAATATGTTTACATAAGGCTACATACAGTGCCTTGCAAAAGTATTCGGCCCCCTTGAACTTTGCAACCTTTTGCCACATTTCAGGCTTCAAACATAAAGATATAAAACTGTGAAGAATCAACAACAAGTGGGACACAATCATGAAGTGGAACGAAATTTATTGGATGTTCCAAACTTTGTTAAAAAATAAAAAACTGAAAAATTGGGCGTACAAAATTATTCAGCCCCTTTACTTTCAGTGCAGCAAACTCTCTCCAGAAGTTCAGTGAGGATCTCTGAATGATCCAATGTTGACCTAAATGACTAATGATGATAAATAGAATCCACCTGTGTGTAATCAAGTCTCTGTATAAATGCACCTGCACTGTGATAGTCTCAGAGGTCCGTTTAAAGCTCAGAGAGCATCATGAAGAACAAGGAACACACCAGGCAGGTCCGAGATACTGTTGTGGAGAAGTTTAAAGCCGGGTTTGGATACAAAAAGATTTCCCAAGCTTTAAACATCCCAAGGAGCACTGTGCAAGCGATAATATTGAAATGGAAGGAATATCAGACCACTGCAAATCTACGAAGACCTGGCCGTCCCTCTAAACTTTCAGCTCATACAAGGAGAAGACTGATCAGAGATGCAGCCAAGAGGCCCATGATCACTCTGGATGAACTGCAGAGATCTACAGCTGAGGACAACAATCAGTCGTATACTGCACAAATCTGGCCTTTATGGAAGAGTGGCAAGAAGAAAGCCATTTCTTAAAGATATCCATAAAAAGTGTCATTTAAAGTTTGCCACAAGCCACCTGGGAGACACCAAACATGTGGAAGAAGGTGCTCTGGTCAGATGAAACCAAAATCAAACTTTTTGGCAACAATGCAAATGTTATGTTTGGCGTAAAAGCAACACAGCTCATCACCCTGAACACACCATCCCCACTGTCAAACATGGTGGTGGGGGCATCATGGTTTGGGCCTGCTTTTCTTCAGCAGGGACAGGGAAGATGGTTAAAATTGATGGGAAGATGGATGGAGCCAAATACAGGACCATTCTGGAAGAAAACCTGATGGAGCCTGGAAAAGACCTGAGACTGGGATGGAGCTTTGTCTTCCAACAAGACAATGATCCAAAACATAAAGCAAAATCTACAATGGAATGGTTCACAAATAAACATATCCAGGTGTTAGAATGGCCAAGTCAAAGTCCAGACCTGAATTTAATCGAGAATCTGTGGAAAGAACTGAAACCTGCTGTTCACAAACGCTCTCCATCCAACCTCACTGAGCTCGAGCTGTTTTGCCAGGAGGAATGGGCAAAAATGTCAGTCTCTCGATGTGCAAAACTGATAGAGACATACCCCAAGCGACTTACAGCTGTAATCGCAGCAAAAGGTGGCGCTACAAAGTATTAACTTAAGGGGGCTGAATAATTTTGAACACCCAATTTTTCAGTTTTTTATTTGTTAAAAAAGTTTGAAATATCCAATAAATTTCGTTCCACTTCATGATTGTGTCCCACTTGTTGTCGATTCTTCACAAAAAACGTCTACTTAGATTTGCAGTGGTCTGATACTCATTCCATTTCAATATTATCGCTTGCACAGTGCTCCTTGGGATGTTTAAAGTTTGGGAAATCTTTTTGTATCCAAATCCGGCTTTAAACTTCTCCACAACAGTATCTCGGACCTGCCTGGTGTGTTCCTTGTTCTTCATGATGCTCTCTGCGCTTTAAACGGACCTCTGAGACTATCACAGTGCAGGTGCATTTATACGGAGACTTGATTACACACAGGTGGATTCTATTTATCATCATTAGTCATTTAGGTCAACATTGGATCATTCAGAGATCCTCACTGAACGTCTGGAGAGAGTTTGCTGCACTGAAAGTAAAGGGGCTGAATAATTTTGCACGCCCAATTTTTCAGTTTTTTATTTTTTAACAAAGTTAGAAATATCCAATAAATTTCGTTCCACTTCATGATTGTGTCCCACTTGTTGTTGATTCTTCACAAAAAAATTACAGTTTTATATCTTTATGTTTGAAGCCTGAAATGTGGCAAAAGGTCGCAAAGTTCAAGGGGGCCGAATACTTTCGCAAGGCACTGTATATTCATATAGCGGGTGGGAAACAGTTAATCATTTTTTTTGGATCAGCCTGAGGACTGATAGAAAAAAAAAAATAATGGTACAGATTCTCTTCCTCACAATCGAGGTAGATGGGGAAATTCTTTCCACTGCGCTAATGTATTCTGACTGCAGGGACTCCTCCGCGGTCAGAATCCTCTGACTGTAGCTGATTGGCTGCATCGCTGCTCAAACAAAAAATTTTCAACAAGCCTTTTTGTGAGAAATCAATAATTTGGTTGACATCTCATGAACGGGAACAGCCATAGATGGATCGGAATTCGGCTGGTCCTTGGTAAACTGGCCGCATTTCGATCTATCTATGGCCAGCTTTAGGGGATGCATCTGCCAGAAGTTAATGGACTGGACGCCACTGGAGAGATTCACCCTCACATATTAGGAGCTCTGAAGACAAAAGATCAACTCAATACCGTGAAGACAGAACAAAGTGAGAAGGGATATTACAGAAAAAAAAAAAAAAAAGATCAATGAAGCAAACAATATTATCTTTGAAGAAAGAAAAAAAAACAGCAAGAATAAAGTCAAGTGAGGACATTGCTACATAGTAATTTATTAACCACTTTCTGACCAGTCGCCGCAGTTATACAGCAGCAGGTCTGCAGGTTCCCGCGAATCTCCATACCTCTACAGCGGTCCGAGGGAGCTGGAAGCTGATCCACGGGGCCGGCAGCCGCGTTTGCCGCCGGGCACCCGCGATCGCTCCCCGCGAAGAGAGAACGGCGGTCTGCTGTTGTAAACATGGCAGCACAGAGCTCCAGCGTTCCTCCTATTTAGGAACACAGATCCCTTTTTTTGCGATTCGGCACTGCATTACTTTAACGGACAATTGCACGGTTGTGCGACGCTGTACCCAAATAAAATTGATGTCCTTTTTTTCCCACAAATAGAACTTTCTTTTGATGGTATTTGATCACCTGTGTGATTTTTTTTTTTTTGCACTATAAACAAAAAAGAGCAACAATTCTGAAATATATATATATTTCACTTTCTGCTATACAGGCATACCCCACTTTTAAGTACACAATGGGACCAGAGCATGTATGTAAAATGAAAACGTACTTAAAGTGAAGCAATACCTTTTTTCATTTCTCAATGTATGTAATACAGTAGCTCCATAGGAAATCTTGGTCAGCTTGACATGGCACTGCTCCCAAACCATGTGACAAGGACACCAAGCTTGGGGAGCATGTTAAGGGGATCCAGGACTATGACATAGTAGATTACCTAGGCAAGCTGGCCAGCCACAAACAAGATATGTTGTAGTCATGGGTCCCCTCTCGGTGCTCCCTAAGTTTGGTAACCCTGTCACTTATGGTTTGGGAGCAGTGCCATGTCAAGCTGACCAAGATTTCCTATAGACGCCAATGTTAAAAACCGGGAGTAGTGTCATGCCAAGCTGAACAAGCTGTGTCCTTACTCGCGAGTGTACTTAAAGTGAGTGTACTTAAAGCAGGGTATGCCTGTATACCATTCCCCAAAAAAAAAAAAATCAAAATTTTTTCATCATTTTAGGTAAATTTTTATTCTGCTACATTTTTGGTAAAAAAAAAAAAAAATCCCAATAAGCGTTTTTTGATTGGTTTGCGCAAAATTTATTGTGTCTACAAACTAGACTGAAAGATTTATGTCATTTTTATTTTTTTTACTAGTAATGGCGACGATCAGTGATTATTAGCGGGACTGCGACATTGCGGCGGACAGATCAGACCCCTAACTGACATTTTTTACACTTTTGGGGGGACCAGTGACATTACTACAGTAATCAGTGCTAAAATTATGCGCTGTCACTGTTATAATGATAACTGGCAGGGAAGGGGTTGACCCAGGGGCGATCAGAGGGTTAAATGTGAGCCTAGAGGGTGCTTTCTTTTTTTTTTTTTTTTTTTTTTTTTAACATTTTATTGGAGTTTGTCACAGGAACAATGTGACAGTGGAGTAATAATCGCACTTATAAAAAAGTACAACATCGTAAATTGCAAAGAAACATTTAACTTTATATTAACGGGGAAAATGAAAGGGGAATAAAAATGAAATAAAAATGGGAGGAGGGTGAGGGTGCTTTCTAACTGTGAGGGGGATGGGCTTATTGGATAAACACAGGGACCTGGGATCATAAATAGGAAGAACACAGGAGCCCTATGATGATAACTGACAGAATAATGGTCTGCTGTGTTTACAATGGCAGACCGCCCTTCTGTTTTCCTGGGGAGTGATCGCGGGTGCCCGGTGGCAATGGTGGTCGCCGGCCCCACAGATCAGCTTCCCCTCTCCCGAATCACAAGAGGGGAAGCCCCTATGCTCCCCATGCTTGCTCCCGTCCCGAACCACAAGAGGGGAAGCCCCTATGCTCCCCATGCTTGCTCCCGTCCCAAATCGCAAGAGGGGAAGCCCCTATGCCCCCCATGCTTGCTCCCATCCCAAATCGCAAGAGGGGAAGCCCCTATGCCCCCCATGCTTGCTCCCATCCCAAATCGCAAGAGGGGAAGCCCCTATGCCCCCCCATGCTTGCTCCCGTCCCGAATCGCAAGAGGGGAAGCCCCTATGCTCCCCATGCTTGCTCCCGAGCGACACATGGGTACGGAGATTTGTGCAGCTGAGCCAGCCTACCGCCATATATCGGTGGAGGGCGGTCGGCAAGCGGTAATAAAAAAAAAAGGGAGACTACAGAAGTCTCACAATGGGGGCGATTCTGCCAGACTCACATTTAATGGACTGGACACCACTGGATGAACTCACTCTCATATACTGACTCCAAAGATGAAATATCGACACAATGCCACCAAGATAGAAAAAAGAGGCATAAAAAATAAATAAATAAATAACGGTTAATAATACAAATACAAATATCTTCAAAGAAGGAAAAAAAGAATTCAAGTCAAGAAAGTCCCACAAAGTGAATGCTTCTGCCAAGCTCTCAGTAATGGACAGAATGGCACGGAAGGGAATACCTAGAGAGGACCACTGATTGTTCTATAAATCATATACTGTATGTGTCTCCTGTGGGACATAACCTCATATACTGTGGACTCTCTGAAGATGAAAGAATTACTCAATACCGCCAAGACGGAACAAAGTAAAAAGAGACATTACAAAAAAAAAGCAAAGATCAAACAAAGCAAGTAGAATTATCTTCAAAGAAAGAAAAACATGGCAGGAATAAAGTCTAGTGAGGACATTGTTACAGTTTTCCTAAAGGAGCCTTCAAACTGGAAACCAAGAAAACTAAAGCTGGCCATATATTAACCATTTTTTTGGGATTAGCCAGAGGAATGGTAGAAAAAACTGAACAGATTACCCCATCCACATGTTATAGCAGGGTTTCTCAACCTTTTTTCAGTCAAGACACCCTTTACAATCACGGACAAACTTGAGGCACCCTCCCAAATTATGGACAGTCTTGAGGCACCCTCCCAAATTACGGACAGTCTTGAGGCACCCTCCCAAATTACAGACAGTCTTGAGGCGCCCTACCAAATTATGGACAGTCTTGAGGCACCCTCCCAAATTATGGACAGTCTTGAGGGGCCCTCCCAAACTACGGACAGTCTTGAGGCACCCTCCCAAATTATGGACAATATTGAGGCACCCTCCCAAATTATGGACAGTCTTGAGGCACCCTCCCAAATTACGGACAGTCTTGAGGCACCCTCCCCAAATACGGACAGTCTTGAGGCACCCTCCCAAATTACGACAGTCTTGAGTCACCCTCCCAAATTTTGGACAATCTTGAGGCACCCTCCCAAATTATGGAAAGTCTTGAGTCACCCTCCCAAATTATGGACAATCTTGAGGCACCCTCCCAAATTATGGACAGTCTTGAGGCACCCTCCCAAATTACAGACAGACTTGAGGTGCCCTCCCAAATTACGGACAGTCTTGAGGCACCCTCCCAAATTATGGATAGTCTTGAGGCGCCCTTCCAAACTACAGACAGTCTTGAGGCACCCTCCCAAATTACGGACATTCTTGAAACACCCTCCCAAATTACGGACATTCTTGAGGCACCCTCCCAAATTATGGATAGTCTTGAGTCACCCTCCCAAATTATGGACAATCTTGAGTCACTTTCCCAAATTATGGACAGCCTTGAGTCACCCTCCCAAATTATGGACAGTCTTGAGGCACCCTCCCAAATTACGGACAATCTTGAAGCACCCTCCCAAATTACGGACAGTCTTGAGGCACCCTCCCAAATTATGGACAGTCTTGAGGCACCCTCCCAAATTACGGACAATCTTGAGGCACCCTCCCAAACCCTCCCAAATTATGGACAATCTTGAGGCACCCTCCCAATCCCTCCCAAATTACGGACAGTCTTGAAGCACCCTCCCAAATTATGGACAGTCTTGAGGCACCCTCCCAAATTATGGACAGTCTTGAGTCACCCTCCCAAATTATGGACAGTCTTGAGTCACCCTCCCAAATTATGGACAGTCTTGAGGCGCCCTTCCAAACTACAGACAGTCTTGAGGCACCCTCCCAAATTACGGACATTCTTGAGACACCCTCCCAAATTACGGACAGTCTTGAGGCACCCTCCCAAATTATGGATAGTCTTGAGTCACCCTCCCAAATTAT
The DNA here is from genome assembly GCF_965119305.1 of Pelophylax lessonae. Lineage (NCBI taxonomy): Eukaryota > Metazoa > Chordata > Amphibia > Anura > Ranidae > Pelophylax > Pelophylax lessonae. The sequence goes on along the minus strand of NC_138768.1, from coordinate 863,611,209 downwards.
GGACAATCTTGAGTCACTTTCCCAAATTATGGACAGCCTTGAGTCACCCTCCCAAATTATGGACAGTCTTGAGGCACCCTCCCAAATTACGGACAGTCTTGAGGCACCCTCCCAAATTATGGACAGTCTTGAGGCACCCTCCCAAATTACGGACAATCTTGAGGCACCCTCCCAAACCCTCCCAAATTATGGACAATCTTGAGGCACCCTCCCAATCCCTCCCAAATTACGGACAGTCTTGAAGCACCCTCCCAAATTATGGACAGTCTTGAGGCACCCTCCCAAATTATGGACAGTCTTGAGTCACCCTCCCAAATTATGGACAGTCTTGAGTCACCCTCCCAAATTATGGACAGTCTTGAGGCACCCTCATCCTAGTACAAACTTTTCTAATAGTTTTACATAATGCAGCACACACATAGGACACCCAACGTTAGAGGTGCAAGTTGGTACTGATTAATATTTCAATGTTTCCCTTTTTTCTCAGTTTTTTCTCTATCACTCAGCTAATGTGACCCTAAAACTGATGAGAGAGGCAAGCATGCTATTTGGGTGACTGACATCCTTCTTATCAACTGATCATGTCATTGATCGTTAGTAGGTTTTGGCAGCCAGTAGGTCGTAACAGTGCACAATGAAAATCTGTAGCTGTGTAATAAAAGGCAGGCTTCATCCACCTGCTGTCTTGTATACAATCTTTGGGCAAATGTTAGGAACACTATGGTAGCATCCCCTTTCAGCTGACACTGTGTCCACTGACTATCCTAGGACCAGGGGTGCCACCCCCCCCCCCTCTCAGGTCAGGCCCCTTGACATGAGTTACTGTACTCACGATACTGCAGAAACAGGACTTCCAGTGTCTCCCCTCTCAGTCAGCTTCCCTGGACCTCTGGGTTCAGCTCCTCTCAAACGCTCCTCTGGCCCTCAGGATGACCTCCTGCGACCACATGGCACCTCTACAGAGGAGGAAGCAGCCACTTCCTTCCTCCGGGACTCCGCTCTCCAATGAAAGACCTTGAGCACATGTGCTCCTGGCTTTTATACAGTATCCCAACATGCACGGAGGCATCCTGCCCTCTGCCAATCATCAGGAATGTATGCACCCATTTGTCAGGTTTCCTCCCACTGTCCAACATGCCTCCCTATTGGACCAGCGTGAAACACTCTCTAGGGTGAATGAATCGCATACTGGAACAATGAGCATACTTCACTAACAGATCCTGCTCCCTGGTAGGCAGATAACAATATAGATTTACCTGCAGCCCCTCTGGTAAGCAGACAGAGCTCAAACTCTACTCTCTCACTAGCACCTACCTAGGAGAGTGCTACATGCACATGGTTGCAGAACGGGGATTGTCTTTGGCAGCTGATGATTGATGGTGAGCACTGATGGCTTTCTGGCAGGTTCAGACTAGGGATCGATCATGCCTGAGCTCATCCCAAGTAGCTACAACGTGGGAGAATCATCTCCATATGCCTATGGTTTTGGATTGGGATGTCTAACATACTTAACCACTTGCCGACTGCTCACATGGAGCGTACTGCGGCAAAGTGGCTCGTTATCGTCCAGCGACGTAAACCTATGTCGCTGGACAACCCCCCCTCTCGGCGGCGCGCACGCCGACGGAAGCTCGCTCCCGCTGTATTCAGACACAGCAGGAGTCGGGCCAGGGGAGGAGAGGCGGTGATCACTGCCGCTCTTCCCCGATCATCTGGGATCGAGTGAGGAAATCCGCCCGCTTTGTTTACACATGTTTATCTCCTATGTGACAGACAGGGACATAGCTGAACCTGCGATCTGTGTCTGTGTCACACAATCCCCTCCCCCCACACACGTCAGTAAACACGAGGCATACATTTAACCCCTTGATCACCAATAAAGTTAACCCCTTCCCTGCCAGTGTCATTATTACAGTAACAGTGCATATGTATAGCACTGATTACTGTAGTAATGTCACTGGTACCCCCAAAAGTGTCAAAAATGTCAGTCAGGGGTCCGATCTGTCCGCCGCAATGTTGCAGTCCCGTAAAAAAAAAAAAAATCGCAGATTGCCGCCATTACTAGTAAAAAAACAAACAATAAAAATGACAAATCTTTCCCGTAGTTAGTAAAGGCGATAACTTTTGTGCAAACCAATCAAAATACGCTTATTGTGATTTTTTTTTTACCAAAAATATGTAGCAGAAAACAAATTGGCCTAAAATGTTAAAAAATGTTGATTTTTAAATTTTTTTTGGGAATGTTATATATCAGAATGTAAAAAATATATTTTGTTTTTCAAAAGTGTTGCTCTATTTTTCAAAAATTAAAAATCGCACAGGTGATCAAATACCACCAAAAGAAAGCTCTGTTTGTTGGGGAAAAAAAGGACATAAATTTAATTTGGGTACAGCGTCGCACGACCGCGCAATTGTCCGTTAAAGTAACGCAGTGCCGAATCGCAAAATATAGCCTGGTCAGGAAGGGGGTAAAATCGTCCGGTCTTAAAGCGGTTAAAAATACGCTCATTGAGGATTTTTTTGTCAAAGACATGTAGCTAAATACATTTTGGCCTAAATATATGACAAAAATTGAATATATTGGATATTTTTTAACTGTCAAAATAGAAAATGTAAATTTTTCGCAAAATTTTCGCTCTTTTTTTATTAATACCACAAAAAATAAAAAAAGCGCAGAGGTGATAAAATACCCCCAAAAGGAAGCTCTGTTTGTGGGAAAAAAAGGACGTAAATTTTGTTTGGGTACTGGGTTGCATGACCGCGCAATTGTCAGTTAAAGTCGTGCAGTGCCAAAAAGTGGCCTGGATGTAAAGCAGGAAAATCCTCCGGTGGTAAAGTGGTTAAATAAACATGGAGGTCAGGTGTTCACAAACCTTTGGCCATAGAGTGTGCATAGTATTTATAGCTGACCATGATCTGTTCACCTCTGCCATTTCAGCAGTGTGCTGTGGGCTCCCATCTAATCATGTGCCGCTGATCTCTACATTACCAAGTGATTGAATGTCTACCTTCTAATGGGCCAATTTACATTTTGCCACAAGGGGCCAAGTCATCCCGGAGAGCAATTAGCAGGAATCCTTTCATTAAAAATAAGACTTGCATTTAGACTAACACCAACAAAGGCGCACAGAGAGCCGTCTATGGGGATTTTGCCATGGTGGGTCGTCCTTGTCTTCTATAACGAGATTGTCACGCATACTCTACATTGTGAGCTTAGCCTGGCTCCCATTAAGCCCTTAAAAGTGTTGGCCCCATAAGGCCGGCTGGCAGATGCTGTTACTTTAAAATCACTTTCTAATTATCTGTCTGCTTAGACCAGATGCTGATCATTATGTTACCTGGGAAGCCAGAAGGTGCGTGCGGCTCTGCCAGGAAATGATAGGCATTAATCGCTCGGAGACGGTGATTTAGAACCATATCTAGGCACATATCCAAATGCAAAATCCAAAAGATTTGTAATTCTGTCCAGCCAGTTTAGCAATCCAGGTACATCAGTCTACTTACCCTTTTCCTCACTCCCATAGGCTCTCTCTTCTCCATGTGACCAGTCCCCTTAAGCTGCTTCACTTCACTGCCCACCCAGTTGCAGATCTCCAACCAGCAGTCCTGCATTGCATGAGAGGGTGTTGAGGTTCTGACCATATTCCGGAGCTTTGGATAGTGAAGGAGAGTCATGGCTGCCAAGGGAGTGAGGAATAAGGTGGGCAGCAGAGTCACTAAGTGGTCAGCACTCCTTGAAGCACTGAGGTTTGAATCCTAGCCAGGACACCATCTGCATGAAGTTTTCATGTTCTCCTTGTGCCTATATGGACTTCCTCTGGGTATGCTGGTTTAAGGTGAAAAATGAAATTCAAGGATGCCCTACTGACCATTCCCACTTTTACTGGAGGTGGGGCAGGGTCAAAGCAGGGGGCCCCGATCAGTGGTGTATTTTGGTTTTGTGCTGCCCTAGGCAAGACTAAAATTGGGTGCCCCCCCCCCCCCCCATGTAAATTTTCCCCACTCCCTTTTTAACGGATGTGACTCCCTCCAAAATTGAAGGACTACAAATCCCGGCATTAACGCCTGAGATCTCACAAAAGGGGGGGTGAGAGGGTGTGGGAGAGAGACATGGGGGTGGGTGAGAAAGAGAGAGAGAGGGGGTGGGTGAGGGAGGGAGAGAGAGGGGGGATGAGAGAGAGAGGGGGTGGGTCAGAGAGGGAGAGAGAGAGGGGGTGGGTGAGGAAGGGGGAGAGCAAGAGGGGCGACGAAAGAGAGGGGAGAGAGAGAGAGCGGGATGAGAGACAGAGAGGGGGGGGGGGGGTGAGAGAGAGAGGGGGTGAGAGAGAGAGAGAGGGGTGAGAGAGAGGGGGGTGAGAGAGGGGTGTGTGTGTGTGTGTGTGAGAGAGAGAGAAAGAGAGAGAGGGGTGTGTGAGAGAGGTAGAGAGAGAGAGGGGGGGTGAGAGAGAGGGGGATGAGAGAGTGGGGCTATGAGAGAGAGGGGGGATGATAGAGAGAGAGAGGGGGGTTGAGAGAGAGAGGGGGGATGAGAGAGAGAGAGAGGGGGGGTGAGAGAGGGGGGTTGAGAGAGAGTGGGGATGAGAGAGAGAGGGGGGATAAGAGAGAGAGGGGATGAGAGAGGGGGGATGAGAGAGGGGAGATGAGAGCGAGAGAGAGGGGGGATGAGAGAGGGGGATAATAGAGAGAGAGGGTTAGAGAGAGAGAGAGGACGGAGAGAGGGAGGGAGAGAGGGAGGGAGAGAGAGAGGAGGGGTGAGAGAGGGGTTGAGTGAGAGAGAGAGAGAGGGGGGCTGAGAGAGAGGGGGGTGAGAGAGACGGTTCTAGCAACCAGTGGCCAATAGAGTCTCAGGTGGAGGGGGTGTTTTTTTTTTTGCTGCCCCCCTGCAAAGTGGCGCCCTAGGCCTGGGCCTTGTTGGCCTAGGCCAAAATACAGCGCTGGCCAAGATAACTACGGCACAAAAAGTAGGCTAAGAGTGGGAGTGGCTTAAAGGAGGATGTTTTAATAACACCTACGCCTAATTTACTCAAGAGTGCTTAACAGGCAAAGTGTAGAGGCCAAAAGTTGAAAAGGCACAGAGTGCTTCCTAAACAAAAATTCCTCCCACTACACAACACAATCCTCAAGCCCCCATGACAATACCATCTTCAGCACAAAGTCGCTGCTCTCTGGATTGTACTCACCAGATCATGGCATGGTGTTGATGGTGAGTCCCCACAATCCGCCATCTGTTGGTGAGTACCCTCCCTTCATTTCCAGTGGTAGCACCTTCAGAAGGCACCATATACCTACAGAATGGGGAGGAGTCTATGGCATCTAGAAGAACATGTCGCCTCCCTAGCGCCCCATGCCTGTTTCTGGACAGGTAGGCATTTTGATTGTCAGATTTACAACAAAAAAACATTTTTTTTGTTGGGGAGGGGGGGGGGGGTTACATTTTTTTAAATAAAGGATTTATCCCAAAACAATTATAATAGAACCACTTGAATGCCCACCAAACCTATGTCAGTTGGATCAGCATATGAATAGACTGGTGCAAGACAGACAGGATCGGCTTGTCAGGTTCTTGTAGACTTCAACAAAATTGTGACCGTCTGCACACAGACACTGACTCCCTGCTACATATACATGAATGAGACGGGTAAAAGATGGCTTCAGCTCCTGTTCTTTCCCGGTAGAAAACTCCTCAGACGTGTTTCTCCCTTTTTGGGGCTTAATTGTAGAGGCAACAGGGAGCCGGTCTCTTTTTGGAGACGGTCATCATTTTACTTATTTCTAGGCTACATTTATTTCTGTGCATGAATAGGGGTATAATACATCCCATATTCATTCACAAGGAGGGGGGGATATCTGGGGGCCCCTTATTTTTAATGGGGGGATATGATGAACATGTATAAATACATAAGGGTGTCCATATAGTAAACTTTGTGTGCAGTTATTCTCTTTAAGGTCATCACAGAGGACAAGGGGGCACTCTTCATGTCTGGAGGAAAAGAGATTTCATCTCCAAATATGGAAAGGTTTCTTCACAGTAAGAGCTGTGAAAATGTGGAATAGACTCCCTCCAGAGGAGGTTCTGGCCAGCTCAGTAGATTGCTTTAAAAAAAGGCCTGGATTCTTTCCTGGGTGTACATAATATACCTGGGTACTAATATTTATAGGTAAAGTTGATCCCGGGAATATCCTCTCAAGGGATCAGGAAGGAATATTTTCCCCTGCTGTTGTAAATTGGATCATGCTTTTCTGGGGTTTTTCACCTTCCTCTGGAACACCTGTGGGTATAGGATTGGGTATATGGGATTGTATGGTTGTTTTTTTTTTGTATTGATTGAACTAGATGACTTGTGTCTTTTTTCAACCTGACTATGTAACTATGTAACTTCTAGATTCCAAAAAGCCTCCACAGACCCCCACAATCACTGGGCCAGGGTTGTCGGCAAGAGGCCCTTGACCTCATCAATATGGGGATAAGGTGGTTTGCCAGGGGAGTGAGGTTCCCCCTGGAATTCATTGCTCAAAAAGGTGCATATGTTTTTTTTTTTTGTGCAACAAATGCGCACAGGGCAGCCTATTCATGTGTATGGGCTACATCTGAATCGCGTCAAAATTGCGCACACAAAATCATGGGCGCCCGTTCCCGCTTCATGATATGTAAATGGAGCCTAAAGGGCTCAATCTAAATCTTTATTGATTAAGACTGTTACACCAGTTTAAAGGAGCTGCAAAGTCAGAAAGTATTTCTTATCCTAATGCATTCTATGCATTAGGATAAAAAGCCTTCTGTGTGCAGCAGCCTCTCCAGCCCCCCCCCCCCCTAATAATCACCTGAGCCCCATCTCTGTCCAGCGATGTCCATGAGTCTCTCAGTCTTCCAGTGCTCTTCCTCCTGATTGGCTGAGATACAGCAGCGGCGCCCAGAGCAGCCATCAGAAATTTTGGGGCCCCTTACAAAGCTTTAGGCCCGCCCCCCCCCCCCCCGGGGCTCACCACCAAAATTCCCCATGGCCCGCCCACTGGCCCTCCCACCAAATCTGCCCACTGGGCATCCAACCGAGTCCTTCAGTGCACCCACTTTTATTTTAACACTCTTAAAACTTAATATATGAAAATGAAAAGTGTATTATTCCCCATCCCATCCCATTCCTCCATCCCTTTCCACAATGTATCCCCATCCCTGCCTCAGTATTATCCATCCCCTTCCACAATTTATCCCCATCCCTGCCCAGAATTATCCATCCCTCTCCACAATGTATCCCCATCTCTGCCCAGAATTATCCATCCCTCCCTACAATGTATCCCCATCCCCACCCCCACCTAGAATTGTCCATCCCTTTCCACAATGTATCCCCATCCCCGCCCAGAATTGTCCATCCCTTTCCACAATGTATCCCCATCTCTGTCCAGAATTATCCATCCCTCTCCACAATGTATCCCCATCCCCGCCCAGAATTATCCATCCCTCTCCACAATGTATCCCCATCCCCACCCAGAATTGTCCATCCCTTTCCACAATGTATCCCCATCCCCGCCCAGAATTGTCCATCCCTTTCCACAATGTATCCCCATCTCTGTCCAGAATTATCCATCCCTCCCTACAATGTATCCCCATCCCCGCCCAGAATTATCCATCCCTCTCCACAATGTATCCCCATCCCCACCCAGAATTGTCCATCCCTTTCCACAATGTATCCCCATCCCCGCCCAGAATTGTCCATCCCTTTCCACAATGTATCCCCATCTCTGTCCAGAATTATCCATCCCTCCCTACAATGTATCCCCATCTCCGCCCAGAATTATCCATCCCTCTCCACAATGTATCCCCATCCCCACCCAGAATTGTCCATCCCTCTCCACAATGTATCCCCATCCCTGCCCAGAATTCTGGAGAGGGGTGGATTATTCTGGGCGGGGATGGAGATACATTGTGGAGAGGGATGGATAATTCTGGGCGGGGATGGGGATACATTGTGGAGAGGGATGGATTATTCTGGGTGGGGATGGAGATACATTGTGGAAAGGGATGGATTATTCTCGGTGGGGATGGAGATACATTGTGGAGAGGGATGGATAACTCTGGGCAGGGATGGGGATATATTGGGGAAAGGGATGGATAATTCTGGGCGGGGATGGGGATACATTGTGGAGAGGGATGGATTATTCTGGGCGGGGATGGAGAAACATTGGGGAAAGGGATAGATAATTCTGGGCGGGGATGGGGATACATTGGGGAAAGGGATGGATAATTCTGGGTGGGGATGGGGATACATTGTGGAGAGGGATGGATTATTCTGGGCGGGGATGGAGAAACATTGGGGAAAGGGATAGATAATTCTGGGCGGGGATGGGGATACATTGGGGAAAGGGATGGATAATTCTGGGCGAAGGATGGGCCGGGCCCCCTTGGAAGCTCGGGCCCCTTACAAGTGTACTGCCCCCCTGATGGCGGCCCTAGTTGTGCCATAGGCTCCCGCGGCTGTCAATCAAAGTCAGTTAGCCAATCAGAAGCAAGAGGGGGCGGGCCGAATGGCAGCTCCATGTCTGAATGGACACACAGAGCTGCATCTCGGCTCAGGTGCCCCCATAGCAAGCTGCCTGCTGTGGGGGCACTTGTCAGGAGGGAGGGGCCAGGAGAGCCGGCAAGGGACCCGAGAAGAGGAGGCTCTGGGATGCTCTGTGCAAAACCAACTGCCCAGAGGAGGAAAGTGTAACATGTTTGTAATTTTTAAAAAAATATGAGACTTTACAATCACTTTAGGTATACGGAAGGTGAACAGATCTATGTTGATCTAATGTAAAACCACAGAGATATTACACAGTCAACCTCAAGCAACTGACGCGTTTCATAGCCCTAGTATAAAAAACGATTGTGTTTTGCAGCCCTTTAATCTGAGCAGAAAAACACGTTCTCTTGTCACAATTCCAGACGCAGAAGTACAGAGTACATTACAGACGGGTGTCAAGTAGAAACCTCATGAAAAAAAGAAGGAGGACTGTTCCTTCCCGCAGGTTCTCTGTGAATTTTTTTGTTGCCATAAATCCTTCAATCCGTCTTTCTACGAAGCTCGCCGGGAGACAAGTATAATTGTCTGTTTTCCCCGTCTGTGATTTGCTCTGACTGACGGCCGCTGATCCCGGAGACGTTTTCCATGCTGAAAATCGCAAGCTCTTGCAGCCCTGTCTTCGGAACAAGTCACGCACGGACAAACAGGCCTCGGCCAATAAACAGCACCCGTGCGCCGTATCCATAGCAGCCAATTAGACATAAGCTTTAATTAGCTGAAATTACAGAAAAGTGATCACAGCTAATTTCAAAAGAAAGCAACGTTTGTTATAATAAGTGCACATTGTTTAATGAACCTAAGAGGAGGGATGAAGTAAGCAGAATTCCTCCCACTGACAGCAATGTTGGGGCACTATTCCTCCCACTGACAGCAATGATGGGGCACTATTCCTCCCACTGACACCAATGATGGGGCACTCTTCCTCCCACTGACACTAATGATGGGACACTATTCCTCCCACTGACACCAATGATGGGGCACTATTCCTCCCACTGATACCAATGATGGGATACTATTCCTCCCACTGATACCAATGATGGGACACTATTCCTCCCACTGACACCAATGATGGGGCACTATTCCTCCCACTGACACCAATGATGGGACACTATTGATCTTTTATTGAAAAGAATCAAGCAACATATTTTATACAAAAGTAAAAAACATAACTATAGTACAATATTCCAACAGAAAACAAAGGAATACACATCCATGTGCAGAATATATACAATATATACATAATCCACTTCCAACATTTTTAGAAAACTATTTACATAAAGCAGCAGAGAGGGCCTAAGAGGCACAACCCATCACCTATGTATGCAGCCATTTATCAAAAACTGAGCATTAAGAAAAAATCTAGGGTGATAAGAGACAGAAAGCCACACCCAGGACAGAGACTCCTGGCAGTCAGGGAGGCTTGAAACCCCTCCACGCCTTCAACCAAGCCCTCTGACCCCACTTGTCTCTCTCAAGCGCCCGAATCTTCCCCACCTCATGCAGAATGTCAAACACCACCACCTGAACAGGAAGGATTTTACGCCGAAGGGTGACCTGACACCGTGCGTTCCAGGTGTAATAACGGACTACTAAGCTAACTAAAAAAAGTGTATCCAAACAAAAGCCCCCACCAGTATTGAATGCTCCATACACCCACTCAGCATAACCCAGCCTGGAGAGGAAAGGAACACCGAGGGCCCGCCCCACCTGTTTGTATACCTCTATGTTAAAAGGGCAACGAAGCAGAAAATGGTCCATAGTCTCCTCCTCACCTGAACATTCCTCCCGAGGACAACCACGATCCATCCCACTGCGGAATTTCAAATTGCCCCGAACATAGAGCCTCCCATGGAAGCACAACCAGGCCAGATCCCTGATTTTAAGGGGGACTCTAGCCAAATTAATCAATCTTAACCCTTCCCTCAAAATTGGGCCTGGGCAATCCCTTAAGGCCAGTGGGTCATGAAAGACTTCGCTCAAGACTCGGCTCATAAGGACTTTCCTCGGAGCAGATCTGAGATCTTCAGCCGACAGTCCCCACTGCCGCAGCAACTTCAGACACGGAGCGACATAGGCTGGGAGCTGACCACGATGACCCCTGAGATTCTTCACTTGGCCACCTTCTTCCCAAAGTCGCAGAAAAGGCCTAAACCAAGATCTAAACATGCCTGTCCATCCAGGAGGTTCCACTGCAAGCATACTACCAATGTTAAACTTGAGAAATAGCAGTGAAAAGAAAAGAACGGGGTTGACCATACCTAAGCCACCCTCCCTCCTGGATAGATAGGTGACATTCCTCTTGATGGGGTTCAGTCTGTTCCCCCACAGCATCTGGAAGAACACACTATAGATCCTAGCATAGAGAGACACTGGCAAGATGCAGACAGGGCTGACATACAAGAAGATCGGTATCAGGTAAGTCTTAATCAGATCAACCCTTTCCCTCAGAGATAACTTCCATCTCTTCCAGCTGACCACCTTAGTATTGGCAACTTCCAGCCTGCCTTCCCAGTTTTTAAGGCCATAATCGCCAGGTCCGAATTCAATGCCTAATATCTTAATTTTTTCCTGGGGCACTGGAAAGGTGTCCGGGAGATCAAACCCCTCACCTTCCTTTCCCATCCAAAAAACTTCACTCTTTTCCTGATTGATCTTGGAGCCTGATGCTTCAGAGTACCGTGATGTCAGAGAGACCACCTCCTCTGCTTCATCTGTCCCAGTGACAATCACTGACACATCATCCGCATAGGCAACAACCCTCAAAGGCGGCTCACCCGGGATTCCCACTGGTACCCCACACAACATGCTGCTCTCTAGCCTCCTGATGAAGGGGTCGATTGCAAACACATAGAGCAGGGGACTCAGGGGACAACCCTGGCGCACCCCAGAACCAACCTCAAAGGACTGTCCAACCCAACCATTAACAAGAGGGAAGCTTTCTGCCCCCTTATACAAGACTTTTAACCAATCGACAAAACCACCCGGCAGACCGTACTTACTAAAGAGCAACCACAGGTACTCATGGTTGACACGATCGAAAGCCTTTGCCTGATCCAATGCCAGTAAATACTTTCCCCAGCCTGCAGCCCTGCACTGCTCCAAGGCCTCCCGGACAGCTAAAACCGCTGTGAAGGTGCTCCTACCCTGGATCGAACAGTGCTGATGGCGAGAAAGCAAAGACTCTGCTACTGCCGATAGGCGCCAGAAAAGTATCTTCGCCAGCACCTTTCTATCGACATTGAGAAGGCTGATGGGGCGCCAATTCTCAATCATCGAAGGATCTTTACCTTTTGAAAGAAGAATCACAGCTGAGTGTCTCATGGAAGGGGGAAGCACCCCCTCAGCAAGACAACTGTTAAAAATCTCTACCAAATGTGGGGCCAGAATAGACTTAAAGGCTTTGTAAAACTCAGCCGTCAGACCATCCGGTCCAGGTGACTTCTTGATGGCAAGCTGTTCAATTGCCCTCGTCACCTCTTCAACTGTGATCTCTTCTGTCAAATTCATCAAAGGGACATCTCCACCATTTAGACCTGGAGTAGAGTCCAAAAAGCTTTCCATCTTGTCTCGGTCAAGCTCTTTCCTCCCAAGAAGTTCAGCATAAAAAGACCTCACGACCTCCAGGATCCCTGACCTGGACTTTGTCAAGGAACCTGTACTATCCTTAAGGCCAACGACCATCTTAACAGCTACACCCTGTTTGCAGTTCTGGTAAGGGTCAGGCGAGTGGTATTTCCCATAGTCCCGCTCCAGAACCAAAGAGGTATGCCGATCATATTGACACTTCCTGAGGAGGATTTTCACTTCAGAGATTGCCCCAGGATCTCCTCCTCTCGAGACAAGAATATCCAGCTTCCTCCGCAAACGTTGGTAGGTCATGTATCTATTAAACTGTTTTTTATTGGCTAGGCCCCTGAAGAATCCAGCAATCCTCTTTTTGGTCAGCTCCCACCACTCAGCCTTGCTGCTACAAAAGTCCAGGATGGTCACCTGTGCCTGAAAGAATTCCTCAAAGGATTGTCTAACATGTTCTTCCTCAAGGAGAGTCGAATTCAATCTCCAGATGCCTTTGCCCCTCTGAGGGAAGTCTGAAGCATTCAAGACCACAGATAGCATACAGTGATCAGAGAACTCCACTGCCTGCACCACTGGGGGTGAGAAAGCAGAGGCCTCCTTCAAAAAAAACCTATCTATCCTACTCTGACTATTACCTCGATGAAAGGTGAACCCTGTGTCATCCGGAAGGTGCTTAATGTGCACATCCACAAGACCAGCATCCCTAACCATACTATTTAAAAAAACGCTATCATATCCCAGCCTGTCATTGAAGTCCTTCCTGTCCTTGGGCCTAGTCACAGTATTAAAGTCACCTCCAAAAACCACTTGCCGGGATGTAAAAAGAAATGGCTTGATCCTTGTAAAAAGGCATTTCCTGTCCCACTTTGTATGCGGCCCATAAATATTAATTAGGCGCAGGTCCTGCCCTCCCACAAGGACGTCTAAGACCATACATCTCCCAATCTCCACCTCAATAACCCGCCGGACAGTTACCATGCCGGTTTTAAACAACACCGCCACCCCGCTGTAAGGCTCGGCCGCAAGAGACCAGTAAGATGGACCTTACCTCTCTCTACCTCTCTCGCCATATGAATATCTGCCAAGGAGGTGAGCCTAGTCTCCTGCAAAAATAAAATTTCAGCATCTAATTGGCTGAACAAAAAGAAGGCCATAGAAAGAGCTCTTACCGACCTAATACTGGCGACATTTATTGTCACCACTTTTAACGGAGGGGGAACCGCCATTTGGGTTATTGGGTGGATTGCTTCTTAGCTCCCCTCTGCTGCTCATCACCAGAAGCCTCTCTTTTTCTTGAGGCCTCCTCCAACTCCATTTCTGAATCTGAATTTTGTTCAGAGGAAGCTCCAGATGAGGAAATATCCCAAGCGGAAGCCCTAGAACGGTTGGGGACAGACACTGGGGCTTCCTGTCCCTGTTCCGTCCTCACCGCCTGTCTCTTCCGCCTCACAACCCTCCTTCTCTCCTCCAGGTACTGCAGGTCAGACTCCGAGATGTTTTCATCTCTTGTTTTTTTCTTCAAAGTCTTCGCAGAAGACTTCTTTACAGAAGAAGCAGCAGCACCCTTTTTGGCACATGCCACCGCTCCAGGTGGGGGGGGACCTTCCCTTAAGTCAGACCTAGGAGACTCATGGGGCAAGACTGACTTGGGGGGCACAGACTTAGAAGGTTCTGACACAAGAGGAGCGGGTACAGTAGGCTGGGGGGACACAGAGACAGCCACAGAAGGAATACCTACAGACACAGGAGGGTTGGCCACAGAAACTGGGGAGGGATCCTGAACAGGACCTGGGGGGTCAGTCACCGCAGAGGAGGATGGTACACCAGGGGCCTCATCCTCCATCCTGTCCAGCCTCAACAGCTCATCTACTACCTCCTTCTCCATATTGTGCCAGGCCTCCGGACATCGGCTGTAGGGGTGGCCAAGGCGCAAGCACAGGTTGCACCTTATCGCCTGGGTGCAGTCCCTGGCCACATGACCCTGTCCCCGACATACCGAACATATTAAGGCTGAACAGGAGGAGCTAAAGTGCCCCTTTTCTCCACAGCGGTGACACAGCTTTGGCTGACCAGGATAAAAAACAGTCATCCTATCCCTCCCTATGAAAGCCGAGGAGGGCAGGTGACGGACAACATTCCCATCCCTGGCCAACCTGACCGTTACTGACCAACCCCCAGTCCAGATGCCACGTTCATCAAGGATTTTATTTGGCGTTGTCAAAACCTCACCATAATTCCTTAACCAGACCTCCAAGTCCCGAGCAGGAACACTCTCGTTAGTGAGGATGATGGTTATTTTTTTAACCGTTGATCTTTGTGAAACAGCAACTGGTGCCAGATCTTCCCATTCGGGTCTTGACCTGCACCGAGCCTCATATCGTTCCCAGAACAGGTCAAGACCCTCTGGCCTGGTGAAGCTGATTGTGTACTCCCGGCTCCCAGCTACATGTATTAGGGCATAAAGGTCATTCGCCCCAAAGCCCATCTCCAAAATCATATCCACCACCACACGCCGTGCTGGAGAGACTGCACCACCTTCCCATTTAAGAATGACTACATTACGCCTTGGACCCCCAGCAGAAGCCAGAGACCCAAGACCGGAACCAGGGGTGCTCAAAGTGGCAGTCTGTGGTGTAAATCTCTGCCTGGAAGCAGGGTTCCTCATTGGCTGCAGCCCTGGCTTAATAATATTACCAGGTGCAGAGCGTACCACCTGAGCAAAAGAGGGCTTATCAGGGCCAAGACCCCACACTGATGTGACTTTAGCCGGTACATTATTATTATTATCCTTATTATTAACTGCTTGTACTGAGCCAGCAGGATTGTCTATTGCACACATATTGGCAGCATTATCCATAACACCTGAAATAGAAGAATCGTTAGAAGAATCGTTACAATCACCATTCATTATCACAGTGTCTGCTGTAGTACCACAGGTGGCCTGATGCTGCAGTGTAGAGTCCTGAACAACAGCTGTGACTGGACAAACAGCCTTGGGCTCAGCAAAAGGGGGGTTAATGGGTTGCTCAGGCTCTTGTAGTTCCTTTGCTGCAATGTCATTTTTTAAACGCAGTTTTTCCTGCAAGGAAACATCAGCAGCTGAAATATTGCTGGATACAAAATTACCAGCCTGGGTGTCATTGGGCAAAACATCAGTATTAGCCAAGGTGTTAAATGGCACAAAAATAGTTTTATCAGTCACTTGTGACTTGCTAGGCTTTACCTTATCAGGCACATTATCAGGAAAGTTCTCCTCACCAAACACCAGCTGATCCGCCCGTACTGGAGACTCCACTGCCTGGATCACTTTAAGCATGCCTCCTGAGCCCTGAGAAGGTAACGGGCTGCTCACCTCACCTTGGGGGGTCAGGGGGTCAGAACTTGGGGTCCCCTCCTCCACCTCCATCTTTGCCATCCTTGCAAATCTGCGGTCATTGCAGAACTTTTCTTTAAAGGGCCCCTCTTTACCTTCCATCATGGCCACAATGGTTTCCTGGTGTTGAACCCGGACCTTTGCCAACTGGATTTCCGAATCCATAGATCCACGGCTGCGGCTGTGCAAACCTTCACGTTGCTTTCGCAGGCGTTTCAACTCTGCTCTCAGTTTGTAGAGCTGGTCTCTCTCCCTATTCAGGACCTTGATCCCGGCCACCACTCGCTCCCGAATGGACTCGGTATCCTCATCCTCACCAGGGGCAGAGAGATCCCCAGCCATGGCTTGTCCAGGAGCAGGTATGTCATCCATC